>NC_051846.1:227716405-227755053 GCF_002237135.1 Teleopsis dalmanni | reverse complement strand
ACTATGGTGTAAAGTGTTTTGTATAGAAAACTGTTCGTAATTGTTCGTAACTGTTCGTAAAAAATGCTTGTAAAGAGCACATATTTTAAGTTACCAAAGGTATTTTCCAAGCATTCAAATAACAATAAAAAATATGCTTGTAAAGAGTGTATATTTTAGTTAAGAATATTTGTCATGCATGCAAAAAATAAAAAATGCTTAAAAAGAGCATATTTTTATAGTTGTCAACAGCATTTGTAGTATTGACAACTAACAAGGAAAAGAGCTTTTTATTTATGTCACAGAATACCAAAACCTTTACAGTAGTCAATTTTGACAAGTGTCAATGTTTGACAAGTTTATAAAGTTTATAAAGGTCCGTAAAGCAGTATAAGTAAACAAACCAGTTTTAACATTTATAATATATATCTATAGCTCTTTTTTTAAAAACATTTCCAACATAATAGTACTTTTATTCGCTAATTATTAATCTGCTCCTAACATTGCCAGTCCTAATTTTGTTGATTGTGTTCTTTATTTTTATTATATTATGTTTTACTCTTATGCAAAAACTTGTTAGTAGTTACTTAAACTACATGCAAAAAAATTTTTTTTTGTGCAACAAAAACGATGTTGTTTCGTGTTTTAAAGAAGTTTGTTTTTATATGTAAAATTCATTTAACTGCGTACTGCAGTGAAGAAGTTTCGTAGGTATAATTTTATATTCAAAATTATTTATATAAATAATTAAATGTTAAATAATATTGTGTCAGAAATTTTTAAAAGCCATTATTATAATTTAATAATGTTTTTAAAATTCCAATTTATTTTGTGTTAACTCAACTACATTTAATCGTTGCAGCAGTGTACTAAACCTTAATGATCTAGAACTAGAACTTGCTAGAATTAAAAGTATATATTGATATTCAGATGTCTGAGTTGGTGAATCAGCACCTTTACTCTATTTTATCTGTGGACAATTTTAAGTCACACTAAATACGGGGCTTTATAATATGATGGATCTGATATCTTTGTATCTGCCTGTGTTTATCAAATTTCGCTGTATTTTTAGGATACTGAGAGTTGGATTATTGTAAGTTATAAGAAACATTGATTTCTTCCTATTTTATGCTTACTTGCCGTACATTTTTCATTTTATGTTTATTATTTTAACTTTTTTTTGTATTTTTTGTTGTGCTAACAAATTTGTAGTGTGATGCGCAAAAAAATATCTTAAATTTCAAAGATTGCAAATAAACAAAATTCCAAAATAATTGCGTAACTTGACCGACAATTAGCGTTGTTGTTGATGACTTAGTCGACGTCCACGTCGATGTTGTTGACGAGAAAATATTTTATGTTTTTCGAACTAATAAAAAAAACTATTTCGGTTATTAATTACCAAAATTAAAGTGGAAATATTTTTATAGGCTTGTTTATCGTAAATATAAACAATATATTAAATTCTTACTAAACGCCAACTGCCCCTTTCCTTACACTGCACAATTTTAAAACTCAGAACTGACGCCCTACTACTTGAGAATTGCGTACACGTTGTTTTCTTCCGGTTAATTTTTTTTTCCAAAGCTTAATACTTTTATTGTTTATTTATTCATTTTCTTTTTTTTTTAATTTTTTTTTTTTTATTAATATTATAAAGTACATACTTCCGCTTGATGAGCACTTTTTCCACGTGTAATGCAACTCATTTCCTTTCAGCTTTGCTAACGTCTTTTTTTTTTGCTTGGTTTTGCCACTTCCGATTCTTACGACTGCGTCAGCATTTTATTTGTTTATTGTATTTGTAACAATTAATTGAATATATGGGAAGGAATAATAAAAATAAATATTTTTATTTTGTATTTATGCGAAAGGCTTTTCTCCCTTCGTTACTTTTAAGCTCTATATCTTGAACACTTAAATATCTAACCATATAAAATGTTTTAAGCAAAATAATTTTTTTTTATTTTTATCAATCGTTGCGTCTCACTCGAGGCTTGGCCGTCACTTTTCATGAAAGACAACAACCCATCTTTCCCATCGCATGTGTTTATTGACGCCTACACATGCAAACACGTGTTCTGTTCCCTTCGCATTTATCTACTACTACGAACTACCATTACTTCCCCCGTATGCTCTCTCCCAGTGTTGCTTCATTCACAAATGCATATTTCCGCTTTTTACCAATTTAGTTTTGCCAATCTAAGCACAATTTCTTAGAACAATAACATTTCCCCTGTCGGCCCAATTGTGCTTCATTCTTCCGTTGTTGGTTGGTTTCATTCATGAATTTCTCCGCAGTTGGGTTTTTTTTTTCTGTCGTTTGCGTGGAACGTTGTAAGCCCGTGTTTTTATTATCGTTGTTGTCGCTGTTGTTGTTGTTGCTTTGTTTCGTTTCTGGAAATGAATGAAGTTTTCATGAATGGGCAAAATACACGAGTATTGGAAAAAAAGTACATAATAAAATCGAATTAATTTTACAATTGAAATTCTGGCGGCTATACTTACTTTATATATACATATTCATAAGTATGTAGACTTGTGTAGATATTTACAAGTGCGCTGGTAGCTATAAATGTGTTCAGTTTACCGCTAAAGTATTTGTATGATATCATATGTGAAAGTATCCGCAATAGATGGAAGCATTATTGGCGGTACTGCATTGGAAGTGGAAGTCAATTGTTACCACATACCGTTCTGGTATTTAGGGCTATTATTATTTTAAGATTTTTATTGATTTTTTAAATGAGCGATAAAATGTTATACCCAAAATAATTTTAAGAACAAAGTTCAAAAACAATGGCTTAATGGTTTTTATAGTTAATTAAGAAGTACTAGACTGATATAGTATATCCTACAATATATTATTAATTTTAGTTTTTCGCAGTGGTTTTTCTTCAGTGGCAGAATGTCGTTTCTGTCTGGACAGAGGTGAGACGACTAGTCATATTCGGTATGCTTGACCTTGTTATGGGTCAGAAGAATGCTAATAAAACTTCTATTACTTCTCCTGTTGGTAGTTAAGATGCAGAGCATATTTTCTTGATCAAACTGATTTTGTAAATAATTTATTGTAATTCTGTTTTTTCTGACATTATGGCTTTTCTGACATTCTTTTCAGACGTTATGTCTCTTAATAATTTTGTTTCTACTAACATACTCTCTTCTGACATTGTGTTTCTTCCGACATTGTGGCACTTCTGATATTGTGTCTCTTCTGATATTTTCTGATATTTCTTTGGCGATTCAGTCTCTTCTGACATTTCGTATTTATTGATATCCTTTCCATAACCCCTGTTTCTTCTTACATTTTGTCTATCTCGACATTGTCCTGATTTTCTTTTTTGAAATTCTCTCTGTATTGACATTTTGTCTTTTCTGATATCCTGTTTCTGTTGACATTTTGTCTCTTTTCTCCCTCATTCTTCAGCAAATCTATCTCTGACTTTCTGTCTGTACTAACATTTTGCCTGACAGTCAGGTAGGTACCTGTACAGATACTGACAGTCCGTTTCAACCAACATTTTATCTCAGAAGGAGCAGAATGTCCAATCCTTCTGATATTTTGCGCGTTAAAAGGATACTAATAGAACTAATATTCTTGACCCTGTTGTTGTGGTAGTTAAGGCGTAGAACACCTTTTCTTACCTGGCTTAAAAAAAATTGAAAAACAGTATTCATCAAACAACAATGTTTTTTTTTCTATAATATCACCTATCAATTATAGTGTCAACTTCACAAATTTATATATTTACTCAAACGAGAAAATTAAAAAGATAAAATGTTTCATAAAAATAATGCAAGATGTCATAAAAGTTTGGTAGCTTTTGTCAATAAAGATCAGAAGTTCTATGGGCGTGTAAAGGTGCGATACTACCAAAAAGGCGAAAAGGAATACTATATTTACTATTTTAACAAATAATTTAGGAAATCAAATTATTACTTAATTATTGTTAAATTTTTTTTTTTAAATTTTAAAAAAATATTTTAACGTAAATATTTTGGACTGTTTTGTAGACACATGTTGACAGTGTATAATTTAAAAAGAGAGATTCAAAATATAATAATAATAATAATAATATTTATTGATAATATATTAATATTTATAATAATATTTATAATTTATAACATTCTTTTTAAAAAATGTTTTAATAACAGATAATTTCATTACGAATTAAATTTCATTGGTTACATTAGTTATTTTTATTTTTATATATGAAACATTTTTTCACATGAACTCTTTCTAAATCTGTTACTCAGTGTCATATAGTAATGTCACATATACAACCGTGATATTTATTTTCAAATGTTCCGTAAATATGCCACTTTATTTTAATTTATATATCGAATAAATTTCTTTTTTTTGGACCCCTACAAAGTGCCAGTTTTTATCTCATCAAATTTTCCCAATAACAACAATAACAAATTATAGGGGAGCGCTCTACACAACAGAACAGAACAGTGACAAGATATCTTCACATGGGGTTCAAATGATAAATGAACCGTTAGCAAATGATGGTTTCGGATGTATTCCTAATGCTTCTTTGATATGTTTATAAACATAATTTGTATTTTATTGGATTTGTTCTTTAAATGTTGTTGCTTGTTACTTCAGTTTAAATGGTGTCATTACACTGTGCAATTAGAAAAAAAAAATAAATAAAAATTCAAGAACAAAAATGAAAAAAATTGAAGACCCTACATTAATTAAGAAGAAGCCCACTGTCAATAACATAAAAAAAAATTTGAATAAATGCTACAATTACTGTACATTGCTGCCTCTGCTTACCATATATGTGTACGGAGGGGAATAAAATAGACAGCAGCTCTGATGAATATTCGAATAGCAGAGCATAACGCAGCATGTGTCTGAAGTGTGTTAAGCCACATTATGTTACATTTTTAGATCTAACATTTCATTAAAAGAAGCGCAAGAAGCGCAAGAAGTGATGACGATCCAAGATGAAGAAAGTATGATTTCATTCATTAATTTTATAATTCTTGTTTTTTTTTTATTGATATGAGAAGTGAGTTAAGTTTCTATCGGAATTAATATTTAGCGGGCACACAGAATTTACCCACATGACACATTCGGGTTAAAATTTATAGCAACAACAACAAATATTGTAAAGCAGTAGCAACTTAAAGTTCCGATAACAGTGATATTACCAGAACAACAGATGTTGTCTCCTAAAAATAGTCTGATGTACTCTATATGTATGTGATGTTGTTTTTTTGTGCGTTTTGAAATGTTCCATATATTATTTTTTATCTTGTCTATATTGTTGCTGTTATCACCACCCGCTTTCATTGATAAAATGAATTTTATATGTTTTGCGTGTGGTAAAAAGTATTTCATTGACAACTTTTTCATTTGTCAATTGTAAAATTAAAAAAAAAAATTTATAATTTAAAAAAAAAAACCAAATAAAGCAATAAAAAAAAAATTTTTTTTTGTTTATAAATTAAAAACAAAATAAAAAATTACTAACAAAAAAAAAATAAAGAAATTTTAAAAAACAAAAAGTAAAAAATTTGCAATTTGAAATATTTTAAAAATTTAAAAAACTTACAAGAAATACGATTTATCCAAATAAATTGAATTTTTTCTTCCCTATACTCATTTAATAATTTTATATTCAATTTATTTAAAAATTGAAATGTGTGAACGAACTTATTCTGCTTTCGTTTTTTTTAGTTTTGTGCATCTTTTGAAGATACTGTTTTTTATGAACAATATTATTTTTAAAATATTGAAACTTTTATATATGTTAGGTTGAAGTTATTGATTACAAACTACCATATTGTCCCAATTAGATTTTAAATTTTTATAACTTCTTACTATCAATATAAGATGACGTAATATTTATCATACAATTTAATTATCTAATCTAATTAGTTAAAATAACGCATAGAAGTTCCAAACATTTAGTACATGAACGTTGTTCCTTTGAAAAAAACGACTCCTCTATTTAATAAAACTGTAAAACTGTACTAACCTGATAAATCAATGAACTCGTAATTCTTCCTAGTTTTGAAAAATGACAGCTCTATCAGGTCAGTTAGGAAAGTGGTTCAGAATATTTTGAGTTTTCTTCTACCCTGGACTCCGACTGAAGTACAATCTCCTCCTCATCCACAGAGGAAGTGAATATCTTAGTACTGGAACCACTTACCAAATTTGAACAAAGTACTTTACTTAGGAAAATGTATGTAGCGCTGTAGCTCAAAGATGACACCTATACAATTGTGTTAATGTGAATATATAAATGCTAAAATTTTAAAATAAAAATGTAAGTCCACTTTTTTGTGAAGAACTTTCATTTGTTCTTAAATCCAATGAGTTATAATCATTTAATATAAATTTAAATAGATGCACTTGGTCATCTACTGCCATTCGCAATTCCTATTGAAGTTTAGAACCTCAACAATATTTTTTAATCGAATACGGTTTGGAGATTTACTTTATATATTATTCCAAGTGTTCAATCACGAACATGAGTTTTGACCTCCGGCAGAATGTTCAATCATGAACATGAATTTATACCATATATTTAATTACTATAGTTTATATTATCACCTAAATTCTTAGAATTATGTACTAAGGAAAAATATAGATAAATAGTAACATTTTTTAGCAACCGTATTTAAATTATTAAACTAAAATATATTCATAAAAACAATTGGAGGAAAATCCCAAGTGTTGGGACTTCCGTCCTTTTTTAACCTTTTTTGACAAATGTAATACAGTCCATTAAAATCATAATATTTTAACCTTGATGTAGAAATTGGTCTTAAAATATTTTTGTATAAAAACACAACATTATTTTAAATAAAATCAGTAGCTAAAATATACTCAAACTGTGTACTTCATTAAAATAAAAGTACATTTGGTCCTTCGAACCGGATATAGCAATAGTGCTATATCAGTGTACATCTTCAATGAAATAAAAGTACATTTGGTCCTTCGAGCCGGATATACCAAGAGTGCTATGATCAATAATAAATCAGTACATTCAGTGGCAAGAACTTGGAACCGGATAATAATATAACACAAAAATAATAATATAAGACTCTAAAAAAATAAAAATCTATAGTTTTCCTCTACCAGTGGCAAGAAACTATAATATATTAAAAGCATGGTCAGGGCTAAACATTGACGTAATAATAATATTAAAAGACATCGTAGCAGCAGTAGAGCATAAAAAAGCAGCCACATGATGCTAGACAATAAAACGTGTCAGGAAGCAGAAAAGGACGAGATAATGTCTAAATTTATATTGACAATTCTCAAACTAAAAGAAATGTTTATACAAGGACTGCAGTTGGAAGAAAAACAGGAGCTAATAATAGAGAGAAAAAGCTGGCAAAGGCAAATATATATAATGCAAAATTATTATTATATGTTGCGAATTGAACATAAAGTACATTCTAAAGAGCTAGTTAAAGAGAAAGATGATATTGATGATTGGCATCGTGAAGCTGAAGTAAAACTACTAAAAAAAGTAAAAAAGCTAACTGAGGCTGAGCAGTCGACATCACGTCCTTGGGAGACTAGACGTCTTAAAGGAGAGCTTATAGATTTGAAGGTGTCAGAATTAGAACAAGAAGTTGATTTTGGCAAATTCAAAAGTAAACTCCAAGAAGAAGTAATAGCTACTCTGAAGAAGGAAATCGATAAACAACACAAATTTTCCACAGTTAAGATACAGGATGCAGAAACACATCAACAGGTGGTACGTAAACGTGAACAAGCGGCTCAACAAGAATTGGTAAGAATGCAACGTGAGTTGATTGATCTTAAGCATAATTCAGAAGATACAATACAAAAGCTTAAAAATGCAAAAGATGAAATAGAAACAGAAGTACGTCAAATGAAAAATGACATGACTAACGAATTAGAAGAATATCGACTTTATACAGACAAACTCTCAATGGAATTACAATTACTTAATAATGAAATGTCTGCTATGAGAAACGAACTTGAAATATTTAAAGAAAAAGCAAGTTTATATGATAGTTTGAAATTGCAAAATGAGAAAGATTTAAATGAACTTGATTTTGCTAATTCAAAAATAAAAGATTTAGAAAGTCAAATCGCTTCATATGAGGATTGGAAAGATACAACGAAGAATAACCATGCACGCCTATCAAGCTTTCCTGATATTGAAAAAGAAGTCGAGTTCTTGCGTGACAAAAACAAAAGTTTGCATGAACTGATAGGTGATAAGGTATTGCTGGAAGAACAAGTCTATGGTTTGAAAACGCAACTCAAAATTGAAGATCCTGAAGACACACTCAGTAAAAGCGAAGCTGAAACACCTGAAGAAATATTCAATGAGAATATTAATAATAAAAATTACAACGAAAAAGAATCCGAAGAAAATGAACTTCTAGGTATATCAGTGGATACCAATAACCATGAAGGCAAATTTGAATTAAATAATGATTTAAAAATTTCAAAAACAAATTTACAAATAATGAATCTAAAAATTTTGTTCAACACAAATTATGTTTTATATCTGTTTTTTGGCCCCGGAACTCCTCACTACGGAGGATTTTGTACGGCACAAACATTAAATAATATCTTTACAGAATTTTATGCAGTTCCAGTTCAGTGGCAGTTCGAAGTAATTCTCAAGCATAAGTATTGGAAGTTTTGGGAAAAATGGAAGGAAAAATACCTCATATATATATGATGACGGCGTCGGATATGAAGGAGGCGATACAACTACTACAACATAATCATATTAAATAATTATGATTAAAATTTTATTATGGCCCCCGGCAGAATGTTCAATCACGAACATGAGTTTTGACCTCCGGCAGAATGTTCAATCATGAACATGAATTTATACCATATATTTAATTATTATAGTTTATAAATCCATTATCACCTAAATTCTTAGAATTATGTACTAAGGAAAAATATAGATAAATAGTAACATTTTTTAGCAACCGTATTTAAATTATTAAAATGAAATATATTCATAAAAACAATAGGAGGAAAATCCCAAGTGTTGGGACTTCCGTCCTTTTTTAACCTTTTTTGACAAATGTAATACAGTCCATTAAAATCATAATATTTTAACCTTGATGTAGAAATTGGTCTTAAAATATTTTTGTATAAAAACACAACATTATTTTAAATAAAATCAGTAGCTAAAATATACTCAAACTGTGTACTTCATTAAAATAAAAGTACATTTGGTCCTTCGAACCGGATATAGCAATAGTGCTATATCAGTGTACATCTTCAATGAAATAAAAGTACACCAAGTATAGTTAAACCTCTTTTAAACCACGCCCTAATCAATATTTTAAACATAATTAATGATTTTTAAAAGTTTTAATAATTGAAATTATTTGAAAACAAAGTAGCAATTAATTTGTAAGTAGTTTAAAGTAATAATAATTTTAATAATATGCTTTTGTTATTATACAATAACAAAAGCATTGTGTAATATTTTTGTAAATAAATATTTCGCAATAATTGCTTTGAAGTCATTTAATATGTATGGGTTTCTGTAGTACTTTTCCAAGAACTGCAGTTACAACATTTTTTTCCAGAACAGCTAAATTATTCACTCGCTTGGCTCGTATTGTGGGAAAATTTGTCCATGATTCCAAATACGTTCGTAAATTACAAACTCAGAACGTTACAGTCGGGAGGTGGTTATCATTATTCATTCTTATAGTCGTTGGTTGGTTGCCTCGTAAAATGAGCAGCGTATTTTCCTTAAATACTGGTTATCATCGTAGGTCTGCGATTACCTTTTGTCATTGTCATTGAATCGTGCTATTAAATTATGATAAATATTTTAAAGCGGATTTTTACGGTTACCATTTTTTTTTTGGTATTTTCCATCATGTAATTATTTTAAAAATTATTTTAAAACAAATTAAATGTTGATTTATAGATATTAATAAGAGAAAAAATCTAATCAATCTAAAAAATATTTGCTGGTACTTATGAATCATGCATTCGAGTCACTTTAATATATCAAAATATTGAAGATGTATATTATATCATTTATGTAATTAGTAATGTCAGCTATTATATTAGTATAATGTGAAATACTAAATATCAGTAACCCTTATTGTACCTTGAATATGATTTGATATATTAAAGACTTGTGTGTTCTAAATATTCGGCTAATTTTACTAGTGAAAAGGTTGAAGCCTTTAAGTGTAGAATGATGTTCAAAATTCTGATAGGGCGAAAACGGTAGGTGCTTATTAATCAAGACTTAATATGTTGTTGTTTTTATAGTGCTACAATTTACTCTATTATCAGATTTCAAATATCTTTTGATAGCATTTACATGAGTTCTACGTCATTATATGCAATTATAGAACTTCTTATGGAACTAATTATTGAATCCATTTACTGCTATTTAACAATAAAGCAAAATGATAATAAATCTCAGTAAATACACCGGAAAAATTAATTATCTTATGTATTTTTTTGAGACTGTATCTGATTCCTCGGGGCCGAAATCAATGAGATTTTGCACTAGTTACACACTGACCTTTTAGTTTGATTTGGTACTGCTTGACTAGCTTTGATTTTTTATTATGCTTGGATAGTGCGAAAAAGTATTGGCGGTATTATTGACTTGTGTTTGTCTTTTCATAATGCTATAACCTGAATGTCTTACATTTAACTTTATTATCAACATCTGCAGTAAGGATTTGCGGACTTGTTTATATATTGATATATAATGCAGATATATAATGATTAAAAAAATAAATATTTCTAATTTTTATTTATATTACTATACGTCAGTGCTATAGTTAAGTCTGTTTCTTTTGTTTTTATTCTAGTCTCTATTTAAGAAGGTATGCCACAATAACATGATATGTATATTGGTCATGATTACAACACTAAATTTAATATTTTATTTTAGAATTTGTATAAAAAATATGTAATAAATATTCTCTTTATAATATTTTCATCAGTTTTTAGTTAATTTTTTAATAATATGTGTGTTTAATCTAATTTTTTCTTACAGTATTCTGCAATTCGTATTGGTCCAGTAGTAAAACGTGACGTGATGAAGGCGTCTACTATGTTAGAACATGAAGCACAGTAAGTCAAATATATTATAATACATTCTTTACATATCTACATAAAAACACGAAATAATACTTATGAACACTTATAAACTTTATACCATTAAAAAAAATATGTGTTTTGATCTTATAATTATTCACACTTCACACTTATTGTAGTAGTTTATGAGTACCATTTTAATATTAATTATCATATGGAATATATAAAACGATATATAAAAAATGAATTTAATCCTTTAATTTAAAAGCGGCAATACATTTTGAAATACATTTCATTAGCAGGGAAGCAAATTCAATTTGTTTAAATTGTATTTAAATATAACATTATAAGCTAAGCCAAAGGTTCAAAGTGATTCTAACCTTTAAGTTTGTAATTATACAGTAACATAATGGGCCTATAGGCCTAAGTGGATCGTTTGGGATCGCCAGTATAACCTACCTACATTTAAGTACTTCATAACTCGAATATCTATTACTCGAATTAAAAATAGTGCAACAGGATTTTAGATAGCAAATTACATACAATTCTGTTTCCATAACTCGAACTTCTATAACTCGAAAATCTCTATAACTCGAATAAATATATTGTCACGTGCCAATAGGAATATGGGAAAATGGATTCTATAAGTCGAATTTTTTGTATTAAATATGAATCCATTTTGGTGTTATCGGAAGTCCCTTTTCCCAAATCAAATGTTTAATTTTGTCTTATGTTGCTTCTTTGTGCAAATGCCAGTCGTTTGCATTATATTAAGCTTGACAATAAAATTTTTACATCAAGCTTACCCACAGTTGACGATATTATCGAGCATTATAGCTCTGAATTAGTGGATTCGATTCTAAGCGCAACGGAAAGTGATGATGAGGGTTCGGTGAATGAAATTTTTCGTCAGCCTTTCAAGAATGAAGTAGAAGACTCATTCATAATTCTGAATTTTTATTTACAAACGAATGATACTATAACTGATGATCACTATAAGGTTTGAAATAATTTGGAATCTTTTTTTTTACTAAAAATAAGAAAAAGTCTCCATAAGTTGAACCATTTTTTTGCAAAATGATACTTCGAGTTATGGAAGTTTGACTGTATATTATTTTCTTTTTTTTAATCCTTTCTTTGTTAGACTAGTATATTATTAAAATAATTACCCATAAAGTATATTGACTTGACGTCTACGAAATAGTGCATATATGTCAGTTTATCATATTAGATTACTAATAAAATTTAAATATTATTAAAAAATGCGTCTTTAATCAATTTTATTCTCAATTTCCTTTTCTTTTTCCATATTTTGACGATTGATTTCTGTGAACTCTTGGCAACTTTTAGAACTTCTAAATTGTCTTTGAATAATGTATTTTAAAATTTTGAAATTTTAATTCTTTTTGTTTTTTTAATTTGTTATTCAGCTTTTAAAATATCAAAATCTGCAGTTTATTGTTGCTAATTCAATACCAAAGAATTTAGAAAACGGCGCGGAGTGTTGGTATTGCAAACTTCCGCTTGACTTAATTTTCATTTACACAAGCGAATTCATTCACATTTCCACATTAGACTAACGTGGATACAAAAAAAAAAACGTAAAAATAAAATCATGAGGTAATTGCATGAATAAATTCCTACGTAATGTATTTTGCAATTTTACTCACTTATTGTTAACTTTTTATTTATTATTCAATATTTTTTAAAACTGCACGGGTACAACGACATTTGGATTTCAGTTCAGAGTAATTCTGAAATAGTTTTTATTCATTTTTTTTTTTTTGGATCTACTCGTAGTATTACTCGAACAATAGTGAAATTGCTTTAGTGTTTCGATTGTTAGCAATAAAAGATAGTTTTACTTACAACCCAAAAAGTCACTAAACTCTTTCTTAATTGGTTCAAATTACTGAATAAAATTTATTTTAATTGATTTCCTTTATTTATTTTTGTACTTCAGTTTGTTTTAAATTTTATATTTGCTCAATACTTAAGCATGCGGAATTTACTCATAGGTGCGGTCTCAAATTAATTGGTTTGATGAACTTTTTACATTAATTAAATGCGAAAATCATTTCCTTTTAAAATTCTGTTCAGTTTTGTTTTATTTAGTGTTATTTGACAAAAAAAAAGTTAATAAATAAATGAATACAAATATTGTACTTGCATAATAGAAAGAATTTCAAGTATTTAAATTTATAATTGGGTTAATAATTTTTTTATGTACATTTTATTTTATGTATTTTATGTCAATATTTCTCAACCGTAAGAGGTTCTATGAACTTAAAAATCACTCAATTATGAATAAAATTAAATTATAGATCACAATTTAGTTATTACAAAGACTGTCAAATCATTATATTTAAAATCTTAGAAAAAAATGGTAAAAACTCTATGTGGTAAACGACTTATAAATTTATTGACTATATGATCAGGTTCGTAGTAGTGATTGTAGAGTATAAATGAGAAGAGAAAGCGTTAGCTTTTTGAAATAGAAAGCAAGAAACTGAGGAGGCTGTATTACATATCGAATCAGTTAAAGATATTGGATATTGTCGATATTATAGATAGAATGGTTCTTATGACCAGGTTTACATACTTGTAGATTGATATGAGAAGCGAATTTGGTATTTGCAAATTTGGATGAGTGAGTTGAAGTTTAGGGCGTATATATTGTGAATGATTTGGTAGATTGTGCGCTCTCTGAATGAAATAAAGATCGAGATAATTACAGGCGGTGGATTGTCAGTTGTTCAAAAACTCTGCTTTTTAGACATTATCAAGTATGATCTAGATTAGATTATCTAGATTATCCATATGCTCGTGTTTCCAGTACATCAAAACTATTTTATTTCATATTATTTTATTTTATTTTACATTATTTATTTTATTTAACATTATTTTATTTTATTTTATATTGTTTTATTTTATTTTTTTTATATTGGTTTATTTTATTTTATATTATTTTATTTTATTTTATTAGCTTCAAAACTTACATTTTGTTCCTGTGAATAAAATATAACATGCTATGTTATATTATGTTAATGTTTGACTATTTCTTGTAGACCTGTCGAAGAGAATGATCTTGTACTAATTAGCAGGAATAGGATCTGATAAGGAAAGTTCTATCGAATTTCATTTAGCCTTGTCTTGTATAAATTTTCGTTTGTTATTAGCTGGAACGAAAACTGATAAAAGGGGTTCTGTCGAAGTGACAGGTTACTAGTCATTTGTTATTCCTTCTCTGTAATTGGCAGAAACTGACACTGATAACGGTGTTCTGTAGATGAGGTATAGAGTTTAGTAAGATCGTCAACATAGACATTCTCTACTATTAGTGACGCCTGTCTTTATTATAATCAATAAAAAATTATATAATAAAGAGCTGAATATATGCCATGTTTTCAAAATCAATAAGAGGATTGGTTTAATAACTTGCTATAAGTTTTGATTTTGACGTTAATCTAGTTGTATCTACAAAATAATTTATTAAGTTAAGGAGAATAGAACTTATATGGTACATATAAAGTACATTTCCTTCGCAGAACTTATGTGTTTTGTGTTCTAATTAAGAAAAATAACAAATTGATTAGTTTTTATTTATTATTTTTTAGTTTTTTCAATATATGACCCTTTGTAACAAATGTTATGATAAATTTATTATCAACTCTGAAAATCGCTATGTATATTATGGTGTTATATAGTTTTAATTAACAATTTCTATGCAGTCAATTGGTATTTTTTTGTTTCTAAGCGAGGCAGTATCTTTGAGTACATGTGTACCCTAACATTTATCTAATGTCTTTAAAAAAGTATACTTTACCGGTTAGAAATTGTTTGCATAGCAGCACAAATTTAATAAAATTATCAGGCTTTGCAAAATATACCTTCACTATACTATATTAATATTTGCCTGTACATATTTTATAAATATGTGGGCATTCATATCAATACAAATATTTACAAATTCCATTTAAGATATTGTATCGCAAAGTTTCCCACTCATTATGCTAACTTAACTGCTAGTAATGTGCTTGTTATATAGCATAAGTTCTGCTAAAATTTCGCTATTACAAAACATAAAATAGAAATGTTCGTTCTTATATGGCAATCAGGAAATACACTTGAAACTTAATCATTAAATAAACTCACATTTAATCGGCTAAACACATGTTTTTAATCTAAATATGAATATAATTTTAGTAGCAAAAAACTGTTTAGATACTTCCGTTACCATATATATAGTATAACATTTATTATCAAATGTGCATGATACGGGTATATGTGCTTAAAACTGAATGAGAATCTGTTTCTACTGTAATACAACATTCTTTGCTGTTTATACTTATTTTTAATTCTATCAGATACAATCTTGATGACTACGGTTTGTCTACTTAAGTTTTATACTAAGGTGGTTTTAGCTTTGAAAATATAGTTTTCATCAGGTTTCTTTTGAAAAATTTGCGAGCTATTTTAAAATCTTCACTCTACTTAAATGACTATGAAAGGTATTTGACTTGTACTTAAGCAATTTCAACATCGTTAGAGAGCCTAGAACTAAAGTTACTCCATCAAACTAATTGAAAAATATAATAGAAAAAACGTAACATTATTTCCGATTGTCAATTAAATATTAATAATTGCAAATCACATTCAGAAGAAATAAAGGTTTTAGTAAAGTGATTTAGGTCGTGTGCGAGTTAGGCTAAGTTGATGCTAAGCCAAATGGGAGATTTTTTGGGATTTTTTGCACTGCACACATTTAGCCATTTATCAACACGTATCGACACATCACTATATTACCGGCTCATCTTAGAATTTCCCTCATTTAGAACGCAACTTAGCCTAACTCGCACACGTCCTTAGTATAGGTTTCTGACAATTTTTATTGAGTCAAAGAACATTCGTAAGGGCAAACGATTTTTCTGTAGAACAGACCTATTATCAATCTGCTTGAAGCAACAATAATTACACTTAAATCATAGATTATTTGTTTTACTATTACTCTTAATTTTCTTAGCTACTTCTTGTTACTTTTTCATCTAAAAAACCGCAATAATAATTTTACAGCAATAAAGTTTACATATGCTGATTCAATCTACAACTTTTTTTAATATAGAATATGCAAAGAAAATATATAGAATAACAAGAATCTTGTATCCATCCAATAAATTGAAATAATATTTGCTGTGGAAGAATTTTTTGTTTGAAAATATTCTTAAAACATGGTAATCATATCCTACGTACTCAAATATTCGTTTTCCTTTTAACTAATTAGAGTACTGTAGATTATCCAAGCATAATTGTTCTGTAATAGCACATACACAGTGAATGAGCTCATTATCTATAAATGAGTTTATTTAAGGCGAAAAATGTCGAATGCAACCCTTAAAAATAAATTTCCCACAAGGGAAATTAACAAAATTTGAAATATGTCTCATAACTTATATGTGAAATCTAAACCAACAATAGCAGCTGAGCTGTAAAGAAAGTCAGTAAGTAAGTAGTAAGTAAGTATTTAATAAAATCTTTGCTTTTATTAATTGAATATGGAATTGATATATAAAATGTGTATAAATGATTTGATATATCAATTAATAAAATAAAATAAAATAAAATAAAATAAAATAAAATAAAATAAAATATAAATAAAATAAAATAAAATAAAATTAACAAAACTATATAAATAAAATAAAATAAAATAACATTAAATTAAAATAAAATAAAATAAAATGTAAAATAAAATAAAAAAATAAAATAAAATAAAATAAAATAAAATTAAATAAAATAAAATTAAATAAAATAATATAAAATAAAATAAAATAAAATAAAATAAAATAAAATAAAATAAAATAAAATAAAATAAAATAAAATAAAATAAAATAAAATAATTTGGTAATACCTTATAAAAATTTTCTTTATTTAATAACCTTGATGTATATACTATATATATATGAAAGCAAGAATATTAGTTTCGATAATGTACTAGGAAAGAAAGGATATACCTGTGTAAACTGTTAAATTACTATCATGTGAGAAACAAGGTTTTAGAGATTTTCTTTTGTTACCGGTAAAGCTACTGGAGCCATTGAACTATTAATATGATGTAACCACGATATCCGTACAGCCACAAAAGCGATTGAATTAGTAATGGACTTTGATTTTGTTATATTAGGAAAGATATTTAGTTGATATAAGATAGGATAATGTCGCTCACTTTTTGCCAATTGTTTTTGCTCCTTTATTTACTTTTACAGATCTTTACTAGTCAACTTTACGCGTATATATTATAGAACATTTGCTGTTAATTATTTGCCTCGTCGGTTTATAACCCATGAAGAGAATTATCTTTAATTTTTACAACGTCATTATTTTGATTTTAATTTTAGTTTTATTTCAATGGAACTGTTAAGATATAAGTTTATTATCATTTTTTCTTCTTTCTAATTTTTAGTTGTTTTCGGCCCAAGGTTTATATGCTAAGATATAAAATTTAAATTATGTTAAATTTATTTTTATTGATATTATGCAGTAAATTAAAATTATATAATACTAATTTATTATATAATAAATTAAAAATAATTTAATTAAAAAATTAAGTTTTTCTAATAAATTTTCACAATTTCCATAAAAATGCTTGACGTAGCCTTCTTTGATTTTATAGTTTTTATATATCAATTTGTAGTTGTGTTTTTCTTCAATATTTTACTTAGAAGACAGATGAATTTTTTGATACAAGATATAAGATATGGAAGTAGTTTGCTTTACAACATAAATATATTTTTTTATGAGTCATAAAAAATTGGTTATAAAATTTTCGCTCGCACTCATTTGTTAGTGTAAGTGTATAATTTACACTTTAGTGGGTCTATTCCTGCCTACATCTGTCTAAATGTGCGTAAATTATACGGTGCGTATGAGATACTGTCCATATGCATATCAAGGAGCGCGACTGATATTGAGCATTTTTATATACATTTTATTGCGTTTGGGGTGCCATTCGCGCAATAAAAACTTTAATTTTTTATTGTAATTTATATTTTTTTGGGTGTTATTTCGTTTTACACTTGCAGCTTCGTATTTTATTATTTTGTATATTAATTATGGCTAATAAATTGTTAACATATGAGCACACTCACTTAAAGTATTTAAGTACAGCCCCCAAAAAAATAAATGTACCAAAATAATTAATATCTAAAAAATTAATATATAAGAGTATTACAAAAATAAATATGTAAATCATTTTCGGTTTTGACCAAAATTTTGTACATGGTAAATTGTACAGAGTCCAAAAATTATTAACATTATGTAGTCAAAAAATTGCACTCTATGTAGTTTTTGGTTAAGAGGCATTATTGGCTCTTATTAATTTGAATGGTATTCATTTTAAAATAAAAAAAAACCATGCCCAGAAAAACTACCAAAAACTAGAGAAGCAAACAACAAAATGTAATATATGGTTATATATGGTTATTATTAAAAAACCACCTTACTATATGCCTGCAATATTTATTTAGCTTATTTTTTATCCGTTAATTAGTTATGGAATCTATATATTTTCCCGATAATTCTGAAATATTAGTTAGTTACAAAAACTGGGTTGTGTAGTACTTCTGAAGGTTTGATTGGTTTCGTTTCTTTGAAATGTCATTAATTCGACACTAAACGTTTTATAAAGCGATATATTTTAAAAAGTTTCTGCTGATAAATTTTTTAACTTAATTAAAAGTATCTTTATTTTTACTTTTTGCTGAATCTCAAATATAGATAACATTGTAATAAAAATTTGCCATTCAACGCTCAAGATTTCTTGGTAAGCATTAAACGATGTTATTAATGACGCAACAACTCCTGGTACCTTGAATTTTATAAATTTGTATATCCCAAAAAATATTTTTAAATTTAATTTAAAATCGAATAACTTCCAACGTATTTTCAGTACATCTATTTTTCGCTGTCTTATTTTTTTATGCGACTTATAGACTTTAATAAAAAGGGTTATTAGAGATCATATAAACCATCTGTATTGTTAATCAACAATACATAACTAATTATTACAGTGATGTCCGTCTGTTTGTCTCTACCTATCCATCTGTTTATATGGGTGTCATATAAATTAAACTTAGTTTTTGAGCTAACCGAATATATGTAAATTTTGCTGATCAACTGTTTGTGAATCTAAACAAACCGAATTGACGAAAGGGCAACTTTGGTTAAATATATCATATAGCACTGTAGAAAATAACTATCGAATTTGAATTTATTTTGTTTATTTTAAGTGTGGATTAAAGTTTACTTAAAAGTGTAGTATAGTGAGTAAAAAGTATATAATCGATTTGCCACATAATTACTAGTATGAAGAATGTTTGAAATGAAGTTTCAATAAAGCCCAAACTATCTATTTTACTTGTCCCATTTAAATTCATAACATCAATTCAATCAAGGAAAACAATTGTTTTTCAATACTAATTTAATTGACAAGATCATCAGCAACACGATATTTTCAAACATGATAGTACGTGAGATAAGATTTATTATCTAGTATTAAACAATTATTTTTATAAGAAAAGTATAATAAGAAAAAAAATTAATTCCAATAATTATTTAAAAATATATAAAAGTGTGTAAAATTATAATTTTATACATTTTTTAGAAGCACGTATATATATAAATTTTTTTGTAAATATACGAGTATTTCAACTACGTTTGACAGGGTATTTACATAAATTTTACTAATTTTTTTATTTATTTGATATTATCAAGCGTTTATTGAGTTAGTAGTTCTAATAAGATTTATGTTTATTTTTAAATTTAGTTAGCTTATAATATTCAAATAAGCCGTAGTTCAAATATTTTTCTCTTTGTTTATTGAATCTTGGCAAAATAAAATAAAAATCTCTTTTGTGCAAATGCTTGGAGAATAGATAAAAATTGAGTTCGTGGATTCAATAATTGATATTAGTTGTAGTATAATAAGACATTAGAAAGTAGAAAAAAATATCATAATTAAATATTAACTATTACTTCCGGTAACATTCCTAATAAATATAAACTTAAATATAATAAAAGCTCGAGTTCCTCACACAATGGGTAATATTTTCTTTAAAATAAATCTTAATATGTTGGAAATCTAATGCACTACCTTGTTTTAAATGAATTGAGAATGTAATCTTAACTTATAGTAGTTTATCGGAAAATTATTGCAGTGTTTTCCAGAGACGACTACAAAAAAAAAACCGGTTCCTAAAATTCTTCTCAGTATTTTCACCTTTTCATAAATGACATACATATCACTGAAGTACAGAATAGCCTCTGGTCCAAGTAATCGATGTTAAGCTTGGCATCCATCATTCAACCATTTCGTTGCCTTAGTTTATTTTATTCGAAAATTTACTATGAATTGACTTGATTTGTATGCTTAAGTCATCATCTATATTATTTCTCAATTATCATTTTAATATTCTGCAGGCAAAGTGGTACTCCTGGAACTTTTCGCGAGTCATTTTCGATATGCGGCCAGCGTTGTGCTGATGGAATACAATTTCTCTCCTATTGCCCATGACACTTTTCGTTAGCCGTCCCCGACCGCTTCAGAAATGTGTCGATTTTGTTGCAATTCAGCAGTGATTCGCAGATGGAAATTTAATCAATGAGGATTTTTGCGTAACTCATGCAGCACCCATATATCGAGATTTTTTTTGTATCCAACTATCCACTCAAACAATTCTGATTCAATCGAAATCTCATCGTTCTAACGCCTTTTAGCGAAACCTGAACAAATATATAAAACGTGGAATACAAATAACTAAAGCAATCTATTGGGGAAAATAATGGATTTATTTTTACTATACCTAATATATAAAAAGAAGTGTAGGCATAGCTATTCTAAATCAAACTAAATTAATTAAGTATTTTTAACTCAGTGCTGCATTTTATACTTTTATGTGCCATATTTGAACTTGATGGCTTCAGTATATATTTCTAACATTATTGTTAAGAAGAATTGTTAAGAATGTTAAGAATTGTATTTTTAGATGTCTCAAACGTCATTCCAATTCCGCATACTCTTTGAGCAAAAACATAATTAAATATTAAAGGAAAGATATAAACTTCACAAGAATATTAAATTGGCAAAACTTAGATGCATTCATATGTGAAATATATCTTGTACTACGGCTGTGAAGTTCTCCAGTAATATAGAAGGATGCAAGTGTTTGTCAACAAGTTTCTACGTAGAATTCTTACAATATGATGACCAGATAGAATATCAAATGAGTGAAATGACTCAAAAAGAGCAGCATAAAATGAGATAAAAATCAGAAAGTGGAAGTATATAGACTATACACTTAGACAACCTGGAGGCAAGCGAGGCAAGCATTGGTATAGAATACAAAAGGCAGTAGAAGATCTGGTGCGTCACCGAAAACGTGGAGAAAAACGGTCGAGAGTGTGCTAGCTGAATCACGTTATATATGGGACGACATCTACAGAAGAGTATCAAATAGATTCAGATTTAGAAGAATTATTGAGGCCCTATGCCCTACTGAGGGAAAGTGGACAATAGTAGCATTCATATAATTTTAAACTGAAAAATCATTTAAAAGAAGACAAGTAAAGTCTTTAGACAACACTTTGAGTTAGATCTTTTTTGTTCAGAAATAAGATTTAAAAAGTCAAAAGCATGTAATTGAGATGTAAAAAAAATTGTTTTTTTATTGCTTTTGTTAATAAATTAAATTTGCCATACTAATTTATTTCACATTGCTAAATAATTAAATCATCAATATTTTTTATCTTTTATTTTTTTATTTTTATTTTTATTTTTATTATTCATTAAGAGAAATATACTTACAGTTTAAGTATAATATATCTTCAGATGAAACTGATCAGTCACAGTATTAGTAACGGTTGTTATGGTTAAGATTGTGGTTAATGGATTAATCGTATGATGATGTTCATTTGATTTCTTCAGTTGATATTTAAACAAAGAACTTTATTACATGGCATGAAGTTAATTGTCAAGACACAAAGAATATAAATCTGCAACAATGACAAGCACTACAACGTAAAGCTATTAATGGATCAAATACAACAGAACGTATTCTGCCTGCATGAGCGACACAGTCAGTTTGCAAGCCTTTTGTTACCGCACGGTTCTGCTCTGTTAATGATATGAAGTCTCTGAAGCGGTTTTTGCCGTGCTACGCTTGCGCAAAATGCATCATTTTAATGGTCATAAAAGTGAATCATATTTTTGAAGTGTTAATATCGGAAATGAGGTGTCTGCCTGAATACAAAGTGGGGAGGTTAACTGGTGGGTGTGGTGCAGGCATTTCGCATTCGTTATCTGAATTGCTTTTTATTAGTGAAACAATGTTGCTTTTTTTGCAACAAATCTTTTTGTATTATTACCCGCATTTTCACGTTTTGTTAAAAGTTATTATGGCGCATTTAAAAAAAAATTGGTAATAAAAATGACACAAAGCCATAAAATTCTTAACATTAAAATGCCACCAATGGTGTGCGTTTTTTTAATTAATTTAAGAAGGCCTTTACGCGTAAAATTAAAATAAAATTTTAATTGTGTAAAATAAATTCTTCTGTAAGTATTTCTGAGAATTGAATACACTGGCGAAAAAAAACTGGGTCACCTTAAGACCTATTAATGTTCATAAAAATTGTTTTTGGTGTTGTTTCTTAAATAGTTTTCATGTTTTTAATGAATCAAAGAGATGCAGTACATTTGCCGCTCAAATTAAGATTCGTATCTGCTTAAACTTATTTTTGTTTTTAACTTAAAAACATAGTTTAAAAGTGAAGACATTAAAAAACTTATAAAATTTATAAAATTATTTTTATAAATGATAAATATAAAATAAGAAGATATATGAAAAGTTAAAATTGTAAATCAAAAAAAAAATTATTTGTTATTAATTTTCATTTTATACTAAAATTTAAATTAATAAAAAAAAAATTGTAGCAATAGAATTATATTTATTATTAAAGTTATATTCATACCAAATGTTTGAAAAAAGATGGTCAACAGTAACCAACTGCATAAAAACCAAGGAATTTTGGCCAAAAATAAGTAAGAAAAGATCGGGGGAATTAATCAACCTATCCCGAGCAAATTTATCCAGGATAGTGAGAATTATTACGGGACACTGCCCGTTGGGAGGACATGCCGTGAGGCTCAACATCAGGACCTCCTTACATTGTAGGCATTGCATGGAGGATGATGAAGAGGAATCACCAACACACTTTCTGCTACAGTGTCCTGCCTTCGCAAGACATAGACTATCCTACTTAGGGTCGCACTTTTCTATTCACTAAGAGAGCTAGATTCTATTTCCATAGCTCAAGTCAATGGCTTTGTAGCCAATACCAAGTAGTTATAGGGACAGGTGTCAAATTCTTGAGGGTGTCAGAATGGACCTCATGGTCTAAGTAAGTCTTCGGACGGCCCCAGTAACCTAACCTAACCTAACCTTTTATTAGTGTTGGCGAAAAAGCTACACTTTCTTATAATGACAAAAAAGCTATTTTTTAAAATTTAGATTTAAGCCTGGCACTTGCAGTCAAAATAAATTATATACGGACTATAAACTAATCAAGAAATTAGATTATTTCCTAAGACTACTTAAGATGAGTACTTGGTAATACTTGAAACAGCGTTGTATGGTCAGCCAAATTTCAATGAATTAACTATTGTGTGTTTGTTCTCTCTTTCTGTGCTATTCGAAAATCCTTTAAATTTGTTATTTCTTTTTTATTTTGGCTAATACTTTAGTTGCTATATACTTATATATTTAACCACATTTTAAAATGTTGCCACCATTAGTTATTTTATATTATTTATGCTCTAACCACATACTAGTTAAATTGATCTGACCATTTTGTTAGAGAAATTTTATTTCATGTGGTAAAGAAAATATGAAAACCATTATGTGGTATACATGACGCCGCTTATCTATCTGTTGTCATGTCCCACCATGTCATGTACATACCAATTTAAGTCCTATTCATACGATCCATTGCAATGGCAAAGTTTCCTCGTCTCGACTCATTTAAAATTCCTTCTTTTTTCACCTATTCCTTAACCCAAAAAGCCTTTCTTCTTCTTACTTACCAACAAACTCATATTCTAACACAAGTGTTCGTATTTTTTAATTCTTTTCATGTTACCTGCTATATAGATCTTCTCAGGTTACAACAACATAACTGCTGCAATAAGCATTTAAACAGACAACCTCTATTGAACCTAAATTATAGATATATTTTAATGACTTTTGAAAAGGTTGGGTTAAACTGGCTAGTCATAAGCTACCAAAGGGTCCACCTTCTAAGTAGATATCTAAGTTGCAGTTATTCAGAATGAATAGTATTGTTATATTGTTGTTCCATAATAATAAATCTTAAACATTTAAACTAGTAATTTCTTCTTTGTTTCCTATTATAAAAATCATATTAATTTTTAAATAATTCAATTCTCTAATAACCAAACTTTCAACTATGCTAAATAATTACTATTGTTACGCTCTGAATCGTTTTACATATTCATACATCTAATTTCAGCTATTGATTAACTCACTTTAATTATATACATCATTAAAATTAATGTGCCAGTTAACAGCACCAAAAACGTAAAAAATTATAATTGTTAATATATTAAAATATGCTGACTACCAATAAAAATGGAATAAAATACTGAAACAATTTCTGCAGAAAATCTCTGTATCTTAAAAAAGCCTTTCCTTGCAGGTGAAATATAGTTCTCGATATATAAATGCCGGTTGTTCAATGCTAGTTTAAACTTAAGATTAAGGCACCCATCTTGCTGAAAGCTTTTTTATACCCAAATATTCATGTAAAATAATTGTTTCATGTTGATATCGTATGTTTGTCATCTTTGCTATCTCACGGTTGTTCAATGCTAGTTTAAACTTAAGATTAAGACATTTGCAGTTTAAACTAACGTTTAAACTAAAAAAAGTATTTATGTTAAGTAAATCTTCAGAAAAAATTTTAATGACGAAATACTACGTTAGTATAAACTCCGATATTAGTTTAACTAAAAGTACATGTAAACCGGTCCTAAGTCATCCCTACTTTATTAATCTGGAAGCCCAGATTCATATTCAGACTCTATTTTATATTATTATATTATTTTGTTCTATCTAAAATGTATCTTTTTTTTATGAATTATTATTTCACTTTTTAAAATTTACCTCGTCTTCAATACAAACTCATTTCTTTTATAAAATGATTTTTTTTTGTTAAGAAATTATTAAGTCATCAATTGCATAAATTTAAGCACTTGTTGTACCAACAAGTATCTATCTATCCATACAATACATTTTGCCTTAGGGTATCATGTTTTCAATTTTGTAGCAATTATTAAGCATTAATAATTTTGTATTCAACCAAGCAAATAAATATGAAATCTTTTGTTGATTTTACAATAAGAAATCAATTATGCATAATTAATTACTCAATGTCAACAGATATCTTTAGATTTAATTTCATAAAACTTTCAAAAATCCAGGCTTGTTCAAACAGAGACAGTGACTGGGGATTATATTCGTGTATCTTTCTTAAGGTGTATGCTAAAATATTTTGTAGTTATGAAAACAGTAGTATCTGAAGTATTGAAATACATTTTATTTACTTTATTTTTTTTATTAATTGTTGTATATGTTAATTGTGTAGAATGGCATTTAACTGGTATCTACTCATAAATAAGTAATCATTCAACTCGACGACTGCCCTTTAAAAATTCATCTTTAGTTTGTGTGTCGATTAACACAAACCATTTTATCAACATTGACTGACAACCGTCTGCTTTGAAATAACCCAATTTACCACAAAAAAAAAAAACGTAATACAAAAATTTCAAAATGAATTGAAAAGTTGAAAAAAAATTGAGTATCCGTTTTAAGATAAATTAATAGCCATCATTAAGAATACAACGTCAGCATCATTACCAACAAAAACAACAAAAACAACAAAACAACTTAAATGGTTCCCTAAAACTGAACGAGGCAACATTCATAGTATCTGTTGGATAGTTGAAATGATTTTAGTATGTTTAGTATGCGCTTTCATTCATTTCAATTCAATCCAATTCAATTCAATGCATTCAGTTTCAACTTGGTCTTCCTGTTTAACCCAAGTGTTGCGCAGTGATTCCATTAATGTTACACTTATCATTGTTTTTGCTTTTTATTGTTCTTTATCTTAAGAGTGAGTATCTTCTTAGTTTTGTTTTGTTATTGTAAATATATTTGTGTGTATCTTGTATCTTTTTAGTATACAACCGTGTACGTCCGTTTCATGTAGAATACATAATTCTTGGGTTGTTGTTCAGTAATCATTAAAACAATGACAGCAACTTAAAGATATCTTCGTCGTCTTCTTTTTTTTTGTTTTTGTTTTTGTTTTTTGATTTCAGTTTTCAGTTTTATTTTTTTGGTTTTTAATTATGTTAAATTGCTTTTCAACGCCATTTCCACTACAATCATCAACAGTAATATTTGGTTTGTTGAAGTTTTTTATATATATATTTTACTCAGAAGTGTTTTAATGATCATGACATGCCATTTAAACTTCCGTCTGTCTCCAGCATTTTTAGCCAGATACTCAGATACAATATAAATATGAGTTCAGTTTCTTACTTTGTTTTCTTCTTGTTGATACTTTTTCACTTATTAAAATATTTTTTTTTGTATTATTTTGTACAATTGGGAGAAATTGTCGAATTGGAGACATAAATCTGTCAGTTATTAATTCTTCCTTCAACAGGCTTCTGTTGGTTTTTGTTTTAGTAATATTTCTTCTCTTTATAAAAGTCGAACAGCACATAATTTAAATATACAAATATCATATCAGATAACTTTTTTTATATGTATTTATTAAGTATTTATTTTTACATTTTAGATTTGCTACAATTTTAGCATTTGACGTTAAAATAGAACGCGAAGCTCAAGAAATGGCTGATTCTTTGGGTGTTAAAATATTCCAAGCTGATATTATTTATCATTTATTTGATAAATTTATGGCCTATCGTGAAGAGTTGAAGCAAAAGAAACGTGAAGAATTCCGTCAAATTGCAGTCTTCCCATGCAAACTTAAGGTAAATATATTTCAAATTTTTTTCTTCTTTTTAATTAAACATGTTGATTTTTTTTTTGTAATTACTTATAAAAATATGTGTGATATTTAATACGAGGGCGGTTTGATAAGTCAGTGACTTTTTGAATTTCCGGCGTAGTTACTCCAAATGCAACAGTGCTGCCGTCAACTGTAATCTATCAGTGGGCAACTTTTTAATTTTGAGCAAGCTACGTCGTTCAGTTGGTGTTTGATAGCCGTTCAAAGCAGACAACCTCGTGAATTTTACCGAAAATGGAAAAAAGTGAATTTCGCCATTTCTGTATGTTTGGAAACAGAAAATAGTCGCAGGGGGCTAACTCTGGAGAATATGCTGGATGGTGTAGCAGTTCGTATCCCAATTCGTAGATTTTGGCTACAATGCTTAATTAGCACACGAAATTCACTATTTTTTATTTTCGTAGTATATGAAATAATGTCTTTCAAAACAACTACTGAAATTATTCTTTAATATTATATACAAACTCTAATCACAACAGGTTAAAATACTTCTATTCAAATTTTTTAAGCGTGTTTTCTTTGTAATTGGTGGATTGATAAATACCCGGAAAATTATAATTTATGCTTCAATGAAGTTTCCATTTAGCTAAACACACTGAGTCCAACGATCTTTCAATATTTGGATACCTTTTAAATAATACGATAATACGATTTATCAAATCCTCCAAAACATACCTCAGCTTCCCATTCCACTTTATAATTTTATGCAAATCGCTTTCTCTGAAGTCACCTTTTTAAGTTTAGAAACACGTAATAGTCACTGGGAGCCAAATCTTGAGAATACGGTGGGTGAGGAAGGGATTTGTTTTCATTGACGTGGGAGCGAATGCGTTATCCTGCAAAAATAAAATTTTTTTTTTCGCAAATGTGGTCGATCCAATAATATGCAATATATAGTAATCTGATGTTACTGTTTTTCCTTTTTCCAAATAGTCTATGAAAATTATTCTACTTGAATCCAAATATATGGAAGCGAAAAGTATTCCATCCGATTATTGAGTAAATGATCGTTTTGGACCACTATCCGTGGGACTACTCTACACATTATTAATCATAATGCTCTATCAATTGTCACTACTCGACATTCACAGTCATCTAGATTGTACATCAACATTTCCAAACAATGGTTTGAATGGTCAATTGTAAGCAAACGCGGCATCCATCTTGCCGAAAGCTTTTTCATACCCAAATATTCATGTAAAATATTTGTTACATATTGATATCGCATCTTTGTTATCTAACGCAATTTAGTTTTTGGATCATCCAAAAACAGAATTCATTTTCAATTTGATTGCATCATTGTTCATTCCTTTAAAATGGAGAAATTTTATTACTGAACGATATTCAATTTTTTCGATTTTATAAATAATCGTTAAATAAATAATAATTTCTCTATTTCAATTATTTGTAAAAAACTAACCAACTATCTGATAAAACCGCAACTTTTACTGCAGTCGTTAAAAAACTTTCCAGATATACAAAATATAATTGATTTTGTTCTGACGTTGCCATCTTTGTGAAGTCAGGTAATTATCAATCCACCTAGTATGTTATCAGTAAATAGCTTTTACAAATGTGTATTATCTGTACAGAAGACTATGACATTCACTTCAATCGTTTGTTACTTATTATTTCTTCATAGTATCTGTTTAATAGCCGCTATCAGTCAATTCAGGATTGGGTTGGTCCTATAAATTATTAGTATCGATTGACGTCAGATTGTTTGTCGCCGTACTTGAAAAATGCGAACTACTACTGCCATGCCTATAATCATCGGATTGCTTAGTTCTTTAGTTGACCTTCACAGTATCTGTTTAATAGCCTCTGTCAGCCAGTTTAATTATTGGCTTAATATGATCAATTTATAGTATCCATCGAATTCAGATCATTGGTCGCTTAATTTTACGATACAAGATACGAAAGATTTTCACCAGAAGATATTGATCCAAATATCCTTTCAGTCGGCGAATTTTTATATATTAGCATAACATCAGCGAGTCAATAAATTGCTTAAATTTAATAAGGTTAATTATCTTTATGTCGCGGTGTAGCTCATACAGCTTGTCATTATCATCGTTAATAATACGTATAAGACAATAGATATTTTGAAAAATTTTCCAAAACAGAACTGTCATGATAAGAGACATGTGGAGCATGATTTTTAAACTTATTCTTTTTAGCTTGAATTCTATTATAATCTCACTATCTTTACCAATATAAAAACTATAAAATTCAAGAATTTGGCATTAAACATATAGATACATATTTTAAAATAAGTAATCTTTCAGAGAAAACAAGAAAGCATGTCTGAGTGTTTGGAAGAATTGAGTATTGTAACTATGTATTTGCAATAAATGCGCGAAAGTACAGGTGTAAAACAGAATCATCTCTTAGCACACATGTATCTAGATTGCCGAGATTGCTGATTGCCGACTAGTTAAGCTTAGACAAGTTCGCTTCCAGCTGTTTGTAGGTTAAACGGCTGCTATTTATTCTGACTATTGCAGGTGCTTAGACAAAACATCGAAGTTCATTTTTTGTGTAAATGCTAAGATACAAATTATATTTTTTTTTACATATTCAACGTTCTTCGTACTGCTGTTGTTGGTCATAAAGTGCAGACTTCCTTTTCAAATAAATTAAAAAATCATTTGATTTATAAGCAATCATTAGAAAGCATATTATAAAGCTATACTAAGGTGTCTGTTATAATCATACGGGTGTAAGGGCTAATTTGGAAAATCGTTGAACGGATGTACAAAGCAAAATATGTATGTTCTAGCTTTTATAATTGGCTATGGGATTGAGTGTACTACGAAGACACGTTATGTATACGACGATTAGTTGCACCAGCAAGCACATTTACTATCTACCGAGTTAGTGTTGCTGGCGGCGGAAGATGAGCAGAAAATGTTGTTGGCTTCTTTTAACTGAATTTGTGTAGATTAAATTTATACTGTAAATCTAGTAGTTGCATGTATGTAAGTTAAGTAAATGATGAAAAACGGAAATGAAGTTGTAATCTAGACTAGGCGTATGTAATTAGTAAAAATAGAAAATGAAAAAAAACAGCGATTTAATTTATACTTTAATGATTTTACATCTTTTTCAAAAAAAAAAAATAACAAAAATAAAAAGTCTAAACCGGCCTGAAGTATAATAATTTTTCGATTAAGTATATAATGACTTTTAATTTTCAAATAAGTTCATAGTATTTGATTATAGATTAAATAAAGTTGTTTTAATGAATATCATTAATTAATAATTTCACTTTAGTTCTCGTGTGAAATGTGAAGAAATATATTATACTGATTTATTTCTTTAAATACAATTTAATACAAATAATACACATTTTTCTTTTACAACTATCTTATATATTGATCTTTTAAATGAACAGCTTAAAGAAAGTAATATATTTTTTTAATTTCAATAACTCCGCATTAAGCATAGAGATTTATTTTTTTTATCGTATATTTAAAATATTGTTTAAGCATGAGTTCGGCATCTCCAAATTTGATCTGTCGATTATCGCAGAAGATTTCTTTATATTCCGTTAATATTCTGCATTCATTTTGATCCATACTTTAACAGCATTGCTATATCAACCAGTGGTTGTACACGAACCATTGGAGAATGAGTTCATATCTATGAAATATTGCAACCTTTACACATAATTGCCTAGTGAATTGATTGCAAATTATTTTAGACTTCAGTATTTACATATAACCTTATCGGACTTCTTAGGTTTTTCACCATAACCAAGCTAAAAAATGAAAAAAATTTAAAAGATTGTATAAACCAGGTTGGCTCTTTATACACCTTATTTTGAAAAATAATTAGTCAAAAGTAGTGTATTTAATTGTTACATTAAAACACTCAGTCTCAGGGCAAGTTCTAGGAATTTTTCAAAGAAAAAATAAATAAATATAATAAAAATGATATTTAAAAAATCCGTGACAATTTGAAATAAATATATTGAATAAAAATTTTAATTTCTTTACAGATACTGCCACAATTTATTTTCAACAGTCGTGATCCGATTGTTATGGGTGTCATGGTTGAGAATGGCATTGTTAAAGTTGGTACACCTATTTGTGTGCCCAGCAAAGAAGTAAGTACTACATTCACACATATATATATTATATGTTTATACAAATTATTTTTAAATACAAAAAGTAACTAATGGCATTAGATGTAAAGTACCCGTAAGTACATTATATATAACGTTTATCGCGTCTTATAAAAATGAATTGTTTGAAGGGAAAATAAATCTATTTAAATAGTATTTGCTGCGCAAAAAACGAGTAATTCAAAAGAATCTTTGTTATAATTTTTGCGCATGTTTGCTTCTACGCATGACTTTACGGACTTTAAGCAAATAATTGTGTCTATTCGAGACTGGAATATAACTACTTATCAGTAGAGTTCATGCTTTTGTACACAACAAATAGCATAAAAAAAGTGTTTCAATAAAGGTTCCCTACAAATAGAGTGCAGATATTCATTTATAGAACGATATGCTATGATATCAGATATGTATTTGTTGTGGCCATAAAATTAAGTAAACCAACAATTGAAATCCTTATTTTTCAAATGAACCTTCGAAGTATTTGTATCTACACATGTTTCACGACAACGTAAAGGCATCATTTGTTATACGAATTGTAAAAGAATTGCCCTCTTATATTGCTAGGTGTTATCTGGAATGTGTGTAGTGAAGTCTTTTGCTCGACATTAAGACTTCACATTGATATACCTTGCTTTGCTATAAAAATATTTCTATTGTAGTATCTTTTAATATTTTAATATTTATGTGGTTCACAATTTTCAATATTGACACAGGTGCGTAATTTGTTGTAGTTTTTTGCTGTTTGTACAACGAACTAATCTTTTTTTAAAACAATATCTAAAATATTATTGCGCAGATATAAATTAATTGAATTTAAAATTTGAATCTTTTCCATAGTAGCTTGAATTATAAATACAATTATGTTAAGTGCTAAAATGCGTTTTTTGATTTTAGAGAAAGTTAGTCTGGCTATATAAATATCAAGAAACTATTGAGTATTAACTGCATTTACAATTGTTTATATTTAATTTAATTTATCTTAAGTAAAATATGAGGAGTATACTATTTTTTTATAAAGCTATTATTAGTGGTCTTTAGAAATATTTTTTTTTTGAATTTAATTGTTTATATATAATTCTGTCATATTTGAAATCTGGATTCAATCTAGATTTACTCTAGATCTGTCAAATTTTGTTGCCCAATTGAACATTTTTAGAGTATACTAAAATTTTAGTAGTTGAGTTAGTAAATAAACCAATCGGATTATAATGTTCACACTAACTTGTTTTACTGTGGAGTTGTACATAACGTTTTCGATAAAATCTTTAACTCTACTTTTTTAAATAGAATCAACTTGAAAAATATATCTTCATCTGTAGATTTGTGGCCAGATGACAATGCATTTGCGACCAAACGTTCTACTATTTTGATTTAATTCCGTTTTTCAAAAGGACAGCTAAATATATAAACAAACAATCGGAAACAAATCAAACTTTTTTATCTGTCAAATCATATAAAACAGCTGTTAATTTCAGGGGAATTTTGCTACTCTGGCAAAATACCTAGAGTGTTTTAAATTAATATTAAGTGTCAAGTTTCCAAATTTTCAAGTAAAATTTTCTTAATTTCGTAAAAATAAAATTAAGTTAATTTCGAAAGTGTTCATACTGCCCCAAATCAAGGAAATCATATGTTTTTGTTTACAAATCGAATGTTAATGTTCCAAACACCATTTGTATCTGGAAAATATTAAAAGTTGATTATTATAACTATAAAGAAAAGCATTTAGTAGTTTTATAAGCTTTAGTGGATTTTAGGTATGTGTCAATTGCCATTTATATTTTTTAAAAACAATTAAATTTTTAATTATTTCAACTTTATCTTAAAAAAGTTGCTTAAAATTTATCTTACGCGTAGTTGCATTTGAAATATCCCTTAATTGCATTCTTCATTTCAAAGAAATTAACGTCATTTTCCTTAATTTCGTTCTAACCACAAAACTGAGTTTTGTAATTTAGCGAAATTAAGGTTTGCCTGAACATAGTAATATATATTAATCTCAAGTGTTATAAAGATTTAAAAATCGAAACAGAAAATTGCACTAAAAGTGCATCTAGGTTCAAAAAGTTCCCCCAGATTTATTATTAACTTCTTGAATATTGATATTTTTGCTAAATTTTTTTTTGTTTTATAATAAAAACTAAACATTGTTTAAAGTTGCATATTTAAAATTTTTTATTTTGAACAAAATTTTGGATTTTCACGACTAAATCTACAAAAATATTGCTTGCACGAAATAAGCTGTGAGCCACTGTATATAGAAATAAATATTATAGTTGTTGTCGTTGATGTTTTTTCGATCTAAAAAGACAAGTCATATAATATTTTATATAATTGATAATAAATTACAAGAAAGATATGTTCTATAAAAAAAGTTACATTGTTTATTTAACTTCCCATAAAAACAACTTTCTAACTTTAATTATATTTATTGAAATCCACAAGAACTTTGTACATACATTTGTAATTGCCAATTAACTTTTATACTCACATCCGTTCAATTCTTTTACGTTTTTGTTAAAATAATAATAAACTATATCCTGCCGTCAAAAATTAAAATACTTTTGTATGGTTCACATCTTGTTTCATATCCTTTTTCTATAGTCAAACTTGTTTTCAACTGCATGGACACATCCTGCATTTATTTTTTATGTGTCCCAACTTCACTTTAAGTTGTTTTTGGTCAGATATATTAAATATTTTTTCGACTTGCTTTGGCTTTAGCTTATATTGACGTTAAATATACGGAATATGTTCATTCTGAGTTTCATTTCATTCATTGGCAATTATAACTTCCTCAATTATACAACAGTAGCTGCGCTTCCCGTTGCTGTCCAAGCGTCAGAGTCATTTCAAACAACTTTTATTCTTCGATTTTACTTGATTTTAGTTTTAAAGAGTTCCTGTTAAGCTTGTTTTTGTATTTCAAGTGATCGGTTTTTCTTAAAAGTATTATTAAGTCAAGAATTAAAAGTATTGGCAGTAGAAAAAACTACTTATTTTTACGGTACTTATTAAAGAAGGATGCGTTTTCAATAAACAGTTGTAGTAGTCTGTATACGATCTTTACATTATGATAATCAATGTATAGTTATTGTAGTCTCAATTAATGGTATATTGTATTAAAATGGGTTCAATTGTATAATGAGAGTCTTAAAAATTGGATGAATTATAAAACTAATAAATTCTTTGTCTAAGAAATGCTTGTTTCCCATTGAATAACTCTAGTGTAGGACGCATGTAACCATACGCTGTACCAGAATTTGGGGTTAGCTTCACAGTGTCACTGCATCCATTCTATATTAAGCTATAGAATGTTCTAAAAATAATATGGATTTAACTTTAAATTACAGTTGCTAGTATTAGTAAATGCATTGGTAAAATATATCAGCATTAAATTAAGTTCTATCGGTACTGATTTTCAATCATTTTTAATTTAAGAAAAAAATATTTAAATTTTAACTTCATAAAATATATCAATTATAGCCAAGTCGGTTAATATTTTGGGTTTACTTTTAAATTACATATATAATAAGTTTATTTGTTGTGCTGTCATTGATAAGAAGAAAATTATTCATAGAAAAAGGTGCTTATGGGATATAAAAAGTGATCGTCTTCCCGAGTGATTCGCAACGACCATTATGATATTTTTGTTTTTTGGAATGACTATAAAGTATGAGAATACTGAACTATATAACTATTTTAATATACTTTATGCATTTGATTCACGGACCATTTTTAATCATCTTGCGGACTAATGGTTGGGAACCATTGATCTCCCCTATTATAATATGCAACTATATCTATTACTAATAGCATATTTAAAAACAAAATTTGATTATATATATATTTGATTTATATTTATTAAAGACAATAAATACTATTCCAATTTATTATCTTTGAATTAAATGTCAAATAGATGTCTTTAAGAGCCTTGGAGGTTTTCTTCATTGCGTTCTTAACATATTGCTTAATATACCTTCTTTCTCACGATTTTTTATACTACTAGTAATATTACTAAAAACTTACTCTTTTTCGAATTGACTTAAAAAAAATTTAAATTTATGTAATAATAAAGAAATGATTATTGCTGAGCTTTTGTGTTTCCTAAATGAACAACTCTTTTGAGGTTTCCATAGATTATATATTATATTCATTTATTGAATTTATTGGTTACTCACAAAATTCTCATAATTTTTTAATGTTTTTTACATTGCTCATCACTTAAAATTTACCCTTAAATTTTTCATTACTTCATTATTTTTAGTACTCCTTTAAATACATGTGTTAAATAATATACCATAAAAAATGTATTAAATTTGATATATAAGTAAAGTATATATAGAAAAAATCGCTTTTGATTTAGATATATATATATAACAAATTAAATATATATTTATTCTTAAGCTTATAGATTTTAAAGTAGAGTATATGTATATTAATTCAAATTACTCTATAAAAGACAGTATTTTCATATAAATGTACTCATTTTATAAACGCTTTGTTTTATATAAATTTTCTACAGGATATACACATATAAATAAGTCTTTATGCAAAGTGGAATATCCTTTCATCAAACAATACTAACCGCAAAATATATCCTTATTTGCTTCCTTTCTCACGTAATTATTTAAATCTTTACAATACTGATTAATACTCGTACCAAATGTGCCATTTATTCGATGTGATAAACACGTATCCGCAACTGTGTAACCCAAACGTTTCGGCACTTTTTACAAAAGCCACTTCCACTTCCGAGTGAATTTTTAAGCAAAAACCCTTTATTCCTTTTATTAAGATCCAAAATGCAACAAATGATCAGCAAGTATGGAAGTACAAAAATTACTTGTCTTATTTTCAAAAAAAAAACAGTTAATTACGGTGTCAGTTAATAGTAATGGTACAAGTACAGCGTAAGTAGAATGACTACATTAATTTATTAATTAATAATTCAATGTAGTGACTTCGTAATAACTTCTTAATATGAATAATAATTTTAGTAAAATGTTTTGTGTTCTAAACTTATACAAATTTGTGGATAATAAAGCAGTTAGAATTCAAAAAAAGTAACCATCTCTGACTTTTTGAACTGACTATAGATATATACAAATCACATAATTTTATTAAATTATAAAGATAGAAACTCATTTACTTCCAGCGTAAAGGTGTTTTAGCTCCAGAGTAAAGGTTTTACGATTTAGTAAAAGTAGAAATAAGTAACACAAGGCGTCAGGTGGTTTTTGTTTTCGAATTTCTACAATTACATTTACCATTTCTGAAACACAGTTAAACTATATGAAAGAATACTTTTTCACAAGTGTTATCTCAGCGTCAATCATGTGTTTAAACTCTGTTTTACAGAAGTTTTCTTCAGTAGTTTTTAAAGCATAGTGGGACATCTGTTTGATTTCTTTTGTCCGTTGTTGGTGTTCTGAGCTAGTCATTTTTGGTGCTGTTAACTATCACTTTTGCTCGTTTTTGGGGCAGGTAACTATCATTTTTGCTCATATTTACTATTTTTTCTGTAAAATCATTCCATTCCGTTTTTAGATTCTATTTTTGCCCATTTTTCGTGTCGCTTTGCTTAATTTTTATGCTATTTTCATGAGGTATTCGTCGTTGCTACTTCCGTTAGCAATTATTAGTGCTGTTAGCTAACACATAGATTTGTGTTTATATCAATATATTTAAAACTAATGTAGACATAGATTGTTTGCAATATCGATGAAAACTCTTCACAATTGATTTGATATGCATTCAACTTAGTAAGGCAATTCATATGATGTGTGCTATTTTCAATGTATAACTTAATTATTCAAGAAAATAGTGTTAAGAAAGTATTTTTGATATCTTGTTGAAACTTTAATAATAAGTTGCATTAATATTTGCTGCTTGGTTTTTCAATACAACGATAATCATTGTTTTTATCTGGATTGTTGTGCTGAATCCATGTTTCATTCATGGTTATAAAGCTGTACTAAACCTTCTCTGAAATATTAGCTGTGTCAGCAAATTATGATCTTATTAACTGACATTGAAAATAATAGAAATATGGCGAAATAGCAAATATTTTGATTCAAAAGTAAAATGTAGTTAATAAAAAATAAATAATAAAATAAGGGAGTCGCAAATGAAGTCTCCAAACAACAGATAAAGAGTTGATTAATATGAAGCGTTGTCAATTTTCGCTTGTGATCTATAGTGCATTAGCAAAGACGATCCAAATCATTGTTTATGGAAGCTTAACTATTGCTGAACAATGCTAAATACTACTTCAAAATGATCAGTTTGTTGATCAGGTGGTACGTTGTTTGTTCAAGATAGTTTAAATTTGTTAAATGTATCTCATTGTCCTCTAAACTTTTGGCGCTTTTAAACTTTTATATAGTATTTATAAAAGAAGTATGAGCCTCTTTTCTTATATATTTTTTATATTCAGCAAAAAACTGTTTGAGGAATACAAAGAATTTTGTATTCTATCTTTTAATTTCATTGGTCCATTTGTTCTTTAATAGCGGGAAAATGATTGTTGAATGCAAAAACTCATTCAGCCTTACCATGTTTTTTTGTGTAAAAATGATCCAAACAATTAGATTATACAGTGTAGATATATAAAGTGACATTTTTGTATATATCAAAACGACTTTTTTATGTGACATGCTTGTGAACTGTATGATCTTGTGCCATAAGTAAGTGTTTATGTTCCATTACTTATCAACAATAGTGTTATAAATGCATTTTGTTTTTTCAAAATTAAACGTTATACTTATGCCCATATACTCGTACATAAATACATTAAGACCGAAAAGTTTTCGGAAATTCTCATTTAAAATTCGCGCGCTGTATATTTTTCGATATTTTAAGTTTATGTAGTTTGGCAGCACTGTCCTTAATTACTATGCCAAAAATGAGCGCGATCTGTCAGACAGTTCGTTTACGGCAGCTGTTGAAACCAGTTCACCTCAGTAGGGCGTTGCGAAAAAAACAATGGAAAAAAATATTGAACAAAGAGTTTGCATCAAATTTTGTGTTTCGAACGAAATTTCGTGTGCAGAATCGTTGCGAATGCTACAAAAGGCTTATGGGGAATCAGTTTTATCGAAAACTCAAGTTTATGAGTGGTACAAAGCCTTCCAGGACGGTCGTACGACCGTCGAAGACATTTCGCAACGCACTACTGAGGTGAACTGGTTTCAACAGCTGCCGTAAACGAACTGTCTGACAGATCGAGCTCATTTTTGGCATAGTAATTAAGGACAGTGCTGCCAAACTACATAAACTTAAAATATCGAAAAATATACAGCGCGCGAA
>NC_051846.1:227708327-227716305 GCF_002237135.1 Teleopsis dalmanni | reverse complement strand
GGTCGCACCAAGTCTTCTATTGCCTTGTGTATTCTATACCAACGCATGCCTCGGTGTGTAATCTCCAGGTTGTCTAAGTGTATGGTCTATATACTTCCACTTTCTGATTTTTATCTCATTTTATGCTGCTCTTTTTGAGTCATTTCACTCATTTGATATTCTATCTGGTCATCATATTGTGAGAATTCTACGTAGAAACTTGTTGACAAACACTTGCATCCTTCTATATTACTGGAGTACTTTACAGCCGTAGTACAAGATATATTTCACATATGAATGCATCTAAGTTTTGCCAATTTAATATTCTTGTGAAGTTTATATCTTTCCTTTAATATTTAATTATGTTTTTGCTCAAAGAGTATACGGAATTGGAATGACGTTTGAGACATCTAAAAATACAATACTTAACATTCTTAACAATTCTTCTTAGCAATAGAAATATATACTGAAGCCATCAAGTTCAAATATGGCACATAAAAGTATAAAATGCAGCACTGAGTTAAAAATAATTAATTAATTTAGTTTGATTTAGAATAGCTATGCCTACACTTCTTTTTATATATTAGGTATAGTAAAAATAAATTCATTATTTTCCCCAATAGATTGCTTTAGTTATTTGTATTCCACGTTTTATATATTTGTTCAGGTTTCGCTACAAGGCGTTAGAACGATGAGATTTTGATTGAGTCAGAATTGTTTGAGTGGGTAGTTGGATAAGAACCTCGATATATGGGTGACACATGAGTTAATCCAAACACCTCATAGATTATATTTCCATCTTCGAATCACTGCTGAATAAAGCGGTCGGTGACGGTTAACGAAAAGTGGTGACTTACGACAACTACAAGCGAAAACGGTCGTGGTCGAAACATGGGCAATAGGACAGAAATTGTATTCCATCAACACAACGCTGGCCGCTTATCGAAAATGACTCGCGAAAAGCTTCAGGAGTACCACTTTGCCTGCAGAATATTAAAATGATAATTGAGAAATAATATAGATGATGACTTAAGCATACAAACCAAGTGAATTTATAGTAAATTTAAAAATAAAGTAAACTAAGGCAACGAAATGGTTGAATGATGAATGGCAAGATTAACATCGATTACTTGGACCAGAGGCTATTCTGTACTTCAGTGATATGTCATTTATGAAAAGGTGAAAATACTGAGAAGAATTTTAGGAACCGGTTTTTTTTTGTAGTCGTCTCTGGAAAAGACTGCAATAATTTTCCGATAAACTACTATAAGTTAAGATTACATTCTCAATTCATTTAAAACAAGGTAGTACATTAGATTTCCCACGTATTAAGATTTATTTTAAAGAAAATATTACCCATTGTGTGAGGAACTCGAGCTTTTATTATATTTAAGTTTATATTTATTAGGAATCTTATCGGAAATAATAGTTAATGTTTAATTATGATATTATTCTCTACTTTCTAATGTCTTATTATACTACAACTAATATCAATTATTGAATCCACGAACTCAATTTTTATAAATTTATCAAGCATTTGCACAAAAGAGATTTTTATTTTATTTTGCCAAGATTCAATAAACAAAGAGAAAAATATTTGAACTACGGCTTATTTGCATATTATAAGCTAACTAAATTTAAAAATACACATAAATCTTATTAGAACTACTAACTCAATAAACGCTTGATAATATCAAATAAATAAAAAAATTAGTAAAATTTATGTAAATACCCTGTCAAACGTAGTTGAAATACTCGTATATTTACAAAAAAAAATATATATATACGTGCTTCTAAAAAATGTATAAAATTATAATTTTACACACTTTTATTTATTTTCAAATAATTATTGGAATTAATTTTTTTTCTTATTATACTTTTCTTATAAAAATAATTGTTTAATACTAGATAACGAATCTTATCTCACGTACTATCATGTTTGAAAATATCGTGTTGCTGATGATCTTGTCAATTGAATTAGTATTGAAAAACAATTGTTTTCCTTGATTGAATTGATGTTATGAATTTAAATGGGACAAGTAAAATAGATAGTTTGGGCTTTATTGAAACTTGATTTCAAACATTCTTCATACTAATAATTATGTGGCAAATCCATTATATACTTTTTACTCACTATACTACACTTTTAAGTAAACTTTAATCCACACTTAAAATAAACAAAATAAATTCAAATTTGATAGTTATTTTCTACAGTGCTTATGATATAGTTAACCAAATTTGCCCATTCGTCAATTCGGTTTGTTTGGATTCACAAAGTTAATCAACGAAATTTACATATATTCGGTTAGCTCAAAAACTAAGTTTAATTTATATGACTTCCATATAAACAGATGGATAGGTAGAGACAAACAGACGGACATCACTGTAATAATTAGTTATGTATTGTTGATTAACAATACAGATGGTTTATATGATCTCTAATAACCCTTTTTATTAAAGTCTATAAGCCGCATAAAAAAACAAGACAGCGAAAAATAGATGTACTGAAAATACGTTGGAAGTTATTCGATTTTAAATTAAATTTAAAAATATATTTTGGGATATACAAATTTATAAAATTCAAGGTATTTTTATAAATTTTTATAAATAATTGAAATTAATAATACGTAATATATAAGAAAATAAACTTTAAAAGTTGAATGTTTAAACTTTAAAATTTAAATCGTAGAAAATAAACTACGTTAGTTAATAACATAACTTGCAAGTAATCAACTTCTATTAAACTGCACAGTTTAAGTTATAAACTCTTTTAAGTTGGATTAATATAAAAATCTCTGAGTTTTAAACTTAATCTAATATTTTTGACCATATAAAACCTTTCATATTTGTTCCCTAACCGACCATAATACATGCCATGTAAAGGTAAAGTTCAGAATATTGTCCGTTAAGTTCCTACTAACAACTGGGGGATAAGAGCTTCCGCTCCACCTCTCATACCCTTCTATGCAGAGACACAACTTAGTAGCTTACTGGATCAATGATCGCCATGGACCATCTACCCAACACACCCATGGGGTGGCTTGCAACCAACCGCAGCACTGTCCTACTGAGAAGCGACATCTCCTCTTTGCTCTGTTGGTGACCAGGAGTTGTTGCGTCATTAACAACATCGTTTAATGCTTACCAAGAAATCTTGAGCGCTGAATGGCAACTTTTTATTACAATGTTATCTATATTTGAGATTCAGCAAAAAGTAAAAATAAAGATACTTTTAATTTAGTTAGAAAATTTATCAGCAGAAACTTTTTAAAATATATCGCTTTATAAAAGGTTCAGTGTCGAATTAATGACATTTCAAAGAAATGAAACCAATCAAACCTCCAGAAGTACTACACAACCCAGTTTTTGTAACCAACTAATATTTCAGAATTGTCGGGAAAGTATATAGATTCCATAACTAATTAACGGATAAAAAATAAGCTAAATAAATATTGCATGCATATACCATAGTAAGGTGTGGTTTTTTAATAAGAACCATATATAACCATGTATTATATTTTGTTGTTTGCTTCTCTAGTTTTTGGTCCAAATTTTTCTGGGCATTGTTTTTTTTTTATTTTAAAATGAATACCATTCAAATTAATAAGAGCCAATAATGCCTCTTAACCAAAAACTACATAGACTGCAATTTTTTGACTACATGATGTTAATAATTTTTGGACTCTGTACAATTTACCATGTACAAAATTTTGGTCAAAATCGAAAATAATTTACATGTTTAAATTTTTGTAATACTCTTATATATTAATTTTTTAGATATTAATTATTTTAGTACATTTATTTTTTTGGGGGCTGTACTTAAATACTTTAAGTGAGTGTGCTCATATGTTAACAATTTATTAGCCATAATTAATATACAAAATAATAAAATACGAAGCTGCAAGTGTAAAACGAAATAACACCCAAAAAAATATAAATTACAATAAAAAATTAAAGTTTTTATTGCGCGAATGGCACCCCAAACGCAATAAAATGTATATAAAAATGCTCAATATCAGTCGCGCTCCTTGATATGCATATGGACAGTATCTCATACGCACCGTATAATTTACGCACATTTAGACAGATGTAGGCAGGAATAGACCCACTAAAGTGTAAATTATTCACTTACACTAACAAATGAGTGCGAGCGAAAATTTTATAACCAATTTTTTATGACTCATAAAAAAATTTATTTATGTTGTAAAGCAAACTACTTCAATATCTTATATCTTGTATCAAAAAATTCATCTGTCTTCTAAGTAAAATATTGAAGAAAAACACAACTACAAATTGATATATAAAAACTATAAAATCAAAGAAGGCTACGTCAAGCATTTTTATGGAAATTGTGAAAATTTATTAGAAAAACTTAATTTTTTAATTAAATTATTTTTAATTTATTATATAATAAATTAGTATTATATAATTTTAATTTACTGCATAATATCAATAAAAATAAATTTAACATAATTTAAATTTTATATCTTAGCATATAAACCTTGGGCCGAAAACAACTAAAAATTAGAAAGAAGAAAAAATGATAATAAACTTATATCTTAACAGTTCCATTGAAATAAAACTAAAATTAAAATCAAAATAATGACGTTGTAAAAATTAAAGATAATTCTCTTCATGGGTTATAAACCGACGAGGCAAATAATCCTAGGAACAGCAAATGTTCTATAATATATACGCGTAAAGTTGACTAGTAAAGATCTGTAAAAGTAAATAAAGGAGCAAAAACAATTGGCAAAAAGTGAGCGACATTATCCTATCTTATATCAACTAAATATCTTTCCTAATATAACAAAATCAAAGTCCATTACTAATTCAATCGCTTTTGTGGCTGTACGGATATCGTGGTTACATCATATTAATAGTTCAATGGCTCCAGTAGCTTTACCGGTAACAAAAGAAAATCTCTAAAACCTTGTTTCTCACATGATAGTAATTTAACAGTTTACACAGGTATATCCTTTCTTTCCTAGTACATTATCGAAACTAATATTCTTGCTTTCATATATATATAGTATATACATCAAGGTTATTAAATAAAGAAAATTTTTATAAGGTATTACCAAATTTTTTTATTTTATTTTATTTTATTTTATTTTATTTTATTTTATTTTATTTTATTTTATTTTATTTTATTTTATTTTATTTTATTTTATTTTATTTATTAATTGATAAAAGCAAGATTTTAATTAAAGCGTGGCGAGTAGGCTAAGTTTCAAATCAGGGAAATTCTAGTTGTTGCCGATAATGTAAGTGATGTGGTTCGATACGTGTTGATAAATGGCTAAATGTGTGCAGTGCAAAAAATCCCAAAAAATCTCCCATTTGGTTTAGCATTAACTTAGCCTAACTCGCACACGTCCTAAATACTTACGTACTACCATAAGTGACTTTCTTTACAGCTCAGCTGCTATTGTTGGTTTAGATTTCACATATAAGTTATGAGACATATTTCAAATTTTGTTAATTTTCCTTGTGGGAAATTTATTTTTAAGGGTTGCATTCGACATTTTTCGGTTTAAATAAACTCATTTATAGATAATGAGCTCATTCACATGAAAGATTATTGTATGCTAAATCATCCTTATTAGTGACAATAATGAGCAAAACCACTTAAATAAGACAGTGTGTATGTGCTATTACGGAACAATTATGCTTGAATAATCTACAGTACTCTAATTAGTTAAAAGGAAAACGAATATTTGAGTATGTAAGGATATGATTACCATGTTTTAAGAATATTTTCAAACAAAAAAATCTCCCACAGCAAATATTATTTCAATTTATTGGATGGATACAAGAAATATATGAAATTAAAAAACTAAGAAAATTAACAGTGACACAAGATATTTATGTGTAACAAGATTCTTGTTATTCTATATATTTTCTTAGCATATTCTATATCAAAAATAGTTGTAGATTGAATCAGCATATGTAAACTTTATTGCTGTAAAATTATTATTGCGGTTTTTTAGATGAAGAAGTAACAAGAAGTAGCTAAGAAAATTAAGAGTAATAGTAAAACAAATAATCTATGATTTAAGTGTAATTATTGTTGCTTCAAGCAGATTGATAATAGGTCTGTTCTACAGAAAAATCGTTTGCCCTTACGAATATTCTTTGACTCAATAAAAATTGTCAGAAACCTATACTAAATCGCTTTACTGAAACCTTTATTTCTTCTAAATGTGATTTGCAATTATTAATATTTAATTGACAATCGGAAATAATGTTACGTTTTTTCTATTATATTTTTCAATTAGTTTGGTGGAGTAACTTTAGTTCTAGGCTCGTTAGCGATGTTGAAATTGCTTAAGTACAAGTCAAATACCTTTCATAGTAATTCAAGTAGAGTAAAGATTTTAAAATAGCACGCAAATTTTTTAAAAGAAACCTGATGAAAACTATATTTTCAAAGCTAAAACCATCTTACTATAAAACTTAAGTAGACAAACCGTAGTCATCGAGATTGTATCTGATAGAATTAAAAATAAGTTTAAACAGCAAAGAATGTTGTATTACAGTAGAAACAGATTCTCATTCAGTTTTAAGCACATATACCCGTATCATGCATATTTAATAATAAATGTTATACTATATATATGGTAACGGAAGTATCTAAACAGTTTTTTGCTACTAAAATTATATTCATATTTAGATTAAAAACATGTGTTTAGCCGATTAAATGTGAGTTTATTTAATGATTAAGTTTCAAGTGTATTTCCTCATTGCCATATAAGAACGAACATTTCTATTTTATGTTTTGTAATAGCGAAATTTTAGCAGAACTTATGCTATATAACAAGCACATTACTAGCAGTTAAGTTAGCATAATGAGTGGGAAACTTTGCGATACAATATCTTAAATGGAATTTGTAAATATTTGTATTGATATGAATGCCCACATATTTATAAAATATGTACAGGCAAATATTAATATAGTATAGTGAAGGTATATTTTGCAAAGCCTGATAATTTTATTAAATTTGTGCTGCTATGCAAACAATTTCTAACCGGTAAAGTATACTTTTTTAAAGACATTAGATAAATGTTAGGGTACACATGTACTCAAAGATACTGCCTCGCTTAGAAACAAAAAAATACCAATTGACTGCATAGAAATTGTTAATTAAAACTATATAACACCATAATATACATAGCGATTTTCAGAGTTGATAATAAATTTATCATAACATTTGTTACAAAGGGTCATATATTGAAAAAACTAAAAAATAATAAATAAAAACTAATCAATTTGTTATTTTTCTTAATTAGAACACAAAACACATAAGTTCTGCGAAGGAAATGTACTTTATATGTACCATATAAGTTCTATTCTCCTTAACTTAATAAATTATTTTGTAGATACAACTAGATTAACGTCAAAATCAAAACTTATAGCAAGTTATTAAACCAATCCTCTTATTGATTTTGAAAACATGGCATATATTCAGCTCTTTATTATATAATTTTTTATTGATTATAATAAAGACAGGCGTCACTAATAGTAGAGAATGTCTATGTTGACGATCTTACTAAACTCTATACCTCATCTACAGAACACCGTTATCAGTGTCAGTTTCTGCCAATTACAGAGAAGGAATAACAAATGACTAGTAACCTGTCACTTCGACAGAACCCCTTTTATCAGTTTTCGTTCCAGCTAATAACAAACGAAAATTTATACAAGACAAGGCTAAATGAAATTCGATAGAACTTTCCTTATCAGATCCTATTCCTGCTAATTAGTACAAGATCATTCTCTTCGACAGGTCTACAAGAAATAGTCAAACATTAACATAATATAACATAGCATGTTATATTTTATTCACAGGAACAAAATGTAAGTTTTGAAGCTAATAAAATAAAATAAAATAATATAAAATAAAATAAACCAATATAAAAAAAATAAAATAAAACAATATAAAATAAAATAAAATAATGTTAAATAAAATAAATAATGTAAAATAAAATAAAATAT
>NC_051846.1:227705426-227708227 GCF_002237135.1 Teleopsis dalmanni | reverse complement strand
TTTCAAACATTCAGTCTAGTATAAGAATGCAAACTAAAGCAAGAGCTGATATCTTAGTAGATGCTTTCAAAGATTTGATAAATTTATAATATAAGTATATATAGATTATTGTTTATTCGATGCATAATTACCTTACTTACTTTGTGAAATTTTTACAAAGCATTGATGAGTTGGTATAACATAATTTGGGATTTTTTCTATACTCCATACAAGTTATACATATATTATTTTCGATCGAATCAAAAATCTTTTCATAGCTTATAGACTCTGTATACCAATGATTTGAATCTTTTATATTTTAACAGTACTGTTGAGACTTCAAAGTTATTATTATCATACATGTTTGTATGTTGATTGTTTTACCTTGCGTCTACACTGGCTATATTTCGGCAAGATTTTTGCATACACTATTTAACATTTTTACTAACACATACGAATTTTCGTTCACAGATGGAATTCAAAAATAATACATCTTTGCTTTCAAACATAAATATCTTGCCAAAATCTTGCCAGTGTAGAAGACTTGTTATGTTTTTTTCATGTTTCCACTTGTGGCTTCTTCCATTTAACATTTTTACTAACACATACAAATTTTCGTTCACAGATGAAATTCAAAAAAAAATACATCTTTCCTTTCAAACATAAAAATCTTGCCAAAATCTTGCCAGTGTGGAAGACTTGTTATGTTTTTTTCATGTTTCCATTTGTGGCTTCTTCCATTTATTATATTATAAAAAAAGATTGCAGAGACAATGACGTTTCTTATTAATTATGTTTCCCTTTTTATTTTACACACACGAGATTCTACGTTGAACCAGATAAAGAAACCGGTCCATTTTTAATTCCCCACTTTGTTAATTATTGCAGATTTTCACATCATGAACTGTAATACTTTACTCTGAAAGGTATATCGATTGTTTACCATTATTTTTCATTAAATTGATATTAATCATTAATTAAGAAATTCGTATATTTTCTTATACCACTGATGATGAGTACTTGACAGTACTCGAAACAGCGTTGTATGGTCAGCCAAATTTCAATAAATTAAATAAATTTTTGTCCTTGTCTTTTCTTTGCTATTCGAATCGGTCTAACTTTTAAATAGTTGCTTTTTGTCATAAAACTCTTGGCAAGAAAATATTAACATTAGAAATTTTCTTTTTAGTTGTAGATCTTAAATGCTAATTTTTGCTTGATTAATCAAGATCTGCACACAAAAACGTCTTTTGTTGATATAATCAAAATATAAATATCATACTAGGCTTAGGATTTTTGCATATATAATAAATGCATAAGACAGATGCTTGAGTCTTCAATACCCGTTTATGATTATCTAGGCAAAGCAAATGAAACGCAGCATTTCTAAAGAGAATTTTAGTGCTTTTATCAATCATTGGTGGTATATCGTTATATTGGTTTGTCAATCATAAATTTTATATATAAAAATAGTTTGTCAGATTTAGATCAGTGTGGTTATAGAACTTTACACAAGTGTGGAAGACAACAGGTACTTAAGGTTTAATTTTTTCAACAATGCATTTCATTATAATATACACGACTTTTGTAATGCAGTTTCGAAGCACACATAAAAATGCCTCATTTTTCATATTTTTTGATTAAGTATTGAATTAATATAATCAACCAAATACCATGCTTCCCAAACTCCCCGTTAACATTTTTTTTGTATTCACGAAGTTGATAGCGAAATGCTTTGAGAGGTTTGGCTGAATAATTGGTTAAGGTGGTGACTCTTTATGAGTCGAGTTAGTACTTTCATACCGTTTTCCTACCACACTCTTATAACCAATAGATTGTGCGATTATTTATCAAGGCATACACTATATGAGTTTTATTTCGTATGTGTCTATTATATATCAATATTATGTCTAAAGTAGTTACTTGATTCTGGACATAATGAAATCAAGTCTCGTTAATAAGTCAAACAGAAATCTACTTATAGTGGGGAAAACCCCAACTTTGTTTTCAGAAAGTAGCGCAAATAGACTTTATAGTGCAGTATCACAAGATCTATGTGCTAAAAGTATATACTAAAAGTCTAATATGAAGTGTGTTGTGTGTATACCCATAACGTTAAACAATCACTGGGTTGAAATGAAAAAAAAAACTCTTTTAATATCGAATATGGGTTTTTTTTTGAAGCTACATCTTCCAAACGTCGCTTCTTCACATATGCTTAATAATATTTTTTCTATTGCAAATACTATAAAAAAATTAAATTAATAATGTTGCGAAGATACAATTCGATTCAAGTTAACTGAGATAATTTTGAATTATGTCAGTAAGCTAGTAAATAAGTTTTTAAATGTAGTGGGTTAATTTTAAGAGAATAGAGAAGTTGGTTATTTTTAAGCAATAAAGTTCAGAAGATTAATAACGGATATAATTAATACAAGTTTAACATTATTCACTTATCAGGATCCAGTGTTATCGAACGAAGCGTTAGAATAAACGTAACATTGGTGTCAGAAGTGGGATCCTGATAAATAAAATGGTTAAGCTTGGACAGTTAACCGTAGTGCAATTAAAGCGGCAACTGGAGAAGCTGGGGCTTAGCACAGGTGGTGTTAAGACGGAGTTGCAAGTAAGGCTGCGTGAGGCTTTAGAGGCGAGCGGTATAAATGCGGAAGTGGAAGAATTCCCTGAAGAGATAATTGTAGCGGGAGAAGTTAAACAGGTGGGTAATAATGAAATGATGGAGCTTATGATGAAGATGATGCAGCAGATGAAGGAACATGCAGAGCAGACTTCCACTGAGCTTAAGAAAAATGCAGAGCAGA
>NC_051846.1:227692270-227705326 GCF_002237135.1 Teleopsis dalmanni | reverse complement strand
AAGACTTTATTTATAATTAATTTTTTAGTTACCCATAGTGCTATTTTAAATATTGCCAAATACTCACCATAAATGCAGCTTAAAAATATTCGCTAATTTTATAAGTCCATTTGTAATTGTTGGAAGAAAAGCACTGCCAGACTCAGAACTTTGAACCCCTCAAAAGGAACCATGACTATGCATGTTATTCAACCAAACGAGCTAAAGCTGCATGGACTATTTTCTACAGAAAAAAATTGTATAAAATTTATTTATTTATTTGTGAGTTAACATTTAAACTAATATTATTAATTTAATTTTTTTAAAGTACTTGCAATAGAAAAAATATTATTGAGCATATGTGAAGAAGCGACGTTTGAAAGATGGAGCTTCAAAAAAAACCCATATTCGATATTAAAAAAGTTTTTTTTTTCATTTCAACCCAGTGATGGGTTAAAATGTTTAACCTTATGGGTATACACACAACACACTTTATATTAGACTTTTAGTATATACTTTTACCACATAGATCTTGTGATACTGCACTATAAAGTCTATTTGCGCTACTTTCTGAAAACAAAGTTGCCTTTTTCCTCACTATAAGTAGATTTCTGTTTGACTTATTAACGAGACTTGATTTCATTATGTCCAGAATCAAGTAACTACTTTAGACATAATAGTGATATATAATAGACACATACGAAATAAAACTCGTATAGTGTACGCCTTGATAAATAATCGCACAATCTATTGGTTACAAGAGTGTGATAGGAAAACGGTATGAAAGTACTAATTTGACTCATAAAGAGTCACCATCTTAACCAACTAACTATCCATTTCCAACTTTAAAGGTTCGTCAATTCGGTTGTTTATTCGAACTTCTTTTGTTTTCTGTGCACTGATTTTTAGTCCGACTTTATAGGACTCTAAAGATAGGTCATTAAGTTTCTATTGCATATCATCACGCCGATATGACAACTCGCATTTGTCGTCAGCTTAGTCCGAACACTCTAGCCTAGTGTTCGGTGACAGTGGGTTCCATACAATACCTCATACCTTTCCTTTATTTGCTGTCTTGGCCAAGCGTCAATCACAACTAGAGTCCATAAGCTATGAAAAAATTTCGGATTCGATCGAAAAATAATATATGTATTACTGGTATGAAGTACTACTACTGAAGTAATAATTATATCAACTCTTGCTTTTAGTTTGCATCGTTTTACTAGACTGAATGTTTGAAATTTTCAATAAGCAAAACTGAGCATCTCGTGAAAGATTAACTGAAGTTTGTCTAAATTTAAAATTCATTAAAGAAACAATTTCAGTTACAATTTATCATAATAATAAAATGTTTTTTTATATAAATTTATTATTTTTAAATAACTTAAAAATGTATTCATCAACTTAACATGTCATTCTTTCAACTAAACCAACAAATGGTCACAATTTATCCTTGTTTAGTTAGGAAGACCTTAATACTTTTCTTACAATGAATTATTTTTTTTTTTATTTTGTTTTATTTTGTTTTATTTTTATATATAACTTATTCCTACACTTTTGATGGCGGAATAAAAAGTATCTCAAATGTCAAAAATATTTTTTTATAGCAGCACAAAAGCATTCAGCAAATATTCGCCCACTTCTTCAGCTGAGGGCTTTCAATTTATTTTAAAAATTTTTATCTTACACAATTTATCACACACCAAGAAATGACAATAAAGTAACAAATTAATTTTTTCAATGGTCTCCATTTAACAATGTAACTGCGTGCGAGACCGAAATGAAATGAATTTACTCATGAAAAGGAATTCATTTTCCTTGAAAACCATCAGGACACTTAACACTCAAGTTTGGTATTGGGAAAACTTTGGTATCCTTTGGTATAAAATACAGAAATTATATGAATCATTTATTTTTCAATAACTAAATCACTTCAAATAATTTCTAAAAATTTATATAAATATTATAATATATATTATAATCACGTTAGTAACTAATTGCCATGCAGTAAGCATTTTATTATTTATATTAAACATTTAACTTAATACGACTAACAGACATAAAATAAATTTGTAACAATATGTATTCGAATAGTTAAATTTTTTAAATTCACACTCTCAACAAAAATATATTATTTATATTCTTTTTTAATTGGCCATAACAAGCCGTTAACGGGTTTTGCCCCGACACAACAAGCTTATCCAATTGCCTCTGCTACGTGTCGCCAGTCTCGCCTTTCCAGTAACATTTCTCCAGTCCTTATTCTGCAGAGTGATTTTTTCAGTTTAATTTCTCTAACTTCAGTTCTCCAATCTCGTTTCTCCAGTCTCTAGTCTGGTGTAACAAGAGCGGTTTACCATTTCATTGCTATTTCAAACCTCACAACAAGACCAAGCCAGTAAAGTCGTTGGATGTGGATTAACTGAATTATATGCAATGTAATGATAAAGCTCATAGAGCTTCATTCGTATACTGTAGTCGTATTTAACTGGTAGAGGATCAAAGCTCTTTGGAAGAACTTTTCTCTATAAAACTTCAAGTGATGCTTCATCTTTCTATTCTAGAGTCCATGGTCTGCGCTATACATAAACAAATATATTACACACATATTTGTTTCTTTGTATTAATACTTACAGTATATATAATTCCTTCTAAAACCATAGAAAATCAAAATGTTATTCCCTATTAACAAAGCTGATCAAATAAAATGCTCATCTATAAGTGATTCGAAATTCTGCGATCTGTCTGAGACTCTGGTATTTATTGAAACTGTCACCAAGTACATAAAGGTAGGAACGTCTGAGATATTTGGCGAAATAGTTGACAAAATAGCTTGTCTTCGAAGAAAACATATTTGTCTTCTATATTTTATATATATATATATAAAATTATAAATTATATATAAATGTTTTTATATATATATGTTTTTATGTTTTATATATATAATGTTATTATATATAAATGTTCTCTCTAACAATTCTTTAGCTTGTCTTCGGAGAAGCTTTTCCCTATATAAGATCCAACCATTGAAACTATCACCAAGTACACATAGAATATAACTTCTTAGTTATTGGACAAAATAGTTGGTCATCGAAAAAGGATGTTCCCAAATTCGTTCTTTCATATTTCATCATTTTGAATAGAAATTGAACTTTTTATTTAGAAACATATGACAAAGATTTTTTTCAAAACTGTCTCAATGGATGCTGATAAATATATGAACATCTATTAGAAGCTTACACTCAAAAACATATGCTCTAACCATATTATAGTTTAATTGACCTAATAGTTTTGTTAGTAAAATTTTGTGGTGTGGTTGAACCAACATAATGCACAGAGTATTATTATTATTATTGAGTAAGGCATCGTACACTGCGACCTAAAAGATCTATTGTGCCCCTATGTCGGGTTAGAGTATTTCTCCAAGTCCGATTTCTTTAATGAAAGACAGTATGGATCCTATCTTCCCCAGTCTTGAATCCTTATGATCCATGAAATACCCTCCTAGGTGTTTCTTTCGCTTATACAACAGTGCCCGGCACTCCCCAAGCAGATGGTGTGCCGTTTCTCTCTCTTCCCTGTAGTATCTGCAGTCTGAGTTGGATTGAATTCCTAACTTCGATAGGTGATTATTCAATCTGCAGTGACCGGTCAGAGTAAGAATATATCCATAGAGTAAGAATATTTTAATCTGAGATTGAGTTAAAATCTGGTTAAAAGAACCACATTATTTTTCTGAGTGTATGCAATTCGTTATCAGACACTAATATTTTCTCCATGCCCATTTTAACTGAAACGCGTGATCTATTATACAAGTGCTATAAATATAATTAAGAAACCCATATGTCATTTGTCTTGATCTACCAATTTTCATACCATTTTGAATGACTTTTGAAAATTTAATTAAAAATTTGTTTATTTTAAAATTTATTACCTTAAAGATTTGTTTTCATGATGAAAAAAATCAAAAAACAAAAAAACTAACAAATTTAGATAATCAAATTATTTTTACCAGATGGGAAGCACAAAAGATAGAATGTATGAACATTTGCTTCACCTTCGGATGACATAAAAACTCTATAAAAAATCTCATTTAAAAATAGAAAAAAAAATCGAGTGAAAACTTTTATCTGACTTTTCTGATATGTTTTTAAATTGTTTGCAAGTAGTTAAGCAGCTTTGCAGTAAGTAATACAATAGCTGTCAATCTGTACCACTCTTCGGTTTTTACTAACCCATTTCATATCACTGACATGATATATTGGAAAAGTTATAACATATTTCTGCCAAAGTCAAGTATTGCAGGAGCTCAATATTTGATCCAACAGATGTGGTTGCGTTTGGTGGAAAACAGTAAAAAGTGCAGAGCAACAAGGATACAAGGAAGTGAAAATAAACGGCAACGTTTAAACAAACTTTTTATGCATTTAGGAAACAAAGCTTGAATTTGCAACAAAAGATATTGAAAACACGAGAATTATCTAAAGAGAATAAGTTTTTATTACTGAAAAAAAGTTCATATTTTATTGGTTGATTGAATAGAATCTGACAACTGACAATTATAGTGTGTAGTTCTAATTAATTGTTAGTCTTTGTATCATCATAAATAAAGTGTTAAAAATAATTACTTCCCTTCTCTTCGTAACACAAACCAAACTAATATGTCTTACTTCCAGATTTTAATATAAACTAGTAGAATACTTAAAGATATACTGAACCTTATTCCTTAATTTAAAGATTTGTTTTGCTGTTTATGATTGCAATAAATCTTTTTAAGTAGACTACGTAGCGAATTTATTACACTACAATTATAGAAAACAATCTACATTCAATTCCTTATTAGTGTAAAGTTTTTAGTTATTAAATTAAACAGCTTCCTCCTCTTCCACCTCGTATCTTCAAGTATCTGAACCTCATAAGTATCTATATCTCACAAGTATGAAAACTTTATCATTTATATGTACTGCAAACCTATTCATATGCGATTTGGGAACCCTTATCATTTCTTTTTCGACTGATGTGAATTTGATGTATGTCCGTATTTTTAACATATCAAAAGGCTTTAACTACATCTTTAGATACTTTGTTTCGATTTTATCACATTTATGATTGACTGACTAAAGCATTCCAAAACTTAGCTACAGTAACATCAAGCGGGCTTAAAGTGTTGTTTAAGACAACCCGCTTATCTTGTTGGGATAGAAATAATTATCAGCTATTAAGTCAGTACTTGCCATTCTAAGTGCATGTTCCCTGACTGCGGACATGGACTTTCACGAAGAGGAAATCTATACTCTGGCTAATAGACAAGCAGCTATGTCAGCAGTCTGCATTTTTTCTAAAATAGTGCAAAATGTAGGATAAGGCATATGTAGTTTGAGTTCCCGGTTATACCAATATATAAGGACGCGAGTGTAATTTCTATATAAATTAATAAAACAAATTCTTTGATATATATTAATTTGTTTATTTAAAAGCAAAAGAACACAAATAGTACTGATTGCGGTGACTAGGAAGCAACGATTCTTTTCAACTTAATTTTTTTGTTTTTTTTCCCAAATCACTAGTATTGCTTACAATTACTGACTTTATATTTTAAGCGATCTTAAGTATAATAGCATAAAAATGCTGATTTAATATTAAGTAATATAATACAATATAATATATATTAAAATAAGCTGTTTCGCTTTGATTTAGCGACGTTATGTTGTGATTGTTGTTGTTATCGCGCAGATGAGCTAGCTAGACTATAAAAACTCCTGTCCCAATCCTAGCCCCTACCAGCTACAAATTGTTATAAAGCTACAAATTGCTTTATAACAATTTTTTGCGACAAGTAAATAGGAAATGGGCTCATACTTCCCCAACAGCCATGTCAAGGGAGACATGACTATATTTACTCCGAATGCAGAATTTCTAACTTGATACACAGAAACAAATCAAAAGTTTCTTAGTTAATATCTGTTTTAAAAGAGTTGATACTATAAATTGACACGCAACTAAACTCGGCCTACCTGTAGTATCTGCTTAAGTATATGTCTACCGACACTCGTAGAAAAGACTCCAGAACACCTGTTGTGTATATGTTCAGGCTTGTCCAAAATAAGATTTAAGCTTTTGAGTGCCTCCTTCCTCGCAACATCCAGTGACATCTTCAGCATTAGCATTGGCCAGACATTTGCATATATCAATACTTCTGGATAACTCTAATATGACCAATCTTTTACCATCTAATACGAGGAATTGTGGAATCAAAACTGGACTAGATGAGTTCTACATGCTTTGAAATATGTCTTCAGTTGGTGTCACACAAAAACTTAAATTTTGGAGTATAACATCCATTGTTTTCGACTTTTATTCACTTTGGTTCACCCTAATAATATTTTACTAATCGTTATTTTCAATAGTATATGAACGTTTTCGGTTGGGTTAAAGACTTAAATAAGACAATTACGTTCATCTAATAGTCGTAGTTCATATAATGCGGTAAAAGAAACCCGCATGGATTAACTATTTTTGGAATATTTGAATTTTAAATAATAAGCTTGACAGCATTATATGTATTATAATATATTCCGATATAAGAGATTTTAGCAATTTTCATTCTATCTTATTGTAAACTTTACCTTAGTGATTTGTCAAACACGAATATCAGTTTTATTGGGCGTCTTTAAGATAAAAAATTCATTATATCATTTAGGGAGCGTATTGGATCATACTGTAAATTCTTCTGTAGCACTGTTCAAACTCTTTGTTGCACAAGGTCGTCACATCTGTGGAACCTTTCCTAACTGTTTAAACTCATAATAGATAAAACAAAACTGTCAACTTAAAAAAAATTTATTTAAAAAATAATAATATTAATATAAATAAAAATAAATATTTTTTAATAAAAAAATAGTTTTTCAAACCGAGTAATTTTATTATTAGTCAAGGAAATAATACATACATTATACTGCACCATACTGAATGCAATACCCCAAGAGTATCCCTTCATAAATTTCGCTCTTACTTCCAATTTAAATTGTCAGAATTCTGCAGTTTGTATTTCTTTTTTGTCAATGGATTTTGTCCGTATTAGATTAAAACTAAAAGATAAGTTTCTGCAGCTCCACAATAACTAATATATTTTGGCACTTCGCTGGGGACAAATACAAAAAGTACTACAAAATAGGACAAAGAATAATGTTGAAAATTTAGTGACATAATTTTTTTTATTTGGAAATCCTTTCTAGAAAAGTATCTGCATATTGAGGACATATACAATATTTACAAAATACACACTCAAATGGTATGTGTTCAGTGTGCAGAATACACAGAATATACAAACACATTTGCTTAAAAATTCAACTGTGAATAACTTGAGCCACCATTTGAATGCCTGGAAGAGCAAAAAATTGTTTCAAAGTTTCTAGAAAATATTCAAATTTACTTCGTGCAACTGAAAATATTCTCGACCAATGTCATCACTTAATTTTTTCTTTGCGTCCTTGGCGTTGCAGGAGGACATCAATTGCCAGCGCCTTAAGTATCGTATAAGAGCACATCCTTCTGCTTTGCTAGCTGCCTAATGTACCGACGAGGAGTACTGTTTATCGTCTTTTTGTTCGTTTGATGTGTTTTTACCTTCATTTTTTATAAACATAATGCCATATGCTTTTTCCCTATTCCAAGTTGATCTCACAAAAGGCAAATATAAAAAATTAAGATACCGCAAAGTACTTCTGTAAATGAGCTCTCCTCTGCTCGCAATTTAATGCAAAATTTATTTACTTAAATTTATACATAATTTGTCATGTGCTCAAATTATGCCAACGATAAATTTTGGACCTAAAAAATTATATTAAAATGACAAATTCCTACTGAAATTGAGCTGTAGGGAGACTTCTAACGGCATTCAGTACCACATTTCTTGATAAATGTACATACTAGGGAGGCTTGTCTAACGAGCATTCAGTTACGACCATTTTCTGATAAATTGGTACTCAATATGTATTTTTATTAAATTGCTCAAACAAAAAATTAGTAACTAAATACTAAAAATTTTCACATTAATTCGTTCATGTTACGAAAAGAAGGAGTTAAACAAATAAATTAAAATTAAAATTAAATTAAAAATTACATATTAAATTAAAAAGTTAACATTAAATTTAAAAAATAATTAAATTAATCTAAACCAAAAGTTAAATGAAAAACACATTAAATTATAATTAAATCAAATTAAATTAATAACGAAAATGAACCAAACAATAAATTTATAATTAAACGAAAAAATTAATTTTATTAATAGCTAAAACGATATTAGTCATGCCTTATTTGATTTTAACATTTATTATAACTGAATTTAATAATATTTTGATTACGTTAGATACATATATTTGGATAAGATTTACTATTTGATTGGTTGATATTAGATATTATGTATTCATTTTTTTTTTATATTTAATTATAAAGTTTTTTGGCTAACCATATAGCTGTTTCGAGTATTGCCCAATAATTTTTTGATAATTTTTGATAAATAATTTTTTGAGACTGCAAGTACCAGGAATCGAACTCATGCCCTGCCAAATTTAAAACTCAGAATCAGCGCTTCTTAACGAACTGATACAAAACTATACTTGACTTCTATGTTCATACATTTTTCTGAAATTTTAATAATTTGCTGTGATAGTTTTAGAAATCATAAACCAGCTGTAGAATAATTGAATTAATTGATTATATTTTTATTTTTGATGGTTAAATATTAATACTATTCTGTTTGTAGAGACATTATTTATTGCATGATTTATATATATGGTAGAACCTAATCTAGAAACACGATTCGCTTGGGCGAGATCAATTGTTTGTGAATATAAGTTGTAATTTAACGTCATTTTTAATAAGGAATTAACTATTATATTTAATAGAAATTAGTACATTTCATTAAAAAAAGATGAATAATTTGAGTAAAAAAAATAAATGAGATAAATAAAGACATTGTAGTTTACCGTATGAATATTAAATTTAATTAAATTAAATTAATTAATTAAATTAATTTAAATTCATATTTTTATATTTTAATATAATAAATAAATTTACAACAGTTTTTGTCTTTCTTTAGAACTGTCAACTGGCACTTTGGCTGTTTTTTATTATCCCCCTCGTTTATAGTACTAGTGTTTTAAAATACACATTATTTAAAAAATTCTAATTATATCTATAACGCGAAACATATTTCAAAGAAATATAACAGCTTGGACAAATAAATAGTTCAACAACAACTGGTAGTTGGTTAAGTCTATCAAAGCTTATTACAGTTTAACTAGATTTTTTTAGATCCAAAAAATTTTACCATAATATCTAAGCTACTGCTGTTTAAGCCAGTGTCCTACGAATACTCACATATGGATTCAGATCCATACGTCAAACTAGTTTGTTTAACAGAAAGCACTTGAACGTCTTAGCTGTACTAGAGAAAACAATTTTACAAATAACTGTTGGTCTCAAATGTAAAGATGGGTGATTACATATAGGCTTCTTTTACAAACTCTTACTCGACTCACCTCGAAGTCGAGGGAATTACAAAAATTAAACTCAGTATAATCCGGTGAGCAGGTCGTTAGTCGTTTGAACAATTAGGATCCTACATCGAAAACCTTTAATAACAGATCTTATGGTAAGCAACAGCAAAACAGCAAAGTAGAAAAAGACATATGAATTTCTAAATAGGATATGAGTAGAAATTGTATAATATCGACTCGAAATCAGGAACATGTTTAATAAGACACTGCACCACTGTCATTGCTCAGGCACCATATTCGTCAGATCTGCATCCATGCGACTTTTTCCTGTTCCCGAAAATTAAATTGCCAATTCGTGGTAAGCGTTTTGAGTCGATTTTAAGTCGTAATAGAGAATTCACCGAAGGAACTAAAAGCCATACCTACACGGAGCATATTTTAAAGGAGATGAATTAATTTGGAATAAAATTTAAATTTGTGTGTTTTATTTACAAAATCCGAGTACTTTTTGAGCAGAAGGTATCCTCCTGTACAGAACCCATGCTTCAACACTGGCTTTACATATACAGTAAACCTAAAAGGAACCCTTAAGTTTCCTGATGATGACTTCGGACTAGAATCGAAATATCGGTGAAAAAAAAATTATTGTGAAATAAATCGCGGTTTCTTTTCTTTATTTTTACTTTTAAAAGCAAAAAAAAATTTGACCAGTTAATTTGCAAAAGTACTTTGTTAATTTTCAAATATATTTCAATTTATTTTCGATTTAAATTTTTTTTAATATATTAAAATTTTCAATTTTTTTCTGGTAATATATCTTTATTGTTGTGTTGCTATATATATGTATAAAAAGATATTTATATAACATATACTATAAATGTTTTGAGAACATCTTAATTAAACACTCAACAACTTTTTACTAATTATTGTTTGTGTAATTTTACTAAGTAATTTGACAAATTAGCAATTATAATGTAATTACTCAAAAGCAACATTATTTAACTTCTTGTATTCTTGTACTTCTAATTTAATTTTCCCACAAAATTTTCAATACCATTTTCTTGTCAAAATATGTTGAGGCATTACTTTTGAAAGAAAGCATTTCCTTTAAGTAAACCTAAGTATCGGCAATCGTCAACTTTTACGAGCTCCACGTGACACATTACACAGCCAATCAATGAACCTACGCCGTGAACTCTTAACGCAAAAATTTAAATAAAAACGACAACATAAAATTTGACGCAGATGGTACCGAAAATTAATAATAAAATGTTTGTGGCATGCAGGTCCTTTGTGTTGCACGATGTAAGCTTATTAAGGACACACTCGTTTACATGAAGACAAACAGACAGACAGACAGATAGACAGACAGACAGAAGCTGTACAAAATCTAATTGATGTCTGTATTAATCCGAAACCGCAGCGGCAGCAGCACCGCATATTCAGCGTTGACGGAAAAGGCCGAGTATTTGCAAAGAAATATTAAAATATTTTGCATATTGAAAGCATTCTTGGCTTACATTGCGCTCCATTGCCGAAATCTACGTGCCTCCAAATGCGCCCAATTAATTTTCAATTTAAACGACAGAAATTTCAAAAATGCTTTTAGTTCGACGTTGAAAAATTCCACAGCATCGAAATATTAAATATTAACGAATTTTTAAGTTTCTCTATGGTTCGCACCTCAGGCATATGTGCAATGAGTTCAAGTTCACGAGCGAGGCTGGCGGACATTGAAAACGACAACGAATGCATAAACATCCTGTCGCAATCCTCGAAAGCTAAATGACTTTTCTCTTTTTTTCTTAGAGAAAAAAAATTTCTCTTTAAAATTTTTCGAACTTACTTCGAACAAGAGCTTTCTACATATAATAATTCAACAGTTTGCTGGAGTGAGCTTTGCCTTTCGTTTGTATGGGTTGCACCCGAAGAGCAAACTCAAAGCCCGCCACTGAAGCAACAAGCTCCTTACAATGCCAAACAAAAATTCGTTGAATTCGTTAAACGCTACATTAAGTTTCCCTCTTGCATGTTCAAGGACAATGTCTTCCTGGTTAACCTTAGTTTAATACCAACGACCGTGGACCAGGTGAATGTACAATATTCGTCTGCATTGCATAATGCAATGGGGATGGGGATGACAAGAAAGAAAGTTTCGGTCAGGGTTGGAAACCAAATATTGTTGCAAATGCGATTACAAAGCGAAGCAATATTTTGAAATGAAAACTTTACCGAGTTTATAATGACAAAAATGCAAATGACTAGAATAATAAATGCAAACATAATTGTCCTTGGGAAATTACTTTTAAATACAAACAAAATGCTAATACCCGAAAATATGTGCATTATTTTTATTCCAAGGATGACGAAAACAACAACTGAAGCATAATTTTAAACTCAGAATTGCAAATATTTACATATGGACTGAACATGGGTGATATTTATGTTAACAGGAAGTGCTAAATACTTATGTTATAAAAATAAAAAAAAAATTTACATATACATAATATTATAATTCTAATTTTTCATTTATTAAATTTTTCTTATTTTTTTTTTATGTTTTTTATTTACTATTAAATTTTGTTTATATTTTTTATTTACTTTTTATTTTAATTTAATATATATTTTTCTTTTATTTAATATTAATTCTTTTTCTTTCTCTTTTTTTGTTTTTTTTTATTTATTTTTTTTTTCTCTTTTTTTACTTTTAAGTTTTATTTATTTCTTTTAGTTAATTTTGTTTTAATTTAATATACATTTTTTTTTTACTTTTAATTTTTTTTTAATTTTTTCTTTTTTTTATCCCTCTTTTATTCACTTTTAAATTTTGTTTATATTTCTTTTAATTTAATACAAATTTTTCTTTTATTTACTTTTAATTTTTTTTAATTTTTTCCTTTTTTTTTCTCTTTTAATTACTTTTAGTTTTGTTTATATTTTTTTTAATTTAATATATATTTTTCTTATATTTACTTAAAATGTTTTCTTAATTTTTTCTTTTTCTTATCCCTCTTTTATTTACTTTAAAATTTTGTTTATATTTTTTTTAATTTAATATATTTTTTTCTTTTATTTACTTTTATTTTTTTTTTATTATTTTCTTTTTTTTATTTCTTTTATATTTACTATTAAATTTTGTTTATATTTCTTTTGCTTTAATACAAATTTGGATTTTATTTACTTTCAATTTTTTCTTTTTTTTATTTCTCTTTTAATTATTTTTAAATTTTATGTTTATTTTATTTAATTATATATATATTTTTCTTTTATTTACTTTTAATTTCTTTTTTTTAATTTTTTCTTTTTGTTTTTGTTTTTTTTTATTTCACTTTTATCTACTTTCAAATTTTGTTTATATTTTTTTTTTATATATTTTATTTATTTTTGTTTTAAACAAATTTAGTTTCATTTTTTCTAATTTTTTTTTATATTTTTTTATATGTTTTTCTTTTATTTACTTTTAAATTTTTTCCTTTTTTTATATATATTTTATTTGTTTTTAATCTTGTTAAATTTTTTTTTCAAATTTTTTATATTTTTTTTATTTATTTTTCTTTATTTACTTTTGATCTTTTTT
>NC_051846.1:227655618-227692170 GCF_002237135.1 Teleopsis dalmanni | reverse complement strand
TTTAAACCAATTAATCTATTTTTTATTAATATGCTAGGTAAATGGTTGTAAGTTTTCCAAAGTGGTTAAAATTTGTATGTCCATACCAGCGTTTTTGACTTTTATACCTGATTTACGTTCTTAAATACCATTTAATGTAAAATTTTACTTTTTAAAGACGTAAAAATGAAAAGTGATAAAACATATATTATAACAACTAAGTAAATTTCTAAGCATAATACATTCAATATTGTATTTAAATTTAAAATGTACTTTTACATTTTTATATTAGAATTATTATATTGCTTCTAATAAATTTACCATAAAATACTACATTTTATTACTACATAATAAAATATTATATTTTCGTGCTTTTTGTCTATACAATGCTCAAAGAGTTTGGTGAATATATAAAGAACTCATGCTATATTCAATACAAATCCACAAGGTACCGATCAGTATGTATAATATTCGTTTGCTTTACATATGTTAAAATGGTTTTACCTTAGCACCAACTCAGTGTGAAACACTCATACGCAGTGGTGCATGCATTTTCTCAGTAAAATAAAATTATTGTTCTAATCCTTTCAGAATAATGAAATGAATGTGGCAATGAATGTGGCAATGAATGTGGTTGTAAAATTTTTAAATTTTGTGCATAAAATTTGATGTTTACTATATAATTAATTTGAATATCCAGTTTAATCATTATAAAATTATAAAAGGAAACGGAAAAATCCAGTTTACTCATATCAAAAGTATTAAAGACAAATCATGGTTTTTTTTAAAATAAAACTATTGTGGCATAAATTTTTAAACTAAAGTAGTTAGCTCTTCACTTAGTAAAAAAATTCTGATTATTATAAGTTTTGACGTGAAATATATTTATCTGTTCAAATTTCCATTTCATTTCCATCGCTAATAATTCGATCATGACTCTTGTGTTCTACAAGATATTTTTAACTATTATCTTTTATATATGATACGATAGAGGAAACTCTGAAGAATATTCATATATTTATTTTATTGCTATAACTTGTCCAGTTCTTTTTTTATGATTTTTCAAATATATTTATCTGCTGAAATTTCCATTCAATTTTCATCGCTAATAATTCGATCATGACTCTATTGTTCTATAAAACATTTTTTCAAACTATTATCTTTTATATATGATACGATAGAGGAAACTCTGAAGAATATTCATATATTTATTTTATTGCTATAACTTGTCCAGTTCTTTTTTTATGATTTTTCAAATATATTTATCTGCTGAAATTTCCATTCAATTTTCATCGCTAATAATTCGATCATGACTCTATTGTTCTATAAAACATTTTTTCAAACTATTATCTTTTATATATGATAGGAAAGAGGAAACTCTGAAGAATATTCCTACATTTATTTCTTTACGATAGCTTATCGGGAGCTTTTTTTATGATTTTTCAAATATATTCATCTGTTGAAATTTCCATTTTATTTCCATTGCTAATAATTCGATCATTACTTGTGTTCTACAAGATATTTTTCTTAAACTATCATCTTTAATATATGACAAGAAAGAGGAAATTCTGAAGAATATTCCTACATTTATTTTATTACGATAGCTTATCCGGTTCCTTTTTTATGAGTTTTCAAATATATTTATCTGCTGAAATTTCCATCGCTAATAATTGGGCCATACTACGGCCAGAAGAATCCTATTGTACCAATTCTTAAGTCCGATATATAGTAAATAGATTAAATTTGAAATTCTCATCAATTGAATCTAACTTCCATTGGAATTTCAATATTTTATAATCAGATTTAGTTGCAGCCATTTTTTTAAAGAAAACAAATTCTACTTATTTTGTATATTTTTTTATGAAACTAACTCATTATTAGTAGAGAAAATAAGTAATAAATTTGTATGGAATATGCTAGAAAGATTTCAATATAACTTCAATTTTATAAAATGACACTAAAAGTTATATATGTTCGCTTATATTATACCACAAAATATTGTTAAAATTCTTAGCGTAAATTACATAAACATTTTTATTTTGTTTATTTAAATAATAAAAAAAAACAACCACAGCAAAATTTTGAGAATCATTTAGGACTCTTATGTAGCCTCAAGAAAATGACATACATTTTATTGCTTCAACGTAGAAATTGTAGAGCAATCATAAAGATATCCAGAATTTATTATACAATTCTAACACGCATCCTTAACAAGGACTTGATTTACAGCAACAACTGCTCAAAATGTGTGACGGAAATTTAAGACATAAAAATTGTATTTATTCTACTTTTCTAAGAATAAAGTATTTAGAGGTTTGGGTTTTAAAGCTAGTAACTGTAAAACGTATGATTTTATGATTACTTCAGGAATCCTAAAAAGAATACCTCTATCCATTTTTGCCTCTTAGCCAATTGCATAGTACGTATGTACGCATTTACTCCATTCCACAAAATATTTATCGTCAGCAATAACTGCTTGAAAACAATTAAATTAATTAAAAACAAATTCTTAATTAATTTTTTTTCCTTTTTCTGAACTGAACTCTCAATCAAGAGAATAGTAAAATTGCTTTGATTATTATTGACAATATATGCTTTATTTTCAGTTGAGATACATTCAGATTTTAGCTCTTCCGTAAAATCAATACTCGCTGAAGCTAGTATTGTACTCTTGGCATCTCTATTTCCTGTTGATGCTAATAGTTCTAAGTATCAATGATATCAGCTTTGGCAACTTTTTACTATTAATAATATTTTTCAGATATCAATGATGTCAGCTTATGTGGGTTTAACTACAATCCAAGCAAACAGATTTTAGAGTAAACAGATTGGGATTTAATTAATTTGGTATTGTTTTTGTTGGACAAAACGAAAGATATTTTTTAGCAAACATTTTTCTCGTAAACAAATAAATTTTTATTTGGTTTTGAAAAACCCAAAAATGCTATTGCGGTATTAATTTTTACAAATACATATGCTGATTTTGGTTTTATTTTAGAATTGAAAATAATTCCCTAATCTGAATATTAGCGAATTTAGCAAAACATATATCCACAAAATATATATGTCATATTTTTAATCATATATGAAAATCTCTATTTTTCCATTTCTAGTCATAACCAAATGGTAACTCAAATTTCAGATTCGAACAAACTCTTTTATATTCCTCAACGATAATAGCAGCTTTTCTCTGATACTTTGTTGTATCTTAATAGCTATATATATATTAGATTCGAGAATCAAAGTTCTATCTGCAGAGTGGTTCCTGGCATAGAGATCTGCAATAGGACTGTCTGGCCATATAGGAACCAATGGTAATGAGTCTGTGGACAATCTTGCGAGTACAAGATCAGCCATTCAACTTCGTGGAGTGGAGTCATATTAAAAGAAGTTGCTACTGGCGCAACATTCCAGGTAACCGCCAGGCTAAAAGCTGGTTCGCCCTACAGTTACGGTAAGGTATCCTTCTGCAGCAGAACAGAGTTAAGGTTGCTGGTGAGATATATAACGCGTCACCTTGGACAGCGTTATCAGCTTAACAAAATGGGTCTGTCCGACGAGATAGATTGTCGACTTTACTTAGCAGAAGACGAGACTTTCAGTCATATTCTCTGTGACTTTCCAGCCTTGAACTGGTCTAGGAGGAGGTCACAGGGTCGAGAATCACTTTACCCATCTTATTACTATTGTTGAAGTGTACTTATTAGATATTAAATGACTCATGCTCGGGTTTATTGAACCAGTGTTCAGCTTCCATAAAATCTATATATAAAACTTTTCTGAATTTGATACATATTAGAAGCTCTGTATCGCCCCTAATGGTTTGTAATATGTCAAAGTTCGTCATATTCTTGGTCCATGGTATTTTGAGTAGTCTTCTTTATATTCAAATTTTAAATTCATTTATTTGTTTTATGCCTTAATTTTTCATCTTCATGGTTTTTGTGCTATACCGTATAAGGAATATCATATTACATTTTATTTTTGAGTTCAAATTAAGATCAAGGATGCTTGGATTTTATTTTCCGTGTTTTAATCTTGGAACGTTAGAACTGGTGTCATCACTTAGGAACTCCTATTTTTCTTTCATGAATTTTTACCAATGGCTTAAAAACTGAAATGGTTTCGGGTGCCGATATATTTTTGGAGAATTTGAGCAGATAATACTACTATGCCTGGTATTTGCATGCAGCTATTATTGAAACTGAAATACTGAAAATTCTGTGGGTCATCGAACTAATGTATGAATTCATATGAAAAATGGGGGTCATTGTGGTTCGAAATGACAAGTAAAATGCTCTTAAAGCAGCTTAAGGCAGAAAAACAGAATTATATGTAATTATGGAAAGTTGAAAAGGCCTTAAATACTCTTACAGGAAGTAGGGATAAGAGTAAAAGAAGAAGAGCGAGTATTTTTGGTAAAAGGTTGAGGTGGGCATATATTTTCTTAATATATATATTTATTTATTTATAATTGATATACAGACTATAGCAATAGTATATATTCTTAACATATTTTTGTTCAGTTACTGCGAATTTCGATTTAATCGAAGATTCTTGAAGATTTTTATGCGTTTGTTCATTCTTGATCTATCACGGTACTCTAGTGATTACTCATAGCATTTTTGTCTAACTTCTATATCAATTTTTAAAGCAGTTGCATTACCACATAGTTTAAAATCATATATTCAAATTAATTTAGTGATGCTGTTTTACATATAACAGGAAAAGAATTTAAGAAGCCAGTATAGCTTAACAGCTTAAAGTTTTGTTTAGGCTTTTCTGCTTGAATAAGTTAATGCGAACCCTAGAAATTGGTATGTCTTTCATTTTAATCTCTATCAATAATAAAATATACAATCCTATTACAGTGCACGTTATACTCATTTATCATCGAACTTTAGTAAGGAAATTGATATGTCTCTTTGTTTTGATCTCAGTCAATAATAATAATCTGCAACCCAGTTCCAGTGGAGTTTATACTCTTTGATCTCAGAATTTTAGAGTGTCGGTCCTGCTACAGATTATCACTTGTACCTTATAAGGAAATTACAAATATTAGCTACAGACTAAGCCGATATTTAATCAGAGTATTTTAAGAGATTCCAACACTGGAGTGGGTTAAGAACGATGGGAGACTTGGTACATACTGCTAGAGACAGAGAGAACTGCAAAAACATTGTTTCAAACATATTATAATTTATATGATTGTATACTATTACATTTTTGAATAAACAAATAAGAAAGAAGATTGCCAGAGATGTGTATGTTTTTTTATAGCTCAGCAGTAGAAAAGTTTAAGAAAACTATAAGACTATATATATATTATAGGTAAGGATATTAAAATGTATGATGATACATAGATATTAATATAATGGTGTATGGATAGCAGGGATATTATAGTATATTTGAAAATATGAATAATTTTTTTCTGTTCAAATGTTTAATGATACTAATACTTTACAAACATAGTAATACCTAAAATGATATTGAACCCCTCCATATATTGTCACATCCCATTTTTATTAAAATTTTTTTATTTTCTTTTACTTTTGTTTGAGATAAAGTTTACGTGATGAGAGTGAAAAAAGTGGAATATCAACATTTGCAGTTACTAATTAAAATTTCCGAACTGTCCAATTTTAGGGTTACCAGAGTAATTATCACTGTTTCATTCTGCAGTTTTCAATGACAGTTTTCTGTTTCGTAATTGCATTCGTTGTGGAATTCAAAGATATTTTTTTTTCTATTTGGAGTGAAATGAATGCGAAGTACTTGAATAACACAAAAAATCGAAAAACGAGTCCTTTTGTTTCTCCAAACATTGTCTCGTTCTATTCTTACATAAGTTGTTGTCAATGTCAGTAGTGGAAATCCTTAACAGATCTGTGTATGGCTGGAAGCTGTGACTACTACTAGATGGAATGAAAATAAAAGCATTCAAACGTGTAGATACACAGTTGTCGCAAGTGTAGCGTTACGTTGTCAGTACATGTCGTAAAAAAATATGGAATATATGTACATAGGATATGTATAGGATATGTATGTGGGAAGATGTGCATGAGCAATTGTTGGCCAATGTGCATATTCATTTTTAGATGTAGTATTTGCATTTATTTGTTTGGAATTTGTTTTATCAGTTCAGTTTCCGTTTCCATCTGGCTTATTATCGTTCCCTGCTAATGTAACCGAATTCTATAAACAATGCTGGTATGGATTATTTGTATATGTGAGTACACTGTTTATTTGTTCTAATCTGTTTACACAATATGAGTTACACAGGCGTTTGTCAGCAAAGTTTCAATTATTTCGAGTGTTCACGCACACATTATTTTCACGTTGTTATTGCAGGAATAATCCTTTTATGTCAAATTTTTTATTTGGTCGTAAAATATTTGCCTTTAGCATTGCAAGTCCTTACAAGCAGCGCACAGATGAGCTTAATTTAATGCTATTCTGCCCGTTCGCACACAAATTTCAATCCATGAAATATTTTATTATTTCTGTTGCTATTGTGGTCGCCTGCTTCTGTTCTGTTACGTCCAGATTTGCACCGGGTACCGACGGGTCGTAGCTGCTAAATTATACGTGTTTAAGCAGTATTTTTTATAAATATAATTTATTTTCTCGTTATAAGTACGACACTGAAAGTGTTATGGTTTCGTTATAATTTTTATATATCAATATGCATTACTTTATATAGCAAATGTGCAATATCGACTTCGTCTAAGCGGTTGATTTATGTACAATCGTGTTTACTGCCAAACTGAAATCGAAATTGCTTTCCCTTTAATGTAAATATTTTGCAGTTTAATATAATTTTTGATATGTTTCATTAATATACTTTAAGTACGAACATTCCGTTCACATATAATTCATTGAAAATGACAGTTTTATTGTGCATGATAATAAACTTGCATTCATCTAATGTCATTTTTTATGAAAAAAAAAAACATTACATTAAATATATTAAGACTAAATAAAATTCTGGTTTAATAGAGCAATTTAAAAATATAATTCTTAAACCCAAATATCTTCTTCTTGGTGTCTGCTTCCCTTAGTATTGCCACATCGAATCGTTTCGGTTTCATTCAGTAATGTTGTGTGCTTTGAACTTTGAACCTCTAAAATCGTGATGCTTGCTGGCGTACCAGTGGGGGCTTTGCATATAATTGTGGCTAACATTTAACATTTAAGTTTTAGGTTTTAAAGAAAAACATTTGTTCAATGAGTGAATAAGCTCAAGGATTGTTTTTCTAGAACTGTAATATGTTTTTGAAGACTGAGAGCTGTCGTTAATCTCTTTGATTCCTCCTCCGGCTTTTCTTCTGCATCCTCCTGTCCAACAAATATGTACCGCCAAGCATAACCTGGTTCTAAGGGTTATGACTCCTTTTATTAGGGGTTTGTTAATGAAGTTTTTTTTCTCCGGTAGGAACCAAATGAAGGGTTATGACTTTTATTATTATTATTATGTTACAGCTATTTAAGCCAGTGCACTTGAGAACTTTTACTCTTTCTTAACTCTATGTACTTTTAAAACCCCTCTTTACGCCTTGCTTGGATTATTGTTTATCACTTTATTAGACTAAGCAATAATTGACCTCAGATCTGCATATCTCCCCGAGGAGTCTGTAACTATTTTGAGATTTGACAACGCGGTGTTGTTAAGTCTGTCAGTTTTCGTAAATAATTTCAGTGCTCTATACTTTATGTATTTTTTAATGGGATCAGTCTTCAGTTATGAATTTTAGATTTTGAAAGTTGAGGATTAAGTTGTTTAATCATGATTAAATTTTCAATCGAGTTTTTATTACAGTGCAGAGTTTCGTCTTTGTCATTAGTAGTGAAATACTTAAAATTTATTTTAATAACATTGAATATATTATTAACGGGACATTCTTCAACATTCTTCAATAATTTTATAGACCCTTTTGAATTGTGACAAATTTCATAATAATAGAATTAAAAAGAATAAATTAATTCACAAAAAAATTTTTTTCTGGTTCTCACTTTATAAAAAAAATTAATTGGTTTAAGTCATGTAAGGTGGACAGTCATACAGGATCATAATATGGTCATATTTACACCATATATGAAATTGTTATTGTTTTCAATGTATACTAAATATCTGGGAATGTGTGTGAGAGAAAAATTTTGATTAGACGAGGCTTTCTGTGCCTTGTCATATCGATCGCAATAATGCTTCTCACTAATCTAGTAAGCATCTTTTAGTATCAAATACTTCTATATCTATATTAATATCTGAGTGTATCCACACAAATATATTACCTTTCAAATTTAGATATAATTAAATATTATCGAGAAAGTAGTAAAAGTACGGAATTAAGTATTGAGACTTAACTCTCTGCATAACACGCCGTAAGGGTCTAGACTAAACAGAGCATATGTTGGTTACAATATGCCTTGTATAAACACCTGCATTGCATGAGTTATTAGAACTCAGAAAAATTAATCTTACTCAGATATCTCAAGTCGTATGCATTTACTAATTGTTTGTACTTACAAAATATAATCACTCAAATAATAAATTTTTAATCTACTCAAGTGAAGTTCGTTCAAATGGATTAATTATAAAAACTACTTTATCCCCATCGCTGCATATACGTTTATGAGGGAAAATGCTATTATATTACACTGTATATATATGAATACAAATTGTAATTATAATATATTTATATATACACGAGAAAGTTTTCCAATTCAGTTAAAAGTTTCACACCAATTTTCAGCGTGTGTTTGCACAGTTTTGTCAAATACTGCAAGTCAACATGGAAGAAGATACTTTTTTGTGAAAATCTAGATGTTGCACATGTTCGGATTTCATTTTAAACTTATATTTTATGTATGACTGCAAAATTTTTTCAGCTTTCCTAATGCGGAAAATCTTGAAATTCTTGAAAAACTTTTAAAACTTAAGCAAGTAGAAAATTGCACCACGTTTGTGCGGAGTCTGTACTTGACAGTTGCAAAATACATAAAATAAAAAAAATTTATATAAATTCTTTATATAAAAAAGAATAAAAAAAATAAAAAATAAGTGCTTTGAAATGTAAGTCTAGGAAAAATATGGGAAAATGTAGTCGAAACATTTTCCTTATTGTTTCAAATAAAAATATTTAAAAGTTTTATCGAGTTTTTTTGAAAAAAAAAATTTCAAATATCTTAGAGGTCCTTCCATTTAAGTAAGCTATAAATGCAGTCAATACATGATGTTGATTTTTCATTTATTTATTTATTGTAATCAAGCATAGAGGTCTCAATAGGAGGAAAAATGTGTCCTGCTTAAATATTTTAATTTCCACAAAAATCCTTTGTTATTTTAAAGGACCAATTTAATAAAAAAAATTATTGTAAATTCCCCTGATTTTGTGGAATGCCGTTATTTAAATATTTTATCTTTTATAGTCAGTTTTTGTTTACATCCTTTTTGTTTCATTTTATTTTATTTTATTTTGTTTTGTTTATTTTTTTTGAAACGTTAATGAATGGCTTTGTTTATTCAGGCAGGAATATCACATGAGCTTGAGTGTTTTCCAACAGCCCGCGTATTCCTGCATATTTTGCATATGGCAGCTCTCGGTATTCACACTCTGTGAAGTCACGTTTGCCAGCTTTATTGTTTCAATATTTTAATGTTTTTGTTAATATTTTTAAAATAAAATTTTTAATTTCGAATATTACAATAAGGATAAAAATTTTTAAATCAGTGCAAAGTCCTTCAATGGGGACATATCCTTGCATATTGCATTTAACGCTTTTTAAATATTTATTTAAACTATTTTCACTAAAATTATATTTTGTTGTTACTTTTGAATCTTTTTTACTTTATAAAATTATAACATTGTGATTTTTATTTACATTAATATATTTAAATATAAATATTTAAATATTTAATTTATTTAAATATATAAATATGTATATATTTAAAAATAATGGTCAGCCGAAAATAAAATTAATTAATAAAATCAATTAATAAATCAATTAATAATTAATTAATCAATTAATAAAATTAAATTAAATAATAAAACAATGTTGTTGCTAATCACTGCTGTTCGAAGAACCTTTCTATAAAAAACAATTATGTATATTAACAAAATAGTTTTCCTCATCATAACCGATGTTAAAAATCAAAATTTATTTATTTATATAATATTATATATAATATAACATATTATAAATCAAGTTAAAAAATATTTAACAAAAATATTTAGTACTTAATTTTTTTTTTTCAAAAATAATAATACTTTTTAATTGAGAATAATATATTAATATTATTATTGATTTATTTGTGAACAAAAATATAATATAATGATTTAGTAGCGGGCTAATTGGTTATTTAAATTGAAATAAAAAAACTATAATTTATTATTTATATTTAACAATAAATTATATTTTATTTAAATATTTTTCCGATATCGATTATTTTCGATAAACATCTTATTGTTTAAAATATAAAGCCCAGAGCAAAGAATATAGTTTGCAACATATATATAAAATTGAAACATTACAGTAAATTAAAGTCGGTATAGTTATATATGCAAGTCAGGTATATGATATATGTATGTGTATCTAGGTATTTGATATAGATAGACAGTTGATTGAGAATAGCAAAAAATCATTTAAATTTAAATAGCAAACTTATTCAAATACCATACGTAAACGTCTATCAGGTCTACAAAAAACGGTATACCTACTTAATTCCTGCTGTCTCTCACTTCTAGTGGAACATAGCGCCTGAATGATTCCTCTAAATCTTACTCTGTTGCTTACTTCTCTCGTAGTTTGATTCCAGGAGTACTCTGCGTCTTTAAGATCCTGGTCCACGGTTCTTCGCCATGTCTTAGCTGGGGCTGCAGGCCGGCTACAACCTTGTGGATTCCAATGTAGGGCTTGTTTTGTTATACACCATACTGCTTACCTGAGTGTGTGGCCAATCAACTTTAATTTTCTTTTTTCAGTGGCAGCTTGATTTCTATAAATCGGTATTGGATATGCGGTCCAACCACCATATTTTTATTATTCTTCTTAAGTATTTGTTAATGCATACTTGAATGTACGACAACCACCGTTATATATGCAAACAATTATTAGAAAGAACTTTTTAGAAATTGTACACATATTAATATCAAAGACATCATCATCAAAGACAGCAGAGACGACAGCAAGTAATACTTCTCAACAGGTGACGAACGGCAGGCATATTGATTTGGATTGAAATTTTGGAAGCAGCATCAATAATATACCATGCAAACGACACATTTGTAGCAGTAGTACCCAAAAACCTATTAGAACTTTAATAAATTATAACGATACCATATCATTGGCTACTGAAAGTTAATTTAACTAACTAAATCTCATAGCTGAAGGTTGTCAGTCAGCAATCGTAAACAAATCTAAAGTCTTGACATCCTAATATCTGTTACCAGGAAATGCTGCTAGATCATAAGATGAATTTCAAAGAACACTGATACCAGCAGTGTGAGAAACCCTCAAAACTGAACGTGAGTAAAGCTCAAGTTAATATGGGTGGCACAAGGCTAAACACGAGGGACTTCTTGATTTGGTTTTTATATGTATATGCTGTACCTGTTAGAGTTTAACCATAGTCATTACTGTTGTCATGGATTTGGCTCTGAAGATTAAGATGATTCTGTGTTTCTCCTTCATTGGTCTTTAGAAGTTTAAAATTAAGGTTTCTTATTAAGATTTCTTATCTTATTTTGTATTAAGATCTTATTAAGATTTCCTTTTTGTATCGACTTCATTCAGTTGTTATTGTTTAAAATTAGGTATATAGCAAAGTTTATGAACTGATCAGGTTGGTTCACTTTTATTTGAATAGGGGAGTCATGCCTTTCACCACTGTTCGTAGGTTGACCACTGTGGTTCTTTTGGGACTTCTTCTGAGCTGCGCATGAACAACGCTAATTCGTGATATCTCGACAGCCTCTAAAGGACTTTTGCATATAAGGCTACCCCTTCAATTTAGCTCAAATTTACCAGGTACTAGTCAGATAAATGTCCATGAAGTTCACGATATGCTGTGTATTTTGAACTATTTTTAGATGACATATATAAAATATATGTTTATATATCCCTTTGAGTTTAGATAAAGTATAAACGTCACATTAGTGCTTAGAGAAGTTCAGCTATGTGTTGATGTACAATGGTTATACAGATAAAGTCCTTCTATATAAGACTGATGGACTCACAATAAATAACGGATTAAGAGAAAATTCGTTGGCATCAACTATATTTTACGCAGAATAAGTTACCTGGCCTTTTATAATCTTTAAGATCTAATCTCTCTTTCTCTCTCTCTCAGCAATACTTTCCGAGCTTCCCTTTACACTCATTGACTTTGGAACTACATTGAAGAATTTAAATTATATCTCTTTAATTAAATGAAAGTTAAATGAAAGTTTCTGTATTAAATTTATGAAGTAGGATTTAAATATCACAAAAGTTCTTTTATAAAAGTATTCTTTTCTGGGCGTTTATGAAATCATAATAAATTTGAAAACAAAGCCATTTTCTTTCAACGAAATAAAAACTAAAAAATCGATGGATTTTACATATAAATAACAATTTTAAACCTTAGTTATCTGTATATATGTAGATTAAAATTTTAAATGGAGCTTGTCGCATTCAATAATAAGAAACAATGCTTTGACACAAAAACAATCATCGCTACATTATGCCTTTTTAGCATAATTTTGCATAACCAGAACGAAAACGAATATGAAATGAATATCTGGTGCATGCCAATAGACGTGTGTAGGTGAAACTAGAGATATATGCTGTAGATAACAGTTCAATTATACAGACATATTTGCATAAAAGTTCCATATACTTTAAAAAAAATATATGTATGAAAAAGAGTTGTATTAGAAACAAGTTAATAGAAGTGTATATTGTATATAATATGAGAAAGATTATAGCTGAAACCAGACTTAAGTTTTAAGTTCAATACTATTAAATGCTATTACTTGATATAAAGTAATTTCATGAAATTTATATAAAGTATGTTTTACAACTTTAAGCAGCTTAAAATTTTATTTAAAATTTAAAAAAAGTTGTGTTTAATAAGCATTTCATAAGAAAATATGGTAATCCCGACTCTACTAAAAAGCTAAACCAATGTAATGCTGCATCTTATCGCTGAGCTATAATGGCTTAGTTGTTGTTAAATGCTTATGTTAAGTAATTCTAGATATAATTCATCTACTCAGGATAGTTTAAAAATTAAAATCAAAATAATATTTCCTATAGCTATAGTACTTCCTTTCTATGTAGTATAAAATAATTTTCAAATAAGAAAAACAAAAAACTAAATGTATTTTAATGAGTTTTATTACTCAGCAATGAATGTCAGTCATTGCTTAATTTCATTATTATGAGCATAGGAGTAATTTTAGTATACTAAGAACTACATAAATGGGGTTCATTAACTGTTATCCAACCCATTACACCACTGCAGCCAACCAAATTTCCTGCCGGAAATGCTGCAATGATATGTATATATGCAATGAACGTGTTGCAAATCCTTTTTGCTTAAAAGTCCTGACTGCTCATATACATGAACGTGTCCTTATGCATAAATGCACATATGCTCACGTAGTTGTGGACAAAAGTACTTAAGCACATTACAAGCACATTTGTGCATTATTAACCCAAAACAGGAAATTGCAATCCATGGAGAGTGCATGGTGCTGTGCACAGCTTCGCAAAAGTAACTTGTAACATGGAAAATGTCTGGCATTCAGGAGGGATTGTATAGTATTCCGCCCATTCTTCAGTTGTTGTGAAGAAAATTATTTCGCATTATTTAGAAGTATATGCTTCAGTCAGCTTCAGTACTCAGTACTATAGGTACGGCACTTACCCCTCTTGTATTTGGGATTACAATACACGTAATAAAATTATTCTGTTGACTTGTGCATTTGCACACGAGCATAAACTTTTCAATTTCAATTTCAATTCTGAATTAAGTTTTTCAGTTTAAGTCTGCAGTATAAAATATAAAATATCTGAACTGGTCATGCTTATTCCCCGGAGGTAAATTATTGAATAGGTAAAAATTAATTTCTTTGGAAATCAAAATTATATGAAATAATAAATTCACTCAACCTGCAGAAGTAAATTAAACAAAATTGCACGCTTGAGAAATTTTAAATTATTTGCTCTTATTTGTCTTTAAATAAAATGAAATCTTAAATTATTGATGATTTTCTTTAGATATCAAATTTAAAGTGTATCAGTGTAACTACAAGGAATTGATATTATTGTAAGATATTTTTTTTGTCCATAAAAATTATTCAGAATTTCATAAATTGAATGAAAATTTATGTCAATATGAAAAAATTTCAGTAGTACTTCCATGGAAATACATTTGCAATATTAGAATTCCGAAATGCACGATTTCATAGACTCCTCATAGCAAGTACCTTTGTATTTTTTTTTTGTCGACATGGTTGATGAATTAATTCTGAGCATTAAACGACTTTGAATTTCTGCTTAATGACACACTGTCGCACTTGTTCGAAACGGCGCCAGTGGCACTCATTTTCCAAGTACGTAGATACTTTTGCCTTGCAGCACCGGAACCAGTCGTTATTCTTACGACAAAACTCAAACTCATAAATATTCTGGTGTGTTTGTGCAGTAACCTGGTAAATGTGCAAGTACTCATAGTTATGGCATCTACGTAAGTACTGGCAAGCCGGGATGATGTTGATATATGTTTCTTTGCTGCACGAAATGCTTCTGTAATCAATCAAGTGTGCATCTCTGAAATATTTCGGCATTATTTCGAAACGTCATTTACACTACATTTCACGAGTGCACATCATTAAAATGATGCAACCAATAGATACACTTATTGTCTAGAAATACTGGTTACAAATGCCTGCAAGCAGGTTAAGTGCTTGAAAGTGCTAGAAGTAATTTGTTGAGTTGAAATTTTCTCAAAAAGAATAAAATTTAAGTTATGAAGATAAGTGAATCTGTTCAGAGCAAAACGCAAATCCTTTATGTATTTCATAAAAATTTTTTCATTTAATGTAGATTTTTTTTGTCGACAGTGATGCGTCTTAGCATAAAAAGAACCCAAAGGGTTCTAACAGTAATGAAGAAACAACAACAAAAATTTATTTAATTTTTTGAAATTTGTACGACCTTCACGAATTTCATTAGTGAACGAACTGCAGTCATTATTAAACTCATTATATCAGTGTGTCACAGTGACAAAAGATGGAGCTTCATCGCCAAATGTGGAAGTAAGTTAATCGATACACTCTTGTCTTGATAATCCACATAAAAAAGTCGAAAGTCATAATAAATCATTATACGAAAACGAAAATTATACGAAAACGAAAATTCGTTAATAAATCATTAACGAAATACTAAATTTACTTCGGCTTTACTGAGAAATTATTATAATATTATGTAGATTGCAACAAATAATTTATAGTATATATGGTCAGCCAAAAATTCAATTAATTAAAAGATTAATAAAAATTTTGTTGTTGCAATTTACGACTGTTCGAAACCGTACTAATTTATATTGTATTGATCATCATTTTCCCAACAATAATATATAAAGAATGCTTATAAGTGTAGAATTCAACACATTCTGTGTTCAACACATTGATCTGTGTTGTAACCGAAGTCCACTGTTGGTCTAGTGGCAAATAAGACGTATTTACGATCTTAAATTATTAAGTTGTTATTGAGGATTATTATTATTATAAAGCCGTATTCTATCAGTATCATAGACTATTTAAATAGAATCGCCAGGTTGTTTTGTTTAATGCTAAATTTCTTGTTTCCTAAAATGATTTCCTCCAGGTCCTTCTCCAGGTGGTAGGAGGCCTGCCGGGTCTTCGATTGCCTGGAAGGTTCCATTATACTGTAGCATGACAGACCTCTTCTTAGGGTTTTCTTGATGTGTACCCGAGCCGGTTGTATTTTCGTTGTTTTATTTGTACGTTAATGTTTTCTTGGTTTCTGATCTGCAGCATCCTTTCATTGTCAACCACAAGGGGCTACCAAATTCTCAATATATTTCGCAGACATCTGTTGGTAAAAAACTGCAGTATGAGACTAGTTCACTAGCGATGTTTTAAAGCTATACAGCAGAATTGATTTGATACAGATCTTGGTCCTCGGAAATACTTCGCTTGAGCTCCAGATGTAACGGAGACTTGCAAATGCAGATTCTGTTTCGTTTGTCAATGGCTGTTATATTTTCAATGGTTCCAATGTTGGTGTTACTGATTGTGAAAGTGGGAGCTGGATTTCAATTATCGTGCATGCTTTTGTTTTGCTTATGTTGATCCGCCGACCCAATAGTGCGGCTGTAGTTGAAAGGGTAGCAATTTTTGTAATTGTTTTGTTATTGAGTAACGTTGTAAAATTATAAATTAACAACAGTAACATATTGTACTTCAAAGATACTTTACTCTAACTGCTTTACACTGTTACTATGTTACTCGGTTATTGACCTCATCACTTAGGCTCGTGCATATGCCTATATAATATTTACTAATATTATTAAATTGTTAATGAAAGTACTCGTATCTTCATGCCTGTCACTGCATTTACTTGTATTTAAAATTATAGTTTTCTCTGGAATAATAATTAAATTATGTTTGCACTCGTACATTTTATATTTGCAATTGCAAATATTTTACAGCGAATGGACTGACACAAACGACTGACTGCAGGCTGCCCCAACCATTTAAGAGTATCTTATTTACATGCATGTGTATCTTCGTTTGTTCACCAGGCAGATGAAAAATGAATACTTCTGCGCATCCTGACAACAACGAAATGAAAATTGCATGACTGGTAGTGCGTTCACTGTACTGTTTGTGAAAAAAATTCTCCTAAGAGCAATTGCGTTTAAATCTACTATAGTATAATACCACGTCCAACGGCTGTGCATACAAAGCGAGCACAGGAGCGATAAACACTTTTGTGATATCCTGTCAGGAACTTTCAATTTTACTTAAATAATACAAGCGAAGGATGTGTGAAAGTTTTTATTTTTTAAATTTACTCTTGTAACTTTAATCACATCAAGGAAATATTTACGTATCCTTGCAACAAAATATTTGCCACGAATAAACATTTAAATATTGCTTCAATTTCATTTATTTTTACACAATATTATCTATAAAAACAGATAAAATAGTTATGTATGTTCTTATCTTCACATCAAATAAATTTGAATTGTAATCCTGTTGATTACTTCTGTTATTTTATGGCTTTCACGGAACTATGCATCAGCATTTGATGGCCGAAATAAACTATTCATTAAATGCGAATTTGTTGACGTGTGCTAATGAATGCGTTGATAAGCATTATGGGAATATATTATCTGAATTTTTTAATTTTTCCATAAATATTGTTAAACTTGCGTGTTTTTAATTACAAACACGCAATTTCATGAGTGCTTAATTATGTTGAAATCGTCCTGCGAAAACTACCTTCAACAAAAGGTAGAAAAGGAAAGGACATCATTACAAAAACTTCGTGTAAGCATGAATAAAATTAATTAACTTAAGATAAGCAATTGGTTAATGTAATGCTTGTAAAATCCTTCTGAGCTGAAATGAATATTAAATTAATTAAAAATATTTACTTTTCATTAAAATAGTCAGAATATAAATAGCATTTAAAATAAAAAAGTTTTTCTACTTATTATCTTACTTATTATAGTATTATCTTAGTTAATTCTCATGAAGATAGAATTTATGGAATGGAAAAAAGATACAAGAAACAAATCAATTTTGTTTAAGTAATTAAAATTGGAATATTAAGTATTTTATTCAATTCATATGAATTCATGCATGGTATACTCATCATGAAACAAATCAATTTTATTTAAACAAATAAAATAAAAAAATATTTATTTTTTATATAAGTTAATGATACTTTTATTTTACTGTATTCATTTTTTATTAATAATTTTTATTTAATTTAGTTTAATTTTACATTTAATATTTTAAACGTGGTTTATGATCCACGTTTAATAGCCCAAGTAGAAGTGAAGAAGCACTCTTTTGTGGAGTTGAGAGCTACCGAAGCCAAACGGAACTTTTCCAGACAAACAAGAAGATGTCCTGTTTGGTAGCAACTATGCCTTCGAATGGTATCGCATGATTATTCCGTTAATGAAACAAAGCACAGGGTCGGATTCGGAATACACGAGTGCTAACTTGTACACTATATTATGACAGAAAAGCATACAATTATTTTGAATCGATTGATCTGAAGGACTCAGTGGTTGTGACATTTAGTTTGGATAATAATTAATTAATTAAAAACTTTAATTCAAAAAGGGATCAAAAGAGAAGTAGTCTCTTATTTTGAAACCCTGATCTGTTTAGGTGGATTGTTTTCGCTTCAATCGACTTCTTAAATCTACTTCTGTAGTACCTATTAATGTTATTAAGGCTTCTGATTTTACTCAAAACTTAGAAATATAGAAAGGATTTAGATAAAATAATTTTAAAAGTGTTTTTCTCTAACAAACTAACGAACTAATTTTGGTTTATGTCAATATTCAATTTAATTATCATATATTTCTTAATTAATTAAGATATATATTAAATGCAAAACTTGTGAACGTTAATTTGTCTAAATCCTGAGAAAGGTGGTGCTGCACTCGACAATACATAACTATTTTGTAGTCATCTTAACTATCACAAATTACATATCTGTTCAAACCTTGTATTGGATATAATCTCAATTGGAAAGATTTGATTTATTTTGTTTAACCAATTTGTGACGTAGTTATATGAAGAAATATTAGAAAATAGTTCATAAAAAAAAGTCGTATGGGTTTTATTAATTATTATTAATATTAGATTAGATGATTAATTAGAAGAAAATAATCCTTTTTTTTAATATAATCAGTTGGGCACATCTTCTTAAGTACATTTATTCCATATACCATGGCTTATTACAATCAGAACAACAATATGTGATAGTAGGGGGCAGTAGTTATGTTGCAGTGCTAATCTTTTACTAATAATAAAAAAGTCCAAACTACTGCTTAAAAGTATTAAAGGCTCTCTTCAGTGCAGCCATCTCCTGTTTTGGAATTCACGTTTTTCGATTCAAGCTCTAGATGGTATGTATTTTTTGTAGGTGGTTTCTCGGTAAGTATTTCCAATGTCAAACCTCGATATTTTTAAAACTAATTTAATAGCGATATGTTATATAAAACAGAGAAAAGCTTTGTTTAGAATACTTGAACTTAATACAATCCGTTGTCAAATAAGGAAGGATATGATATGATAAATGAGTGCTATTTATGGTTTTACTAGGATGTTGACAGAGACTGCGACGACGTAGAGCACACCTTCTTTTATTGTAATAGGTGGTTCACATATAGAGAAGAAATAATAACCTAGATTTGATTAATAAATCCCGAAAAGAAGAGAGCAAACATAGAGACTTGGCGAACGATATACTCATATGTGATTCAAATCTTTAAAGCAAAGTAATTACACTTAGAAAGGAGAATCAAAAACTAGGCAAATAAATAGTGCAGACACCAAAAAAATGCTGTGAAAAAGTGTAGGTCTAGACATAGATCGACATGATATCCTCTTGTTATTTTACGTAACATTCGACGCCGCGAAGGCTTAATATTACGGTGTTCAAGAACACAACGTATTAATTTAAGCGTCAATCAACGCCCCATTGGAATAGCCTTCCTTATTCCGCCGGTACCAATGAAGAAATTCATGTAGGTCATAACTTCCACCTTGGTGAGATGCGAGGCCTACCAAATACCTCTGCTACAATTTGGGCTGCAGCACCCGGTTTGAAACGCACACCACGGCGAATGAATGACAAGCAAAACATTCTTCCCGCGAAAGTTTGGGTATCAACCACAACCACTTCGAAGCCAACACCAATGGTCAGTACAGCCGAAGCTGTCGGGCCACTGACCCCCGAAGTACCAGATCGGATCAACTCTGGTCAGTTGTCGCAAGTTGCCGCCCCACAACTCACTACCATTTGCATTTCCTACATAAATGCCAGACTGGCACTGGGGGATATTAGTCGCCTCTTACGACAGGCCATCCTAACCGCGGGAGAATTCTGTACCCCTCTCCGTAGGGTAACATAGATCGACAGTCAAAAAACATGACTTAAAATGCTAACATAAAAGAGAATCTTCCTTGAAGTAATGAAAAGCGGTTTCAAGGTGGAATAAGTCTCGCCAAACAAGGGGTGTTGTAGTCCGTATACTATATTTTAATGTTAGGAAGTCGGGCGCACCATTCCGATGACGGTCGGTCTAACGGTGCATAAAATCTCCATAATTTCAACACTTCACCACAAACAAAAAAAATAAATAAATTAATTAATTAATTATTATATTAAATTATATTAATTATTATAGTAGCATTATCGAAATGTATCACTTTGATTATGTTTTCATTAAATCACATGAATTTGAAAATATTATTTCTTGACTTTTATGCGAAAATAATCGAATCAGTAATTTCATGAACTATTTTATTTGAATAAAGTTTCAAGATAAGAAATAAAATAAAATGCTTCAAAAATTCAAAACGAAAACTTACACATTAAATGGAACTAGTATTGTAAGTAAATTGAGATGAACGTAGAAAAGTAAAAGGAATTCAAGGTAAAATAATATTCGACATTCTGCATCTCAAATTTCTTTGACAGAATTCATTAAGAATTCTACAGTTTTTTTTACCAAAATAATTACTAAGAGGTAAATAGATAAAAAATAAAATTGTCAAAAAAAAGATGGTTGTAAAAAATTAGAACATTAAAACTTTTATCTTTTACTTGAAGTCACAATATTGTCATTGAAACTTTTATTAACGAATTTTTTTTTGTTAAACATGAAAACATAAGATGCAAACTTATTATTTTACAATTACTTTTTTTTAAATGGATAAAAAGTTATTCACACTTCAAAAAATTTTGTGGTTATACTCTGACTCCAACACGCTTAACCAACACGCATATTTAAGAACATTTGATTACTACTCCTAATTATTTCTTGAGCTTCTAGTAAAACTACGAAAACTATTAATGTTGTCACCCCAATGCAAATGGTTTAGTCTCTGTAAAATAGGAAAGCGATACTATATAGAAAACCGTATCAACTTATTATCTGTTAAATTTTTTAAACTTTCTATTAACCTATTAATATAAGTTGAAACAAAATTTTAATTTTTTTCGAAACATATATGCATATCTTAACCTAACCGGTGTTTTGTCACCGTCATGGCCTCACAACCAAAAAGTTGGTTATGCGGTCATGCCCACAGTATATTGCTAAGTAGCTATACCCGGCCACAGAGATGGCTACTCACTGGCAAACTTAATATATACTTAGTTCTGCCACTCTCTAACTCGATGGCTTAAGTCTCCATGTAATAACCTACTAGTTAATTAAACTAGTTTAATATAATAACAAGAAACCAAAAATGTAAATAAATAAATAATAATCAAAAATTAAAAATTCTTGTATCTGTCTATGGGAAAACAATGGTTCTTCGAGAAGAACATATGTTATGTCACTGTCCTCTGAAGTTTCTTACGCGTTTCGTCTGTGAACTATCGGGACTAATCAGAGTGGAGAAAATTATGTCAGTGAAAAACTGTCTTGGAAAAAAAATCCTTTTTGTAATAAAAAAAACAAAATAATAATAATAAATTGAAAATAAAATAAATTAAAACAAAAGTAAGATATAAGAATGAAATAAGAAATAAATTAAAATAAAATAAATGCAAAAAATAAAATAAATTGGCATCTACACTGTCAGTGACATGGATATATCGAACCACAGACCTTCGATAATACTTTGGTATTTCCAATGGCCTACTATTTTTATAACAACAAGCTACAAATATATATATTGATTGATGTCTGAGTTGGTGAATCAGCACCTTTACTCTATTTTATCTGTGGACAGTTTTAAGTCACACTAAATATGGGGCTTTACGGGGCTTTATAATATGATGGATCTGATGTCTTTGTATCTGCCTGTGTTTATCAAATTTCGCTGTATTTTTAGGATACTGAGAGTTGGATTATTGTGACTGTCAATTGTATTGAACAGTTTCAGAGCACGATCTTTAATGTATTTTTCAACTGAATCCACTCTCAGATCTCTGTGGATATCGGCTCCTCTTACATACCATGGGGCGTTAACTAGTTTTCTTAAGGCAATATTTTGCCCTCTTTAAAGAATTTTCAAAGTTGAGTTTGGCGCTTGGCAAAACGCAATACTGCCATAAAGTAGTCCAGGTTTAATAATCTGCTTAAATATGCTAACTCTATTCTTTATGTTTAGCTTTTAGCTGCTGATGAGCGGGTGAAGGGAGTGTAATATTCGGCCAGCTTGAGCTCGTTTGGACTTGAAATGTGCTTTCCAGGAGTGCTTCTTATCAAAGGTTATGCCTAGGTATTTGAGAGTATCGGCCCAACTACAAATATATATGATTCATATATAATGTAGCCTAATTGAAATTATATATTTCAACAATACTAAGTCCGCTATTAATTTTGGGTCCGCGAAAATATTGGAATCGTGTCTGATATATTAATTAATAAAAAATAGTTAAAACAAAGTAAATATAAAAAATAATAAATATATGAAATTTATATTATATTTACTTATTTTAAAGCTATTTGAGCCAGTGCACTTGAGCAGTTTTACTCTTTCTCAGCTCGAGGTATTTTCAAAACCCCCCTTAACGCCTTGACTGGATTATTGTTTATATTATACAAGTTGAACAAAAACAATATGAAAGTTATTAACAACGCACTAACAAAATAGGTTCAAATTTTAATTTTATATTATTATAATATATTAAAAAAGTGATAAGGTGTAGGTAACGGTGCTTATACTGGATATTAGACGTAACCAATTACATTCAAATTCAGAATTGTACGGTCCTACTTGTACTTGAAAAAAATTCTATATGTTTGGTTTCTTTGGATTATTTTCTTAAATTATTTTATAGAAAAACAAAGTTATAGATATAACTGCAGTTATTACCATTGTTATTATTAGCGATTTAGGTACCAGTGTTACCAAGAATTTAAGGGAAGAACTAAAGAAAAATAATGTTTTATTTTATCTCATTAAATTTTTATTTTAATTTTTGTTATAAAACTTTTAAATCTGTTGGCTTATTAATGATTTCTGTAAGCTTCAAATTTGACAGGGTACAAGTACAATAACAGGGTTGTCTTTTGCATTTGAATAATTAATTGCGAATAATCATTTATAAGAAAAGTTTCTATGAAGCCATTGATGGTGGGTATTTCGCAAATACCCGAAACAGCTTATGGTCTGGTATAGTGGTCCAAAAATTGAATAAAGTTTAATAGATCAAAAATTTTGTTGGTTCACTATTACAAGTATTAAAAAAAAAACTCTTCTATATTGAAAATATTATCCTTCATTATAATTAACTTTAAAATGAAGAATTTTAAATATTTATTTTATTTATTATATTTTAGCTTCATGGTAAGCGGTTATTTCTGCTGATTTTAAATAACTTATAATTAGTAAAAATAAAAAGGACTTTTTTTTTATTTATTTTTTTTATTAATCGTATATTGCTGCATTAGCGCATAAATATGTATTTACATATATGTGTAATTATGTCTGAATTATGGATTTATTTATGCAAAGATTACTTTTTGATAAAGTTTTTAACTGAAATACTCAATTGAAAGAGCAAACAAAGCTTGAATTGCAGAAAGTTATAAAAAAAAATACATTTCTGCATTTTTAAAGTATATATATGGTATATATAATATATATAAAATACATTAAAATAAGTTGCTGTTCCCGTACTCAATTTACAACTACTCATTTTTATGAATATATTTATAAGTGAACTTTTAAGTGCTGTTCTCTTTTCAAAAATAGAAATTAACATAAAAATTAACGAAACATATTAAATGTAAAAGGAATCCTTAATAATCACTAATTAAAGTGCAATAAAGTCGTAATTATATTAGTGATAGTCACAAGCGTATGCGTCCATTCTGATGTTATTTCAAGTTCTGGTAACTGGTACATAATAATGCATAAATACAATTGCAAGCTAATGATGAAACTAATATATATGAAAAATAAATGTTAGTTCTAATTATAATTTTATAATTAATATTGACTGTTTATTCAACGTTAGTTAAATAATTTTTATACTCATGTATTCAATGAACATTTCAGCTGTTTTTATTTTCATAGATTCTCGTACTATGCAATTGCGCTCGTATCTGTTAAGTGCTGGCTATGAATATTACCAGTTTTTATTTTATTATTTTAAAAATATTAATTTTTTATTTTATTATATATAAAATAACAGAAAGTGGATATTACAGCTTGTGGAAAATATTACATAGAAGTACCAATAAAATATTATTTTAAAACTCATATGTTTCGAATAATATCGAATTGTATATCGAGTGCCTTCAGGCTACCACAGTAACTTCAATAGATAAAGTTTATTTATCGTCATTAAAATATTATGTTATAGTAAATTATTATTTTCATTGAAAAGAAATTTTAGATACAAAAAAGTTTTTTACTAATTTATTTTACAAACGCAAAATAAATGATAGAATATATGTTTATAAAATGGACTAATATATAATCATAAAATTATAGATTTTAATTTTTTGAAATAAATTTAAAAGCAAGAGAACCGCAAATGAGATTTCAAAAACTATTATTAACAAAAAAATTTATTAAGTTTTTGGACTCTCCTATTAAATGCTTAAAAGTGGACTTAGCATATTTTCAATAAAGGCCGTCGCGACGGTATTATAAAATTAAAGAATGAAAAAAAGTGTATTATTTTTGTCATTTAATCATGAAATTCATTATTAATATTGGCTATTTATTTATTTTGAGTAAAACTATTTATATACTTACGTTGATTATAGTTGAACTTAAGATGAATTTTGAATTTAAAAATTAATTAAAAAAATATTTTAATATGTCCGATGTTCGAAAATCTATTATCTATTTATTATTATAAGCAGATTATCTAAATTATCTAAATCAGATAGGACAGATTATCCATCATCTGAAAATATATTTTATTTATCGAATATTATGTTTTAGATTGAAACTATTCCCGAAACCACGCAAAATTACAACTTATATGTTAACACTCAAAGTCGTCCTACATTGTATTGCCATTATTCGAATTCAGAAATTTTTCTTTTCATTCTTAAAAAACTTGAAATTTAATTTTGAAAATTATGTGAACTAAATTACAATCGAACTGAAATCAAATAAACTCAAACTTTAAAACAAGTTTGCATAAAGTAGATATTTTTATAATTTTTTATAGTTCTTAATCTATATCTATATATATTAGAAATTAAACTTTTAGTATATTTTAAAACATAACATATGTATAAAGTCAAACTTCCATAACTCGAACTTCTATAACTCGAATTTTCTATAACTCGAACCAAAATCAGTGCACCAAGGTTTTAGAGAGCAAATTACATACAATTCTGCTTTCATAATTCGAACTTCTATAACTCGAATTTCTTTATAACTTGAACAAAAATTTTGTTCCGTGCAGATAGGAATATGGAAAAGTGCATTCTATAAGTCGAATTTTTATTTTAAGTATAAATGTTTATTGCTGTTAGGGGAAGTCCCTTTTTCCAAACCAAATGTTTAATTTTTTCTTTCTTAAATTGCTTTTTTGTACAAATGCCAGTCACTGGCAGTGTGGTTTAAAGTAAATAAAATAACTTCGAATGCTACTCTAAACGATTATATTGAGCTTGATAATGAAATTTGTATATCATGCTTTCATACAGATGTCAATATTATTGAACACTATAGCTCTAAATTGCAGGGTCCATTTCTAAGCGTAACGGAAAGTGATTTTGAGGGTTCGGTGTATTTATATTTGCAAACTAATAATACTACAACTGATAGTAATAAGAGTATAAATAAAATGGAATGTCTTTTTACTGAAAATCAATTAAAAATTAAAGTCAAAACCTCTAATATCTGAATATTTCACTTCACAATAACTTCTATAGTTTATTCGATTGCAAATACATAAATAACTTAAAATGTAATTCTAGTTTCTTTTAAAAATAAAAAAATTCTCTAACTCGAATTATAGAGAATATATTCTTTGCAAAATTGGACTTCGAGTTATGGAAGTTTGAATATATTTTATTAAATTATTAATAAAGAGGTTTTTCCGAACAGTAGTGAAATACAACAACAAAAATTTATTTTTTATATTATTTTAATTAATTGAATTTTTTGCTGACCATACAGCTGTTTCGAGTATTGCCAAATACCCATCATCAGTGGTCTTGGAAATAATTCTTGTGTTTAATTATTCGTAAACAATTATTTTTTGAGACTGCAAGTACCAGGAATCGAACTCGGGTCCTGCCAAATGTGAAGCTCAGAATCAGCGCACCTTAACCAACTGATCCAAAGCCGTACTTGACTTTTTTGTTCGCATATTTTTCTTGAGTTTTGTTACTATTACTATGAAAGTTTTTTAAGTTTTAAATTATTAATGAAATAAATAAATTATTCAAAAACTATTCAAACTTTGAAAAAAAAACTGATTTTGAGAATAAAATAAAATATTTTAATATGAAAACAAAATTTACATAAAATTCTAAATCAAATTTTATCGAATGAAGTCAGTTTTGCTACTGTATTGACGATTTAATTACTTTTTAATATTATTATTTATTATTTAATAAATAATTATTTTCTCAAACTAAATTTATGCTTAATTGACATATATATTTTTAAAATTTTTTTTAACGTCCATTTTGACTAATTTCTTAATTTAAATTATTGTTTTCAATAGATAGGTTTTTAGTAAACAGTAGTGGAATTGTAGCAACAAGTTTTTTAAAGTTTATTATTTTTGCCGAGAGCTACGCTTCTTATAATGGTATAGAACCTATGTTTTAAAATTTAGTCGTATTCGAATAGCAGAGAAAAGACAAGAACAAAAATTTTGTTACTTATTTGAATTTTTGGCTGATAATGCCACAAATGTTTTTGTTTTTTTTTTTATTTTTATATTTTCAATTAAATGCATTTTTGGCTGACCATGCAGCTGTTTTTAGTATCACCAAATATCTATCATTAGTGGTCTTGGAATTATTTTTTATATTCAAATTAACCGTAAAAAATTGTTTGAGGCTGCAAGTACTTAAAGTCATACCCTGCCAATAAACATTTTTCTCAATAACATAATAACGAAATCGTGTTTTCACTTGGTTTTTTTTTTAAATAAAGACAAAATAAACTATCGTTAAAATACTTTTATTCATCACTTAAAGACTATTATATCAATTTTTTGAAATTAGAAAATTATTTTTGTGTGGTTTGTGTATTTATTTTGATTTATATAGTCTTCATATTTACACGATTGTCAATGTTACGAATTTTTTATTTTAAAAGTGAATGATAATGGCCTTTAAATAATAAATAAATAATAATACTAACTAAATTTGAGAAAAATAAAGCACTAAAAATCTTCTGTATAAAAAAAAATTAGAATATTAATTTTTAGATTGATTTTTATATCACAATTGAACTAAAAAATTAATTCCTTGAATTAATTATTTCTTGAATATAAATAAATCTAAACAAATATATATTTATAAACGAATAAATATATTGAAGAAATCTCTCAGTAAATATATCTTGGTTGCTTTAAAAATGCTTTGATGTGAACCACAAGTTTCCTTAAATGTGCTTAATTTTAAATAACACCACTTAAATAAATATTTTTATCAAGTAATATATTTAGTTATAAACACTAGTATAAGTCACATTTTCATTTAAATGTTTATTTTTTATTTTTTGCTAATAATTTTCTCTTCTATGAATTTTGCCTCGTACCCGTAATTAAATTATTTTTATGATTGTTGAAAAAATTTTAATTGAAATAATTTTTTTATTGAAATAAAAACAACAGGTCTCACTTACCATTATTTATATTTTTATATCAAAACCATTAAAAATTTTAGCGCCATTTTTATTTTGCTTTTTATGTTCAATTTAAAATTATATGAATAATATTTTAATATTATTTTTAAGTAATTAGTTATATGTATTAGAATAATATCTTTTATTCAAATTTCGACACTTTGAACCACTTCATTCAAAAACAAGGATCAAATCGCCAATACTTCACTTATGAGCGCCGCATATGCCAGTTAATTTGCGTATGAGTAACTTTTTCGACGACACGCGACTTAAATTTAAATTCAGGAGAAAGGAAACTTAAACACAGAATTATTCAAAGGACCAAAAGTTGAGTACACAATTGTCCGTGGTTTTTCCGCGCTTAGACCCGATAGTTTCGGCTGCGCGAAGAATACTGACACTTTTGGTAGTTGAATTTTTGGCCAAAAGCAGAAACGTGCAAGTCAGGACAGCCAAATAAAGTTTGTGGTAATAGACGAGCAACAGCTTCTTTTTATTTCGAATTTTCGAAAAAGCTCCTTTCGCAGGATAAACAAAACAAACAATTGCACGTGCACAGAGTCCTTATGCCTGCTGAGAAGAAAAGAAGACAAATAGGTGAGCTTTCTGGGGGGGTTCGAAAGTATTTGGCCTGTGCGTCGCATGTGACACTGAATTTGCCTTGAATTCTTACTTTCCGATTTTGAAAACAACTGTTGCAAATGCAGAGTTGTTTCTATCTGCGTTTGTGGGTGTGTGGGGAGGGGGTCGTAGAATATTCTGCTGACTTTATAGGTGAAACGTTAATGATGAAAAAGCCTCCATGCTGACATTGGCATTGTGTACGCTTGTTTTCAATTCCGGATTCAATGAAGGTTTTTGCGACAAATCCGAATTTGTGCTTGGCATTATGCGTGCTTATTGCCAACGAAATTGTATCTGCCAAGCGCAATTCAGGTACAATTCCATTCAAATAGCATTATTTGATTATTTAAGTCGAGTGCCATTTTAATGAGCGCATTTCCATAAAACATCAGCATTTTATTAGATTTATATTACAAATAGTGTACAAGCATCATTAGAAATGGCAATAGGACAATATGTTTTTATATTTTACAGTTCCTTTCTTGTAGTTAATTTAATAAAATTACTAGTTATCCAAAAATTACTATCTCTGTGCTTTCAATTCACCTATTTAGAGAAATTTTAACATATTTTTTTTCCTACAAAAGTTAAGGTAATTATTATCAATTACTATTATACGTTAAAAGCAATAACGGAATTTCTTATTTTATTAATAATGATAGTTTAGTGATTGATTGTTATTATGGCCGTGTGCGAGTTCGAGTAAATTGAGGTAAAGTAAATTTCAATTTCCTATTGATTTTTTGCGCTGCACTTAATATTTATTTAATATTTATTAATATTTAATATTTATTAAAAGTTAATATTTATTTATTTATTTATTGTACTTACTATTATTTTTGATTAAAAGTTTTCAAACATCTATTTATTTATTTATTAAACATCTTATTAAATTAAATTTTTATCTAATTTACCCTACTTGAAATTCTGGTAATTACCAATATTCTCTGCCATACCAACATAATTTAATATTTCTCTTAATTTACCATCAATTTACTCGAACTCGCACACGGCCTATGACAAATATATAATAAGTTTTTTGATTTCCACCGGGGTTAGGTCATCCATGTAATACATTAAATTATAAAAAATTATACTCATTTATTTGTGTTAAATATTTTTAATTAGAAGATTTTGAATTTATTTATCGTTTTTTTTAATGGTTTCTATATATTTTTTATCCGGCTATAAATGAATTTTTTTGTTAAATAATTCAACGTTTGTTTAATATATTTTACTGTATTCTATATTTCGACTGTCTTTGAGAGTCATCATCGTGATCCTGATCACAAAAAGTGCTTGCATGAAATTACACACCACCACACATGAGACAATCAAAAATCACCTCAAAGTCCTTCAAATGTTGCGGTCCAGTTAATTATTGTCTTTATCTGAGTTGTTGTGGTTCATTCTGAATTTTAACAAATTCTAAATGAATCACTCCACGAAATGAACGTTAGAAAAAGACAATAATGGCAAATACAACGGTTGAGTTTTACAACACTATATTAATCCATCACATAAACCTGTCATTGTTCCCAAAATACACAAATTCACAAATGAACCTAAAATCTTTTAATAAAGTCTATAATTGTAAACGGATAATATTATAGATCGCTATATAACCAAGCATTATAATATATTACAGTACTATTCAATAGAATACTGTCACAAAAAGGAAACCCTGAAATTTATTTCTTCGAAATTTGATCTATTGGAAATATTTGACTTGGAAAATATATATTCCAGGTCTAAGGATAAATAATTTTCTCTATTTATTTGTCTCTAAAAGAATTATAAAAAAATCAAAAACTTTTATGTGAATAAGAAGAAGCAAAGAGGTATTGTGTCTATTAAGTAAAAACTCTGGTCTTCGAATTATAAATAAAATGTTACCTTCGAAAGTAGTTAATTAATAAGTTCGGCATTTTAAAACACCTCAGAGATATTAATCGAAGGTTTTATGATTAATATGCATTTGGTCAGTTAAATTTTTTTACTAACTCTAGTGCCAGGTGTTATAATACATATTTACCTATTTTATCTATTTTGGGCTCCTGTTCTCCAATATACTACAAGTTACTTATGTCAGTCAAAAGAGATATCTCTATTTGCGTTTAACGACAAGTATTCAAGACATAGTGTCCGTCTAGTCTATCATAAAAACTGTAAGATAAAAATTTCTATTGTGCAATTCTCTACATCAAGATATTTGGTACTAATGGTTCGTTTACATTAATCAAGTGGTGTAAATCCTGTTATGCAAATCCTTATTAAATTGTAATGTCTTTGCTTACAGATATGTCAGCGTTTTGCTTCTCTTTCTAATTTTGAGATTTCTGATCCATTTGTCTAGACTTCTTTAGTCACGAATTCATTAGATTTTTGGTTCTTTTTTTTTATCCAACATACATTATGTTAGTGAGGTACAGAACAGCAAAACGTTATATACATCAATGACGATATTTTGGCACAGTTTTATTTTTTAATTAACTTTAATTAGTAATAACAATTATTACTATATTTAGTACCTTATTAAGTAATTATAAGTAATTAGTACATAATTATTATAAATGAAGCTGCTTTATTTACAATCAATAGCACCAAGTACTAATTTGTGATCACTTCGCCAAACAATTATAATATATTTACTAATCTGATATAGTAGGCATCTTATTTATTATTTGAAGTTGGAAGTAAAATTTATATATATCAAAAAAAAAATATTTACTGTTTGAAGGTATATTTTTTCAAATTTTAAACCATCACAAAATTCTATTAAGCGCGCTTTCTATTTTATACCTATTCTATTCTATTTTATATCAATGGATTACTCACATACTGATTCCACTACAGTAGGTCAAATTTGCACTGACCTGCCAGAGAAAGAAATATCACCTGAACCACCTTTAGTAACGGTAGAATATGATTATTACGCGAAAACCGATGTACTTAAAGATTTCGAGGCTTATAGAGATAGTGAGAAGAAAGATAAAATACCATGGTTCAATAAAGGCAAGCTAATTCAATAATTAAGTATTCATTATATTTTAAATTAAATAATTATTCTAAAACTTATACAGAAAAAAATTGTTTGAATAAGCTGAATGACATTCATTCATACAATACAAAATTTCTCAAAACATCAAAAAAGAATAAAGATAGCGAACCTCAAGTCCTATATGAGCCCTTTCCTGAATGTGTTGAAAAGTTCGAGAGAGGAAACGAAAAACACGGATTATGTAAGACTGAAGACTGTGAGGAACATAAGACTATGTTACCAAATGTTATTTTTAGTGCGAGAAAAGCACCATGGACTAAAGATAAGAAAACAAATCCCACTACTGCTAGACAACGTCGGTTGAGGGAAAAAATTCTTTTTACTTCATCGTCATTAAAGCGTTGTCCATTGCCATTTGATTTCGGAAAAACTCAAGATTCAGGTGATAGTAAGAAAAAAAAAACTAAGGCCAGAAAAAAACGTGAGGATCCTATTCCAGTAAAAGAAGAATATGTTAATAGTGATGAAGAAACTCTGACGGACGCTCCAGAGTGTGAACAAAATTTACTTCCCTCAGTAATACCTTCAGAGCACCATTTGAATTTTGTTGAAGAGAGCGAAAATGTAAAGAAATACCTTAATGAGAAAACTGCTAATAAACCACCTACCAATCCATCATCTAGCTGTTTTGAACTCAGTCCTGATTCTTCTGTCATATCTGAAGAGCTCATATCATTTAAAGAGGAAACTTTTGCTAATTCGCCGTCTGAACAATCATCACAACTGAAAAAGCAAAATGCGATGATAGAGGCTATGAAAAATAGTGAACTGCTACTTTCAACCTATAAAATTCAGAATGAGTTGAATAAAGTAAATAGGAATAAAGCACAAACAGAGAAAGAAATTATAAGTAACATTTTACTAGTTCCTAACACTGCTCGTATTTGCAAGCGAATGCAGAATAATACAACACAAACAGAGACGAAATCTAACACCACAGTTTTACCAGTTCCTGAGACTTGTCCTAAGTACGACACAAAATACAAAGCGGAACCGTTTGTGGCTAAGAATATTTTTTTGCCTTCTAACGGAACTCTTAGGGGCTCTACAAATCACAACAAAGGCAGACGAAGAAAAATTTCAAGCAAGATTGCTGATTTGATTGAAAAAATCAATATATCTAATATAACCGCCAAAACTGATAGTGTTACCAATCGTACATATTTTAATCAACAAAAAAACATAGAGCCAGCCCACATTCCTTTGCAAAAATCACAGTCCCGTACAAATAAACCAGTGGAATCCACTTCAGCATTGCCTGGCAGAGAGGAAGAAGTATCTGATGTTTTGGAGCTTGGTGAGAAATATTCAGATAATCACGATAATCCAAAAAAATACGATGGGGAAACGGAAACTTGGGAGGACAGAAAGGTTGAAAGAAGGACATGTTGTGGAGGTAAGGATATTTTACTAAACACTTTAAATAAAATAATTTCAGTAGTTTTTAATATAGTTATGATCACAATAGCACTTCTTGGCATGGTCTTGGCGTCGCTAGTTTGGTTGGTACATAATAAATAATTATAACATAGTAAATAATTTGAATTTCGCACAAATTTTTATATATTGTTTCAAAAAAAAAAAAATAAGTAAATAAAACTTGCATGAGAATATTTCATTATTTAAAAATGAAGAACGAAGTCATGTATAATTTTTTTTGTATTTATTATCGGGATTATTTGTGAAAAGTGTATTCGTACAAAGTGCGCGCAAAATAAATCGCTCCGCAACTTTTAATGTTTTTTATTAAAAAAATGGAACACAGTGATCACAAATTTAATTAAATAAATTGAGACAGTGACTCTAAATAAAAAGCTAATAAAATTGTGCCTGATTTTAAAAGATAAGTGAAACTTTTATTGAATTTAAAACATTTGTTTTTTATCAAAAAAAGAGTTTAACTTTGCAAAATTATTTTTGTTTTGAATTTTATTTTAATATTTTTCACACACATCTAAAACAGCTGATAGAGACAGCATATAAAGCTTGAAAGCTTCACATAAATAAAGAAAAAAAGTGTTGTAAATTGACTCTGATATTATACCAATTGCAATTCGCTTATCGTGTAATTGTGTAATTTTTTAATAAAATCTTTTAATTTGTTTTTTCTTTTGTATTCCTTTATATATTTTTTATATTTTATATAAAACGACTGCACAAATTTTATAAAAACATTTTATGCCTATAAATAGAACACCACCTCCGGTAAAAGAAGGTGGTACACACCAATTAAAAAGTGAAAATTCACCAGCAGATGTTGGAACTAAACAAGTTCAAAGTTTAGAAAAAATGAATAAACAAAGTACAGACATTGCGACTTTACTAAAGGTTTCTCAGCGAGAACGAGCAGGATCTATGAGCGAAATCCATAACGCCAAAATTGATTTTCCGTGCAGAAAAGAAGAATGGAACGAAGTTAAAGGTAGTAAAAGACTTAGAGACAGTCCTGAAAAAATGAAAAAACCAAAGCAACAAAAATTGAACTACTGGCTCAGTAATTCGAATAGATTTGATGGACTAGTAGTGGAAGAAAAAGAAGACCAACCTGCTAAACAAGAGGAAAAACCGCTTAAATCACCACCAATTTTTGTAGATAAAGTTGAGGACGTTCGCCCACTTTTAAATCTGCTTAACGAAATTGCAAATAATAAATATGAAATGAGAGTGATTTCATCTACTCGGGTTCGTATACAGCCCGGTGCACCGGAAATTTATTCAAAAATCGTTAAAATGCTAGAAAGTAAGAACACGGAATTTTATACATACAAACCTAAAAATGAAAGGAGCTTTAAGGTCATATTAAGAAATATGCATCCCTCCGTCGATATTGGGGATATAAAAACAGCTCTAGAAGAATTTGGACATGCTACTACAAATATATGGAATATGAAACATTGCCAAACAAAAAGGTCCCTTCCAATGTTCGTTGTAGAAATAGAGCAAAAACCAAATAACAAAGATATCTACAACATTAAAAGCTTACTCCACAGTCGAGTTACCTTTGAGCCACCCCATTTTAAACGTGAGTTACCTCAATGCTCAAGATGCCAACACTATGGCCACACTAAATCAGGATGTAGAAGACAACCCAAATGCATTAAGTGTGCTGGTAATCACGCATCGGCTGACTGCGAAAGAAAATCCAGAACAAATGATGTTAAATGTGTTCTTTGTGAAGGTAACCACCCAGCAAACTACAAGGGCTGCTTAGTGTATAAAAAACTGCAAGCGTCTACTTTCCCACCACTTAAAAAAAAATTTCTAAAACCTGATGCTGAATTTGTATCCTCAACTAATCAGCATCAAGAACAACACGAAAAACAGCAAACTTTCGCTCAACCTGCACGCGCTCAACCAGGTCAAACTACTCCAAATAAAAACTCTCAGCAAACTTACGCTCAAGTTGCTGCCAACCAAATAGATCAAATTTCTTCCAATAAAAATAATCTTCACAGCGATGCATTGGTGAGTGAAATGAAAGAATTGATGAAACTAATGCGGGAAGTAATGAATCAAATAACTACCATGACAAATCTTTTAGTAAGTCTTGTTTCTAAACAAACCATATGCCCATAAAGCTCGTCTTATGGAATGCCAATGGGTTGTCAAAACATTCCTCTGAACTGAGATTATTTCTATCAAAAAATAACGTAGATGTATTATTAGTTTCAGAAACTCATTTCACAAAAAAAAATTTTTTTAAAATTCCATCCTATTGTTTCTATCAGTCTCCGCATCCGGACGGAAAAGCTCATGGAGGCTCTGCAGTATTAATTAAAAGAACACTTAAACATTATGAATGTACTCACTATAGCACTGATGAAATTCAAGCCACAAATATTATGATCGAGGACTCAGTCGGACCAATTCTTATATCTGCCATATATAGCCCACCAAAACATAATGTGAAGGAAGAAATCTACACAAAATTTTTTTCAACATTAGGGAATCGATTTATAACTGGTGGCGACTTCAATGCGAAAAATATATTCTGGGGATCACGACTAACCACAACAAAGGGACGTGAATTATACAAAGCAGTGAGACTCTTGAAACTTAAAGTTTTTTCCACAGGAGAGCCCACATACTGGCCATCAGATACAGATAAAATTCCTGATCTTATTGATTTCTGCGTTACCAAAGGCTTCCTTTATGAACATGTGCAATGTAAGACCAGCTTAGATTTATCATCGGACCATTCACCAGTGATTGTAATAATAGATAAAGACCTTAGAAACAAGATCCAAAAATGTCAATTATACAACAAGCAAACAAATTGGCCTATATTTGAAACAATGTTGTCATCGTCTCTAAACGTCAAAATGCCACTAAAAACTGAAGAAGATATAATTGAAGCGACTGAATACCTAACCAGATCTATTCAAGAGGCAGCATGGGAAGCTACTCCTCCTCCAAAAGTCTATATGAAGAATCTAGTAACGTATACTGGGGAGATCACAAAAAAACTAAAGGATAAACGAAATGCTAGAAAAATATGGCATCGCACCAGATTTCCTGAAGACAAGAGGAAACTTAACAAAATTATTAAAGATCTAAAGACTCTGCTGAAACGACAGACGGAACAAAATACGCAGAAGTTCTTACATAGCCTCGACACGTCTCACTTATCTCACTATTCTCTATGGAAAGCAAATAAAAAAGTAAATAATACAATAGATTATCGACCCCCACTTAAAAATACAGATAATACTTGGGCGAAAAAACCGTCTGAAAAAGCTCAACTTTTCGCAAGCCACCTAAAAAACGTTTTTATTCCACATGATATGACTGGCGATTCAGAAATAGATGTCAATGTTTCCAAATTTTTAGAAG
>NC_051846.1:227642663-227655518 GCF_002237135.1 Teleopsis dalmanni | reverse complement strand
TATCCATACACCATTACATTAATATCTATGTATCATCATACATTTTAATATCCTCACCTATAATATATATATAGTCTTATAGTTTTCTTAAACTTTTCTACTGCTCTTGAAATCTTCTTTCTTATTTGTTTATTTAAAAATGTTATTTTATACAATAATATAAATTTTAATATATTAGAAACAATGTTTTTGAAGTTCTCTCTGTCTCTAGCAGTATGTACCAAGTCTCTCATCGTTCTTAACTCAGTCCATGGTCGAAATCTCTTAAAATACTCTGATTAAATATCGGCTTAGTCTGTAGCTAATATTTGTAATTTTCTTATAAGGTAGAAGTGATAATCTGTAGCAGGACCGACACTCTAAAATTCTGAGATCAAAGAGTATAAACTCCACTGGAACTGGGTTGCAGATTATTATTATTGACTGAGATCAAAACAAAGAGTCATACCAATTTCCTAACTAAAGTTCGATGATAAATGAGTATAACGTGCACTGTAATAGGATCGTATATTTTATTATGGATAGAAATTAAAATGAAAGACATACCAATTTCTAGAGCTCGCATTAACTTACTCAAGCAGAAAAGCCTAAACAAAACTGTAACCTGTTAAGCTATACTGGTTTCTTAAATTATTTTCCTGTTATATGTAAAACAGCATCACTAAATTAATTTCGACATATGAACTTAAACTATGTGGTAATGCAACTGCTTTAAAAATTGATATAGAAATTATAGAAATTAGACATAAATGCTACGAGTAATCACTAGAGTACCGTGATAGATCAAGAATGAACAAACGCATAAAAATCTTCAAGAACCTTCGATTAAATCGAAATTCGCAGTAACTGAACAAAAATATGTTATGAATATATACTATTGCTATAGTCTGTATATTAATTATAAATAAATAAATATATATATTAAGAAAATATATGCCCACCTCAACCTTTTACCAAGAATACTCGCTCTTCTTCTTTTACTCTTATCCCTTCTTCCTGTAAGAGTATTTAAGGCCTTTTCAACTTTCCATAATTAAATATAATTCTGTTTTTCTGCCTTAAGCTGCTTTAAGAGCATTTTACTTGTCATTTCGAACCACAATGACCCCCATTTTTCATATGAATTCATACATTAGTTCGATGACCCACAGAATTTTCAGTATTTCAGTTTGAATAATAGCTGCATGCAAATACCAGGCATAGTAGTATTTTCTGCTCAAATATCGGCACCCGAAAGCATTTCAGTTTTTAAGCCATTGGTAAATATTCATGAAAGAGAAATAGGAGTTCCTAAGTGATGACACCAGTTCCAACGTTCCGAGATTAAAACATAGAAAATGAAATCCAAGCACCCTTGATCTTAATTTGAACTCAAAAATAAAATGTAATATGTTATTCCTTATACGGTATAGCACAAAAACCTTGAAGATGAAAAATTAAGGCATAAAACAAATAAATGAATTTAAGATTTGAATACAAAGAAGACTACTCAAAATACCATGGACCAAGAATATGACGAACTTTGATATGTTACAAACCATTAGGGATGATACAGAGCTTCGAATGCTTATCAAATTCAGAAAAGTTTTATATATAGATTTTATGGAAGCTGAACACTGGTTCAATAAACCCGAGCAACAATAATAATAAGAAGGGGAAATTATTCTCGACCCTGTGACCACTTCCTGGACCAGTTCAAGACTGGAAAGTCACAGAGATAATGACTGAAAGTCTCGTCTTCTGCTAAGTAAAGTCGACAATCTATCTCGTCGGACAGAGCCATATTGTTAAGGTGATAACACAGTTCATGGTGACCCGTTAAATATCCCACCAGCAACCTTAAATCTGTTCTGCTGAAGAAGGATACCTTACCGTAACTGTAGGGCGAACCAGCTTTTAGCCTGACGGTTACCTGAACTGTTGCGCCAGTAGCAACTTCTTTTAATATGACTCCACTCCACGAAGTTGAATGGCTGATCTTGTACTCGCAAGATTGTCCACAGACTCATTACCATTTGTTCCTATATGGCCAGGCAGTCCTATTGCAGATCTCTATGCCAGGAACCACACCGCAGATAGAACTTTGATTGTCGAATCTAATATATATATAGCTATTAAGATAAAACAAAATATCAGAGAAAAGCTGCTATTATCGTTGAGGAATATAGAAGAGTTTGTTCGAATGTGAATATGAGTTTGCATTTGGTTATGACTAGAAATGAAAAATAGAGATTTTCATATATGATTAAAAATATGACATATATATTTTGTGGATATATGTTTTGCTGAATTCGCTAATATTCGGATTAGGGAATTATTTTCAATTCTAAAATAAATGTATTTGTAAAAATTAATACCGCAATAGCATTTTTAGGTTTTTCAAAACCAAATAAAAATTTATTTGTTTGCTAAAAAAATATCTTTTGTTTTGTCCAACAAATACAATACCAAATTAATTAAATCCCAATCTGTTTACTCTAAAATCTGTTTGCTTGGATTGTAGTTAAACCCACATAAGCTGACATCATTGATATCTGAAAAATATTATTAATAGTAAAAAGTTGCCAAAGCTGATATCATTGATACTTAGAACTATTAGCATCAACAGCAAATAGAGATGCCAAGAATACAATACTAGCTTTAGCGAGTATTGATTTTACGGAAAAGCTAAAATCTGAATGTATCTCAACTGAAAATAAAGCATATATTGTCAATAATACTCAAAGCAATTTTACTATTCTCTTGATTGAGAGTTCAGTTCACAAAAAAGAAAAAAAATTAATTAAGAATTTGTTTATAATTAATTTAATTGTTTTCAAGCAGTTATTGCTGACAATAAATATTTTGTGGAATGGAACAATTGAGTACATATGTACTATGCAATTGGCTAAGAAGCGAAAATGGATAGAGGTATTTTTTTTGGGATTCCTGAAGTAATCATCAAATTATACATTTTAGAGTTACTAGCTTTAAAACCCAAACCTCTAAATACTTTATTCTTAGAAAGTAGAATAAATACATTTTTTATATCTTAAATTTTCTTTACACATTTCGAGCAATTGTTGCTGTAAATCAAGTCCTTGTTAAGGATGCGTGTTAGAATTGTACAATAAATTTTGGGTGTCTTCATGATTGCTCTACAATTTCTACGTTGACGCAATAAAATGGATGTCATATTCTTGAAGCTAAATAAGAGTCCTAAATGATTCTCAAAATTTTGCTGTAGTTATTTTTTTTATTATTTAAATAAACAAAATAAAAATGTTTATGTCATTTACTTTGAGAATTTTAACAATATTTTCTGGTATAGTATAAGCGAACACATATAACTTTTAGTGGCATTTTATAAAATTGAAGTTATATTGAAATCTTTATAGCATATTCCTTATAAATTTATTACTTATTTTCTCTACTAATAATGAGTTGGTTCCATAAAAAAATAAACAAAATAAGTAAAATTTGTTTTCTTTAAAAAATCTGATTACAAAATCTGATTACAAACTAAATCTAATTACTAAATCTGATTACAAAATATTGAAGTTTCAATGGAAGTTAGATTGAATTGATGAGAATTTCAAATTTCATCTATTTACTATGTACCGGACTTAAGAATTGGTACAATACGATACTTCTGACCGTAGTATGTCCCAGTTATTAGCGATGGAAATTAAATGGAAATTTCAACAGATAAATATATTTGAAAAATCTTAAAAAAAGCACCCGATAAGCTATCGTAATGAAATAAATGTAGGAATATTCTTCAGAATTTCCTCTTTCCTATCATATATAAAAGATAATAGTTTAAAAAATGTTTTATAGAACAATAGAGTCATAATCGAATTATTAGCGATGGAAATAAAATGGAAATTTAAGCAGATAAATATATTTGAAAACTCATAAAAAAGGAACCGGATAAGCTATCGTAATAAAATAAATGTAGGAATGTTCTTCCGAATTTTCTCTTTCCTGACATATACTAAAGATGATAGTTTAAAAAAAAATATCTTGTAGAACACAAGGGTCATGATCGAATTATTAGCAATGGAAATTAAATGGAAATTTCAACAGATAAATATATTTTACGTCAAAACTTTTAATAATCAGAATTTTTTTACAAAATGAAGAGCTAACTACTTTAGTTTAAAAATTTATGCCACATTAGTTTTATTTAAAAAAAAATATAGTCTTTCTTTAATACTTTTAATATGTTTAAACTGGATTTTTCCGTTTCCTTTCATAATTTTACAATGATTAAACTTATTATTCAAATTAATTACATAGTAAACATCAAATTTTATACACAAATTTTAATAATTTTACAACCACATTCATTTCCACATTCGTTTCATTATTCTGAAAGGATTAGAACAATAATTTTATTTTACTGAGAAAATGCATGCACCACTGCGTATGAGTATTCCACACTGAGTTGGTGCTAAGGTAAAACCATTTTAACATATGTAAAGCAAACGAATATTATACGTACTGATCGGTACCTTGTGGATTTGTATTGAATATAGCATGAGTTATTTCTATATTTACCAAACTCTTTGAGCATTATATAGACAAAAAGCACGAAAATATAATATTTTATTATGTAGTAATAAAATGTAGTATTTTATGGTAAATTTATGCGAAGCAATATAATAATTCTAATATAAAAATGTAAAAGTGTATTTTAAATTTAAATACAATTCGAATGTATTATCCTTAGAAATTTACTTAATTATTATTATATGTGTTTTATCATTTTTCATTTTAACGTCTTCAAAAAAGTAAAATTTTACGTTAAATGGTAATTAAAATTCTAAATCAGGTATAAAAGTCAAAAACGTAGGTGTGGACATAAAAATTTTAACCACTTTGGAAAACTTTTAAGTATTTACCTAGCATATTAATAAAAAATAGATTAATTGGTTTAAAGTTAAAAAAATTGAGAGACACATAATAGTTGTTCTGTCACACTCTTTATATCTTGTCGCCGAATCCTAAATAGTTATTTAACTTAGATTAAAGCTTCATTTTTAACTATCTAGTTCTTCTTTGTAAGATATATATATAATATTGGAGAGTAATAGATAATCACGAGTAGTGCTAAACACAATAAATCATGAAGTAAAAAAGATAAACTAGTTCTAAGTATCTGCAAGACATTGGCTTGGTGAGGCTGCACAGAAATCATATTTCATTGATTCTGAAAAATTTTGTTATCAAATAGACAAATTGCATGATTCACCTTAAAGAAAAAAATCAGAATTGACAAATATAAGAAGTGTAGTACCCCAGAAGTATGATAATTATACATTACCACAAAGATAATGTGATACCCCATACAAGTTTGATAACTTGCGAAAATCTTATGTAGTTTGGAGTGAATATATTGTCACACCATCCATTTCCTTAGTTTTGGCATCTTCTGATTGTTATTCATTACGGTCTTTACAAAAGTTTTTAGAAGGTAAAACCCTTACTTAGGAGAAAGAGGAAGTCAAATAGCACTGTATCAATTTCACCAGTATAGAACAGCAATTTTATTAGCTTAGAATCATACTACAGCCAGAAAATGGGTAAAAGATTTTGCACCAAAATGGATAATAAATATTTCAATAACATTGTTATTCATTATAAAAAAGTAGTCTTTTGTTGTTATAAGAAAAATAACCGAATCGCTCTCTATAGAATCTTATACTCGTATATTGCACTGAAATAAGCTACGAGGCCGGTTTGATAAGTCAGTGACTTTTTGAATAAAACAAATTTTTTTCGGCAAATAAACATTTTATTTTTCTACATAATCACCTTTTAGGTCGATACATTTAGTCCAGCGTATTTCTAATTTTCTTATTCCCTTCCAAATAATAGGTTTTCTCAAAACTCTCAAAATACGCGTTTGTTTCAGTAATGACTTCTTCATTCGACTCAAATCTCTTACCACCCAGACATTTCTTTAGGTTTGGAAACAGAAAATAGTCGCAGGGAGCTAAATCTGGAGAATATGCTGGTTGGGGTAACAGTTCGTATCCCAATTCGTGGATTTGGGATCGTAATGCTTAATCAGCACATGAAATTCACTTTTTTCCATTTTTGTAAAAATTCACGAGGTTGTCTGCTTTGAATGACTATCAACTGAACGACGTAGCTTGTTCAAAATTAGAAAGTTGCAGTCTGGTAGATTACAGCTGACGACAGCACTGTTGCATTTGGAGTAACTGCGCGGGAACTTCAGAAAGTAACTGACTTATCAAACCGCCTTCGTAATTCACATTTTCTACATAATTATATATTATTTAAAAATTATGCCAAATTTGGGTGCTCTTTTAAATATCGAAACATAAATTGGAAAAATATTTAAAGTTTAATAAATTATAATCTCTTGGAAAATCCAGATGACAATTACTTTGTTATTTTCAAGAATCAAATCTCAACACATATGACTATATAAATATCAAATTATGCAGCAGTATATAAACAAACAAATCCTTGATTTTGAAGCAATGAAGCTACCAGCAGCAACGAAATTAATCTTGTACTGAGCTCACCACAGGGCGGTGTTCTTAGAAGCGGGACACTTGGGCATTATCTTCTAACATCAATTCTCGTTAGCGCATTTAGGCGTTCAATAATCCAAAAGCGTACTTATGTACCTATGCAAACATATGAATTCGCACAAGGACATGCGAGTTGTTTTATTACCGGAAGGAGAGTAAATATTTGCACTGCATGTGTTTAGCATAAATTAACTATCGCTTGCTTAAGTCCCTAAGCACAGAAGGTACTCCGCTACTCCACTACTCCACTACTCCGTTTCCATTTTCTACTTCATACGGGCAATTTGAGTTTAAAATTTTTATTTTTTGAAGGTAAACAGATCCTTTTATCATGAAACCGTACATGAGATAACAACAACCCATATCAGTTAAGAAACTTAAGCAAATCGACCTTAAATTATTAAATGAAAAGATTTATTTAAATAAAGATTTATTTACATATCACAAATGTAAAAGCAAAAACAAAAACAAATATGAAAAGATGCCAATTAAAGTGAAATTTGTACATAATTTATGTTATCACTACTCATGTGGGTATAAAAATTAGAGTTTCAAAATTTTTGAGATATTTTATGTGGGTGCTCTGTTAAGGTCTGATATAAAATTTCGTCGTCCTCTCCTTCGGGTACTAAAAAGTTATTTTATTACAGCATCAGACGAGTAAAAACAAAAAGCCAGGCAATTACCACAAATAAGTACGAATTCAGGTGAAACGAATGTAAATGTTATAAAACTAAATAAAAACCAAATAAACTTGCAAAAACTCATTAAAATTTACTTTACTTTTTTCTAGACTTTTAATTTAATTTTAAATTTCTAGTGAAATTTAGTTTAATATGCGAAAATATGCAAAAATTTAGAAAATAAAATTATTTTATCAAAAATATTTGGATATTCTTTGGGTTTCACAAATGTATTGTATATTGTGTCACTACTAATTAGTTATGTTTTATTTTAAAAACAAAACAAAAAACAAAACTATTTGAAAACCTTTTGTTTTTGAATAGTAGTGAATAATAACAACAAGACTTTATTTATGTATAATTAATTTTTTACTTACCCATAGAGCTATTTTGTATATTGCCAAATACTCACCATAAATGCAGCTTAAAAATATTCCCTAATTTTATAAGTCCATATGTAATTGTTGGAAGAAAAGCACTGCCAGACTCAGAACTTTGAGCCCCTGAAAAGGAACCATGACTATGCATGTTTTTCAACCAAACGAGCTAAAGCTGCATGGACTATTTTCTACAGAAAAAAATTTTATAAAATTTATTTATTTATTTATTTATTTGTGAGTTAACATTTTAACTAATATTATTGTTACGTTTATTCTAACGCTTCGTTCGATAACACTGGATCCTGATAAGTGAATAATATTAAACTTGTATTAATTATAACCGTTATTTATCTTCTGAAACACACACAACTTTATTGCTTAAAAATAACCAACTTCTCTATTCTCTTAAAATTAACCCACTACATTTAAAAACTTATTTACTAGCTAACTGACATAATTCAAAATTATCTCAGTTAACTTGAATCGAATTGTATCTTCGCAACATTGCCCTCCACCTAAACTTGTTCGTCCCGAACAAGTGTAACCATATCTTCATGACAACGCGCCAACCGTTCCAAATGAACTACTTTCATCTTATTCTCATTATTTCTTATGTCCGAAACGAACAAGACATCTCTGACATCAGCATTAAATTCACTACCCGTAGCCAATACGTCATCTGTGGTATCCTCATGAAACAAGACATTTACATCAATTGTCACGTTCTTATCATCTGTGAGGTTAGCATCAACGTTTAACGGTATATCTTTATAAGACAACTTCGCGATCAACAAGCCCTCTGCGATCTCCGCATCATATTTGATTTCCTGATTAATCCTGAACGGATGCACCAAAGTTCGTGCAAATACGATATTATCGACTCCGACATTTTCCATGGCTTCTACAATCCAGCATCTGTTCGTCCTTTTATTCGCGTCTAGTGTTCCCCATACAATCGCTTCTGAATTTGCCGGTATTCGTCGTCGTCGATTCAATCGAACCTGTCTCACCCTATCGCAATGCTCACTGCCGGTATTCAATGGACATTCCATTACCGCGCTCCGTAGGATACGTTGTCCTAAGTCCAACGTAATTCCATGGGCAATCATAAAATCTACTTCAAATGAAATACCCTCAACGTATATAACATATGGGGATTGTTGCTCGTCCAAGCAGATGTCATCAACTGATTCAGCTATACCAAAGCCGATTAACACAAAATCATAACTATGTAAACCGAAATAGTCTTTCCTCCTTTTCTTTCTTCTCTTTTTTCTGTTTCTTTTCTCCCTATTCATTATTTGAATCAGTCTTATTCTCCCCCTTATCTTATTTCTTGTTTTCTCTCTTATCCTTCTTTCTTTTCTTCTCTTTCCTCTATTTCTTTTTACCTCCTTTCCTGTCTTCTTTTTTGTCTTTCTTCCTGCCTTCATTTCTTTCTTTTCTTTTGCCTTCCTTCTTGTCTTTCTTCCTGCCACTCCAGTTTCCATTTTCCGTACTTTTGCTGTAAAGTAACACATTATACCGGCAGCCTCATACGTTAACGCACTGCCAACTGATTCAGCGTAAGTTAGCTTTGTAAACATTACCACCTGCCGTCTGGTTTCTGGATCACGTATGCCATCAATAAAAACATCAATTTTATTTTTTTTAATGAAGTCACTAGAACTGCCAATATACGCTAAATTGCATAAACGTTCGATATCTACTCTTGCCTTCAGTTCTACTCTGCGTAGCGGTGACATAAAATTGCTGCCATATCTACGCTTTAATAAGCCAATTAACTCATGGTAATTCCTACGTGCCTTATCAGGAATCTGTTGTAGCACCTCTGCCGCGCTGCCCTTTAATGCCACAATCAGCGCTGCCGTTTTCTCATCTTCACCCCAACGATTTGCAACAGCAGTAGTCTCGAACTGTAACTGGAAAACTTCAAACATCGCGGTTCCACCAAACACCGGTGGTTTTAATTTTACTTCCCCAGTCTGGCGAACACTCGCTAACGAATGACGATTCGACGACAAATCCTCCAATCGATTTTCTAACTGGTACACCTCATTAAACACTTGAATATTCTGGTTTGTTTCATCAACCCTTTTCGACAACTTTTCTTGCGCCTCTGCTGTTATCCCGGCAAGTTGCCACAACTCTTGTTTTAAATCTTTGAATTCACAGAAAATCTGCTCTGCGTTTTTCTTAAGTTCAGTGGAAGTCTGCTCTGCATGTTCCTTCATCTGCTGCATCATCTTCATCATAAGGTCCATCATTTCACTATTACTCACCTGTTTAACTTCTTCCGCTACAATTATCTCTTCAGGGAATTCTTCCATTTCCGCATTTATACCGCTCGCCTCCAAAGCCTCACGCAGCCTTACTTGCAACTCCGTCTTAACACCACCTGTGCTAAGCCCCAGCTTCTCCAGTTGCCGCTTTAATTGCACTACAGTTAACTGTCCAAGCTTAACCATTATATTTATCAGGATCCCACTTCTGACACCAATGTTACGTTTATTCTAACGCTTCGTTCGATAACACTGGATCCTGATAAGTGAATAATATTAAACTTGTATTAATTATAACCGTTATTTATCTTCTGAAACACACACAACTTTATTGCTTAAAAATAACCAACTTCTCTATTCTCTTAAAATTAACCCACTACATTTAAAAACTTATTTACTAGCTAACTGACATAATTCAAAATTATCTCAGTTAACTTGAATCGAATTGTATCTTCGCAACATTGCCCTCCACCTAAACTTGTTCGTCCCGAACAAGTGTAACCATATCTTCATGACAACGCGCCAACCGTTCCAAATGAACTACTTTCATCTTATTCTCATTATTTCTTATGTCCGAAACGAACAAGACATCTCTGACATCAGCATTAAATTCACTACCCGTAGCCAATACGTCATCTGTGGTATCCTCATGAAACAAGACATTTACATCAATTGTCACGTTCTTATCATCTGTGAGGTTAGCATCAACGTTTAACGGTATATCTTTATAAGACAACTTCGCGATCAACAAGCCCTCTGCGATCTCCGCATCATATTTGATTTCCTGATTAATCCTGAACGGATGCACCAAAGTTCGTGCAAATACGATATTATCGACTCCGACATTTTCCATGGCTTCTACAATCCAGCATCTGTTCGTCCTTTTATTCGCGTCTAGTGTTCCCCATACAATCGCTTCTGAATTTGCCGGTATTCGTCGTCGTCGATTCAATCGAACCTGTCTCACCCTATCGCAATGCTCACTGCCGGTATTCAATGGACATTCCATTACCGCGCTCCGTAGGATACGTTGTCCTAAGTCCAACGTAATTCCATGGGCAATCATAAAATCTACTTCAAATGAAATACCCTTAACATATGTATATAACATATGGGGATTCTTGCTCGTCCAAGCAGATGTTAATTTCAATTGATTCAGCTGTACCAAAGCCGATTAACACAAAATCATAACTATGTAAACCGAAATAGTCTTTCCTCCTTTTCTTTCTTCTCTTTTTTCTGTTTCTTTTCTCCCTATTCATTATTTGAATCAGTCTTATTCTCCCCCTTATCTTATTTCTTGTTTTCTCTCTTATCCTTCTTTCTTTTCTTCTCTTTCCTCTATTTCTTTTTACCTCCTTTCCTGTCTTCTTTTTTGTCTTTCTTCCTGCCTTCATTTCTTTCTTTTCTTTTGCCTTCCTTCTTGCCTTTCTTCCTGCCACTCCAGTTTCCATTTTCCGTACTTTTGCTGTAAAGTAACACATTATACCGGCAGCCTCATACGTTAACGCACTGCCAACTGATTCAGCGTAAGTTAGCTTTGTAAACATTACCACCTGCCGTCTGGTTTCTGGATCACGTATGCCATCAATAAAAACATCAATTTTATTTTTTTTAATGAAGTCACTAGAACTCCCAATATACGCTAAATTGCATAAACGTTCGATATCCGCGGAATATTCCTGAAGACTCTCGCCAACTCGTTCTACTCTTGCCTTCAGTTCTACTCTGCGTAGGGGTGACATAAAATTGCTGCCATACCTACGATTTAATAAGCCAATTAACTCATGGTAATTCCTACGTGCCTTATCAGGAATCTGTTGTAGCACCTCTGCCGCGCTGCCCTTTAATGCCACAATCAGCGCTGCCGTTTTCTCATCTTCACCCAAACGATTTGCAACAGCAGTAGTCTCGAACTGTAACTGGAAAACTTCAAACATCGCGGTTCCACCAAACACCGGTGGTTTTAATTTTACTCCCCCAGTCCGGCGAACACTCGCTAACGAATGACGATTCGACGACAAATCATCCAATCGATTTTCTAACTGGTACACCTCATTAAAGACTTGAATATTCTGGTTTGTTTCATCAACCCTTTTTGACAACTTTTCTTGCGTCTCTGCTGTTATCGAGACAAGTTGCCACAACTCTTGTTTTAAATCTTTGAATTCACAGAAAATCTGCTCTGCGTTTTTCTTAAGCTCAGTGGAAGTCTGCTCTGCATGTTCCTTCATCTGCTGCATCATCTTCATCATAAGCTCCATCATTTCACTATTACCCACCTGTTTAACTTCTCCCGCTACAATTATCTCTTCAGGGAATTCTTCCACTTCCGCATTTATACCGCTCGCCTCTAAAGCCTCACGCAGCCTTACTTGCAACTCCGTCTTAACACCACCTGTGCTAAGCCCAGTTGCCGCTTTAATTGCACTACGGTTAACTGTCCAAGCTTAACCATTTTATTTATCAGGATCCCACTTCTGACACCAATGTTACGTTTATTCTAACGCTTCGTTCGATAACACTGGATCCTGGTAAGTGAATAATGTTAAACTTGTATTAATTATAACCGTTATTTATATTCTGAAAAACACACAACTTTATTCCTTAAAATTACCAACTATTGTATTCTCCTAAAATTAACCAACTTATTTAAAAACTTATTTACTATCTAACTGACATAATTCAAAATTATCTCAGTTAACTTAAATCGAATTGTATCTTCGCAACATTGCCCTCCACCTAAACTTGTTCGTCCCGAACAAGTGTCACTATATCTTCATGACAACGCGCCAACCGTTCCAAATGAACTACTTTCATCTTATTCTCATTATTTGTTATGTCCGAAACGAACAAGACATCTCTGACATCAGCATTAAATTCACTACCCGTAGCCAATACGTCATCTGTGGTATCCTCATGAAACAAGACATTTACATCAATTGTCACGTTCTTATCATCT
>NC_051846.1:227637400-227642563 GCF_002237135.1 Teleopsis dalmanni | reverse complement strand
TTTATTCTTAGAAAAGTAGAATAAATACAATTTTTATGTCTTAAATTTCCTTTACACATTTCGAGCAATTGTTGCTGTAAATCAAGTCCTTGTTAAGGATGCGTGTTAGAATTGTACAATAAATTCTGGATATCTTTATGATTGCTCTACAATTTCTACGTTGAAGCAATAAAATGGATGTCATATTCTTGAGGCTACATAAGTCCTAAATGATTCTCAAAATTTTGCTGTAGTTGTTTTTTTTATTATTTAAATAAACAAAATAAAAATGTTTATGTCATTTACGTTGAGAATTTTAACAATATTTTGTGGTACAATAACACATATAACTTTTAGTGACATTTTATAAAATTGAAGTTATATTGAAATCTTTATAGCATATTCCATATAAATTTATTACTTATTTTCTCTACTAATAATGAGTTGGTTCCATAAAAAAATAAACAAAATAAGTAAAATTTGTTTTCTTTAAAAAATCTGATTACTAAATCTGATTACAAAATATTGAAGTTTCAATGGAAGTTAGATTGAATTGATGAGAATTTCAAATTTCATCTATTTACTATGTACCGGACTTAAGAATTGGTACAATAGGATACTTTTGACCATAGTATGTCCCAGTTATTAGCGATGGAAATTAAATGGAAATTTCAACAGATAAATATATTTGAAAAATCTTAAAAAAAGCACCCGATAAGCTATCGTAATGAAATAAATGTAGGAATATTCTTCAGAATTTCCTCTTTCCAGTCATATACTAAAGATGATAGTTAAAAAAAAAATATCTTGTAGAACACAAGAGTCATGATCGAATTATTAGCGATGGAAATGAAATGGAAATTTGAACAGATAAATATATTTGAAAAATCATAAAAAAAGAACTGGACAAGTTATAGCAATAAAATAAATATATGAATATTCTTCAGAGTTTCCTCTATCGTATCATATATAAAAGATAATAGTTTGAAAAAATGTTTTATAGAACAATAGAGTCATGATCGAATTATTAGCGATGAAAATTGAATGGAAATTTCAGCAGATAAATATATTTGAAAAATCATAAAAAAAGAACTGGACAAGTTATAGCAATAAAATAAATATATGAATATTCTTCAGAGTTTCCTCTATCGTATCATATATAAAAGATAATAGTTTGAAAAAATGTTTTATAGAACAATAGAGTCATGATCGAATTATTAGCGATGAAAATTGAATGGAAATTTCAGCAGATAAATATATTTGAAAAATCATAAAAAAAGAACTGGACAAGTTATGGTAATGAAATAAATATTTGAATATTCTTCAGAGTTTCCTCTTTTGTATCATATATAAAAGATTTTTGTTTGATAAAATATCTTATAGAACACAAGAGTCATAATCGAATTATTAGGGATGGAAAGAAAATGGAAATTTCAACAGATAAATATATTTTACGTCAAAACTTTTAATAATCAAGATTTTTGTACAAAATGAAGAGCTAACTACTTAAGTTTAAAAATTTATGCCACATTAGTTTTATTTAAAAAAAAACTATGCTTTATCTTTAATACTTTTAATATGAGTAAACTGGATTTTTCGTTTCCTTTAATAATTTTATGATTAAATTTGATATTCAACTTAATTATATAGTAAACATCAAATTTTATGCACAAATTTTAAAAATTTTACAACCACTTTCATTTCCACATTCATTTCATTATTCTGAAAGGATTAGAACAATAATTTTATTTTACTGAGAAAATGCATGCACCACTGCGTATGAGTATTCCACACTGAGTTGGTGCTAAGGTAAAACCATTTTAACATATGTAAAGCAAACGAATATTATACATACTGATCGGTACCTTGTGGATTTGTATTGAATATAGCATGAGTTCTTTATATATTTACCAAACTCTTTGAGCATTGTATAGACAAAAAGCACGAAAATATAATATTTTATTATGTAGTAATAAAATATAGTATTTTATGGTAAATTTATGCGAAGCAATATAATAATTCTAATATAGAAATGTGAAAGTGCATTTTAAATTTAAATATAATTCGAATGTATTATCCTTAGAAATTTACTTAATTATTATTAAATAGGGATTCTCACTTTTCATTTTCACGTCTTTAAAAAGTAAAATTTTACGTTAAATGGAATTAAAATTCTAAATCAGGTATAAAAGTCAAAAACGCTGGTGTGGGCATACAAATTTTAACCACTTTGGAAAACTTTCAAGTATTTACCTAGCATATTAATAAAAAATAGATTAATTGGTTTAAAATTGAAAAAATTGAGAAACACCTATTAGTTGTTCTGTCACACTATTTATGTCTTGTCGCCAAATCCTAAATAGTTATTTAACTTAGATTAAACCTTCATCTTTAAGTAATCTGGTTCTTCTTTGTAAGATTTATATATAATATTGGAGACAAGAAATAGGTAATCAAGAGCAGTGCTAAAAACAAGAAGTCATGAAGTAAAAAAGGTAAACTAGTTCTAAGTATCTGCAAGACATTGGCTAGGTGAGGTTGCACAGAAATCATATTTCATTGATTCTGAAAAATTTTGTTATCAAATGGACAAATTGCATGATTCACCTTAAAGAAAAAAATCAGAATTGACAAATATAAGAAGTGTAGTACCCCAGAAGTGTGATAATTATACATTACCACAAAGATAATGCGATATTCCATACAAGTTTGATAACTTGCGAAAATCGTATGTAGTTTGGAGTGGATATATTGTCACACCATCCCTTTCCTTAGTTTTGGCATCTTCTGATTGTTATTCATTTCGGTCTTTACAAAAGTTTTTAGAAGGTAAAACCTTTACCTAGAAGAAGGAGGAAGTCAAATAGCACTGCATCAATTTCACCAGTATAGAACAGTAATTTTATTAGCTTAGAATCATACTACTGCCAGAAAAAGGGTAAAAGATTTTATACCAAAATGGATAATAAATAATTCAATAACATTGTTATTCATTGTAAAAAAGATAGTCTTTTGTTGTTATAAGAAAAATAACCGACTCACTCTTCGTAGAATCTTATACTCGTATATTGTACTGCAATAAGCTACGAGGGCGGTTTGATAAGTCAGTGACTTTTTGAATAAAACAAATTTTATAAACATTTTATTTTTCTACATAAGCACCTTTTAGCTCGATACATTTAGTCCAGCGTTTTTCTAATTTTCTTATTCCCTCCAAATAATAGGTTTTCTCAAAGCTCTCAAAATACGCTTTTGTTTCGGTAATGACTTCTTCATTCGACTCAAATCTCTTACCGCCCAGACATTTCTTTAGGTTTGGAAACAGAAAATAGTCACAGGAAGCGAAATCTGGAGAATACCACAATTCGTGGGTTTTGGCCAGTAATGCTTAATCAGTAAAAATTCAGGAGGTTATCTGCTTTGAACGGCTATTAAACACCAACGACGTAGCTTGTTCAAAATTAGAAAGTTGCAGTCTGGTAGATTACAGCTGACGACAGCACTGTTGCATTTGGAGTAACTGCGCGGGAACTTCAGAAAGTAACTGACTTATCAAATCGCCTTCGTAATTCACATTTTCTACATAATCATATTTTATTTAAAAATTATGCCAAATTTGTGTGCTCTTTTAAATATCGAAATATAAATTGAAAAAATATTTAACATATAATAAATTATAATCTCATGGAAAATCCAGATGACAATTACTTTGTTATTTTCGAGAATCAAATCTCAACACATATGACTATATAAATATCAAATTATGCAGCAGTATATAAACAAACAAATCCTTGATTTTGAAGCAATGAAGCTACCAGCAGCAACGAAATTAATCTTGTACTGAGCTCACCACAGGGCGGTGTTCTTAGAAGCAGGACACTTGGGCATTATCTTCTAACATCAATTCTCGTTAGCGCATTTAGGCGTTCAATAATCCAAAAGCATACTTATGTACCTATGCAAACATATGAATTCGCACAAGGACATGCGAGTTGTTTTATTACCGGAAGGAGAGTAAATATTTGCACTGCATGTGTTTAACATAAATTAACTATCGCTTGCTTAAGTCCCTAAGCACAGAAGGTACTCCGCTTCTCCACTACTCCACTACTCCGTTTCCATTTTCTACTTCATACGGGCAATTTGAGTTTAAAATTTTTATTTTTTGAAGGTAAACAGATCCTTTTATCATGAAACCGTACATGAGATAACAACAACCCATATCAGTTAAGAAACTTAAGCAAATCGACCTTAAATTATTAAATGAAAAGATTTATTTAAATAAAGATTTATTTACATATCACAAATGTAAAAGCAAAAACAAAAACAAATATGAAAAGATGCCAATTAAAGTGAAATTTGTACATAATTTATGTTATCACTACTCATGTGGGTATAAAAATTAGAGTTTCAAAATTTTTGAGATATTTTATGTGGGTGCTCTGTTAAGGTCTGATATAAAATTTCGTCGTCCTCTCCTTCGGGTACTAAAAAGTTATTTTATTACAGCATCAGACGAGTAAAAACAAAAAGCCAGGCAATTACCACAAATAAGTACGAATTCAGGTGAAACGAATGTAAATGTTATAAAACTAAATAAAAACCAAATAAACTTGCAAAAACTCATTAAAATTTACTTTACTTTTTTCTAGACTTTTAATTTAATTTTAAATTTCTAGTGAAATTTAGTTTAATATGCGAAAATATGCAAAAATTTAGAAAATAAAATTATTTTATCAAAAATATTTGGATATTCTTTGGGTTTCACAAATGTATTGTATATTGTGTCACTACTAATTAGTTATGTTTTATTTTAAAAACAAAACAAAAAACAAAACTATTTGAAAACCTTTTGTTTTTGAATAGTAGTGAATAATAACAACAAGACTTTATTTATGTATAATTAATTTTTTACTTACCCATAGAGCTATTTTGTATATTGCCAAATACTCACCATAAATGCAGCTTAAAAATATTCCCTAATTTTATAAGTCCATATGTAATTGTTGGAAGAAAAGCACTGCCAGACTCAGAACTTTGAGCCCCTGAAAAGGAACCATGACTATGCATGTTTTTCAACCAAACGAGCTAAAGCTGCATGGACTATTTTCTACAGAAAAAAATTTTATAAAATTTATTTATTTATTTATTTATTTGTGAGTTAACATTTTAACTAATATTATT
>NC_051846.1:227628415-227637300 GCF_002237135.1 Teleopsis dalmanni | reverse complement strand
TAGATCTTGTGTTCATACTCGGACAACACAACCTTCCACGTCAGTGTAAATTAGGAAAATGACGATGTACAGCTTTACTTTCGTTATTTTATGTTGCAATAAAAAAATGTTATTGCCAGATCAAAATAATTTTATTTGAACAAAAACCAGTATTGAAGAGGTACACGAAATTTTAAGTTAAAATTGAAACATTGTTCTGAGAATATTTTATATCTTATAGTGGTTAGTTGGTTGGTTGCAGTGGCAGGCCGTTAGTTAACTTCAAATGTACCTCAATTAGCGATTTTTCGCAGTTTTGTTACCACATTCCTCGCAAGAACCCTAGTATAGAAAAGTTGAGACTAAATGCATTCCACCGAATTTAGGTAATTTAATAGGTCTTTTATCTTCATCGTTGAATAGTCTTCTTATAGTGGTATTCAGTGCAATAAAACTGAGTAGTCTGAGAATTTTAAATCTTTTTTTGTTTTATTTCCCGTTAGGTGGAAAGCATCGAAAGTTGTAGTGTAAAACTTGATTCCAATAAAACTGGACAAATTTCAGTAAAAATCAGAAACTAGAACCACATTCCAGTAATCTAGGGAAAGACAGTTATTAGAATACAGAAGGTTTAGTATTGAGGTGGCAAAAATATCTCAGCCAAAAATAGAAACAAATGTGGAGGATGTTTTTGGTAGGTAATAACTACTGAATAAGACTAAGCTCTGCGTAAAAGGAGTGATTGTAACCACGATTGTAGATAAAAGACAAGGAAATGAGGAGGCCTTCAAATTATCAAACCTCAAATTGTGAAGTAGCTCGATGGGAAATTAAGCTGGATGAAGAAAATCAGGAAGAAGATTCCTGGTAAAGTATTTTCGCACAAGAGAAAACAAGAAGTGATCTAACCGCAGTATTAGAAATCTATTAATGTTAATCTTTAAAACGGTTTTAGTACAAAAACCTTTGTGAAGTGATTTAGTTTTAAATTAAAAATAATTTTAAAAGAGAGAAATGCTCTCAAAGTAAATTTAAAATTATCAACAATTGAGGACGATTTTGTATTACTTGAGCATAGTGTACCCTATTACAGGGAGCGGATCGAGCTTAATATGTGCAGATGCCATCTTCCAGTGTTATGGCCTTAAATGTGCGTAGGTCACAAGCTCTTCCAAAGCCATTAAGCACATTTTAAATAAAACTGTGATCACAAAAACTGAATCCACTTCAGCTAAATTGTCTAACATCTTCCGAACATTAAGAGGAAACAATTAAAAGCGGAAAGAAGCTTAACTTACGTACAAGTTTGTATTGTTATGGCTATTATTTCTTTGTTGTTGTTGTTGTTGTTGTTGGTGTTGTATTTGATTGAACTTTATTCGCATACAAGCATAACATCATTAACGAAATTGTGGAACTTTTCCAATTTTAAGGTGTGATCAATGGCACCTAAAAACATCGTTAACTGCAAAACTTTTCATCATCAAAATGTTAAGAAAGTGACACAACAATAACAACAACAACAACAACAAATTGAGTAATAACAATAAAGCCAGTATTAAGTAACAGCAAGAAACATAAAACAACTACACACACACACACATACGGTTAAACATATAAAGTGAAAAGCCCATGCAAATAAATATGTTAAGCAAAATGTCTTCAAAGTGCCAAACATGAACGTCATTATCTTTAAAACTTTTTGTCATATTATTTTGATGTTCAAAGCCGTTCATATACGCTATGCGTCTTCCTGCTTGTGATTCTGGCAAATTTTGTTGTTGTTTTTTTTGTGTTTTACTTTATTTTAGGCTTTATTATTGCCTTTCATCACAACAAAGTTTTGCTGGCATTAGCCGTGTTAATCAAGAACTAAAATGGTTTTTACACTAAATACGCAATAAAACTGTTGCTGTTATTGCTGTAGATGCCAATGTTGTTGTTGTTATTGTTGTAGTAATGTTACTGTTAGTTATTGTACAGTTGTTGTTATTGTATGTCTGTTATTAACATACGATTATTCAAGTTTTACTGATTAACAACAACAAAACAGAGGTTTAATATTTAGTTTAACTTTAAAATTTTTCTTAACATTAATAACTAAAATCTACTGTTACGAGATGTAAAACAAAATATATATTTCAACTCTACTTTACTCCAAAGTGAAGTAGAGTAGAGTTAAAATATACTGTACTCCAGAGTGAAGTAGAGTAGAGTTGAAATATATTCTACTCCAGAGTGGAGTAGAGTAGATAAGAGACTCTACTCCACTCTACGCTACTCCACTCTACGCTACTCTGCTCTACGCTACTCCGCTCTACGCTACTCCACTCTACGCTATCCCTCTCTAATTTACTCTATTGTATTCTCTACTTCACTCTATTCATTACTCTACTCTATTCTCTACTGTACTCTATTTAACTTTACTGATTTACATATTTCACGTTATTGGAAATGAAATTTTTAAAATTCATAACAAAATATAAACAATTACTTGAGAGTAACGTTAGGGATCACATATTGTATGACAATATTGCAGAGAGTCAAATCACAATTGTAACATAAATTTTATGCTTTTCGCTTTTTACAATAAATCAAAAATATATATATCAATATTATTATACATATGAAATTTTTTTCCATAGGATTTTCGTTAGTTTCCCAACACTATATTTGTAAGTACTAATGAATATTGGTAAGCGCTATGTTATATAGAGAGGCATGGTCACATCTAATGATGTTGCTTTTAATGCATATGAAGTGATTAAGAATGAGAGAAAGAGAGAACTTCACAGAAAATTTCGCCACGGTGACGAGGCTTTCTGTACTTCATTACTTTCGTTGAAACATTGATGCACAGAAATAAATATCAAAATTTGGACTTGGTGAAGAGTACATACATATGTGATATTTTATGTTTTTCTACCTTAGTTGAAAAGTATATCCAAAATTGAAAATTGAATATACAAAAACAATCTCTATTTGTAAATATTGCTCTTCTCCTTCCCCATATGAGCAAGGCTCGTGGTACTGCTCTCTCAGTTGAGTGGTGAAATCAATATGCAATTGCTCGCAGCGGGGCACAGTGTCGCAGAATTAATATTAGACGATCAAAATTTAGTTTTTTCTGGACCAGTAGAGATACTAAAATAAAATTTTACTTATATAAAGCTGAATGTTTGAATATATTTCGAACCCAATCGTCTTACCAAAACTCTTTCAAATTTGGGCGCATATATGGTCAACTTTTGAATTTTTTGAATCTCTCAAAAACTTAATAGATAGAAAAATAAAATTATGTGTATTACATACTTGTACTATATTACTAAGGTTAAAAAAGCTTCATGACATTTAGGGTTATAGTTTTTGTGCATTTAGGTGTAAAGAGACTTAATTGAAAATTGATTAGCGTCATTTCTGTCATCTAAGGCTTTCACCCCAACGCGCTTATCCCTTACACTTCTATTGACTATATGTAAAAGTGGTTACCATTCTAGATTTCTTCAAAGTTGTATTATCTTAATTGAAGCCATTTACCTAATTATTGTGCTATGTGAGTCAAAGATCTTCAACATTTTTGAGTTATATATACAGGTTTCTGTTACACCATTAGTAAATTAATTACGATAATGTAAACGTTGAAAATTATTATCAAATATTATATAATTAGAATTATATTTGATGTGAATTCATAGTAAATCGTGTTAAATGTTTTATATAAATAAAATTTTTAATTAATAAACTTTAATTGCTTACATATTTACTTAATTGGCGAAAAACAATCCATTTTCGGATATCTTCTTCACAGCACTTCAGATGCTTCTGTTGTATATAGGTAAGTCTAATCGTACATCAAGTAAGATTCACTGTTTTCTCATCATAGACATAGACCACTCTTTCGTTTTCTTCCGAGTGCCAGTTCAAACAACACCTTTTTCGCTAAGCATCATTATTTATCTTTCCATCACGACCAAGTCAGCGAATCGTAGGACAACGTCGATGTCGTAATAAAACCAGCCCCTATAACTCGTGCTGCTTCATAATTTTGTGAGAGCGTCCATATTTCTGTGACATATAAGAGCATTTCTGGGATAAGTTATGTATGGAGTGTTAGTTTTGACGATCGAATAAGAGGTTTACTTTTTTTCGCAATTGATAGCAATACCTGTCAGTAACAATAATTATTCGTCTAATCTCCAGATTTACACCATTGTTGTTGCTTACGGCGGTATCAAGATATGTGAAGTTCAAATTCTGAAGATATTATTGCAGTGCAAGGAATCTGCAAAGCAAAATTAAATACTTAATTATAAATTAAAAAATGTCGACAGTTTTAAACGTGTAATCATCACTAACCATCTTGACATTCGAGCAAAGTTTATCTTTGTCAATAGGCAACATTTACCTCATTTAATTAAGTAAGTTATCGTAATTATGTTTAATATAAACAATTTTCTACTTATTAGCTTTTCATAAAGTCAATTTAAATTTTTGATAATGAGAATTTATTACACCTAAGCTCATTTCGGAGATCTAATTAAATATTACTTAACTTTTCTTATACTTCTTTGTTTTTATTAAAAATCAAAATTGAAGATTAAGTTCATATCAAATTTCCTACTAAATTTCATCATGTCATCGTATAGGCATATCCTTGCCAGTGCTTCCGCACTGAAGATCCCATATTGAAACAAATTTGTCGATGGCAATTTTATGACTTGTTTATTTTAAAGTGTGAACGTAAAATTAATGATATTTTTAATGCCGTGACGATGTGATGCGTCGATACCCAATGTCGATAAGTATCTCGTTAAGGTGATTTCACAACTGGAAACATCATTCACTTCCTATGCGGATTTAGCTATGCACGTATGTGAGTTAAGTGCTATGTCTTTTTCTGCTTCCATTGAGGCAAGTAAAGTTTATTACGTTGCGGTTGACAGGATTAATTATGTTGGTCGTTAAATAAAAATTAGCATTAAACGAAATACTAAAGTAAGAAATTAGAGGTAATGATCCGTGTATTTGAAATTCCTCAACAAAAATAACAACAGTACAACTTAATTAACTGAGTAATGAAGTAACTGTTATAGTAAATTAACTAAAATACAATTTAAACCAATATACACAAACAATTTTTATTTATTTAAGAGTTATGAAAAATGAATTGTTTAAAGTAATCTAGCTAACTCTTAAATCGGGTGATTTTGGGAATGAAAGTATCATACTTACCTACACTACATAAAATAGTAAATCACTAGAACTGCGAATATCTAATTGTAAGAGCTCTAGTGAAACTTTTTATGTCTATTGGTAATATGTTTAAAATCTGATGTATGTTAATTCGCATAACTAATAACATATAATTAAAATAAAGTTATAGGTATGTTTTGTTAAAGGGCTTATACACAATTGTACTACTTCGTAAGGGGAGTAACGTCATAAGCAAAAAATATATGAAATATGAAAAATATACATTGAAACAAGTATAGAAACAAAATACAAAATATATGTGAGAATCAACTCATAGTGCAAAAAATAGATATGTTATATATATATAAGAATTAACTCTGCCCATATTGCAAAAAACGGATATGTTCGACCTCCTCCCGACGACATTTTCGAGGTGTTGGTAAATTGAGTTTCGCACGTTCGGTTTCTTGACTTTTACTAAATACTACTAATACTACACTACTAAATAATGATTTTTTTAATTTGAAGATTTAGATTTACCCTTGAATTATTATGTTTTGTGGTTCAATTTCGTGGTCCAATCGAACATATTTAGAGTAAATCTCACTTTTTGACAACTACACTAACAATCCGTTACCAACTGCATTACCAATTTCATTCACATTTCCAGTAAAAAATGAATTTAAATAAAATATAAACGAATCATAACAGTTAAAATTAATTGTTCATTTTTGTCTTTTATTTTTAATTTATTGAGTTTTTGGATGAACGCGATTGCCACAGAAAAAACATTGAAGAGAAAAGACAGTAAAGATGAACTTATCTTGAAAAGTCTATAAACCAAGCTCTGCGGAAGTATGTCAAACTGTACGACCTCATTCGTTTATTATACCCCAAAGTAAAATATTGCGTTATGAATACAAGGAATAAGAACAAAAAATGCGCTTTCTACAAAGATAAATATGAGGTAAGATGAAATAATGAAAAAAACAGTTCTCAGTGGTCTCAATGGTTACTTACAATATTTCGTTAAAAGTATTGGGTTATCTCGACTCGAAGTAAACCTGAAATATTCGTTGGAATATATTAAAAACAGTTTTAAATTTATGAATGAATATGAAAAAAAAATGCTAATGGTGAAGCTTGAACTGTCAAAACAAATAGGCGTAATAAATGCTATGCCGTCTACTGGATATGCCAATACGCGTAGTTCTACTCGTGGCCGCACCGCATATGAGCAAAAAAAAAAATAACTTCATTACTCAGACTCTTCGAAGACTCTTCAAAATGCATTGGTACATACGCACAAATGACATGGTAAGGGATCTTAGAATAGACCCGGTCAAAAAATACATAACAGACAGAACCCTGATGCTATACGCAAAAACCGAATAGTGCTTTAATTAGCACTATCTAATGTCAGAATAATCTCTAACCGCATGGTGGTACGCAGATTCTAGATCAGTCATCGAATAATCTTAAAATATTTGAGGAATACTTAAATTAGCCAGTGAGAAGGGTGGGACACTGCAGAAAACCCCCAGCTATCAAAGAGTGAAAGTGCCCAGATGCACTAACTCGAAAAAGACTCAATATGAACATGAACATGAACTATGAAGAAGCCCTTGTTGACGTGAACTAATTTTCAAAAAATAATTATGAACTGAAATTACTGATAAGAAATAAATAAAAAAAATAAATGCGGTAAATTAATTTTACCATATTTGGTTTAAATAGCTCTATTTCTATTTTTGCAGTTTAGTTTTTGTTTTCTATTGCAATAGACGCAATTTAATTTTTCAATTAGGTTTAGTGTAATTCACCACAAATCAAATAGAGTGCAGAAAAAAAATATATAATTATAAAAGGAAGTTAAAAATTATATCTAAATTTCGAAAAAATTTAAAATTTTTGTAACACGCAATTAAAAATGGAAAACTATTTCAAAAACCTTAACAGTTTTCAATTAAATTTTTTTTCTTAGTTTACTTTTTTATTTGAGGTTTTCATGCTGATACGAGTATCAAAAGAATCGCTTTCATCACAACGCCATTTTGGGCAAACATGTAAAAGCAAACCATATGAGAATTGCTAGCACATATGCTATTATACATATATCAACTGAACTATTATAAATACATATAAATTTGAAAACTTATGTTTTTATATTTTGGGGGGCATAAATAAAAACATGAGTGGTGCGTAAGTTGTGTGTAATTCGAGTTTTAGTGTCGAAAGTTGTGCAATTTTGCTTAAATATTTGCTGTTCGCTGTGTTAACATGCATCGCATTCCGAAATTCTGAAATTCTGATATTCCGTATGCCATTTGCACTGGAGATACTTTCTCTTTATTAGTAACAGTTTTACTATTTTGCTACGTTCCGGGTTTTGGCCAGTGGTTTTTCGTATGGATGGGATGTTTTCATGTCCTTTTTTTGATGTTTTGTTTTTGATGTTTTGTAACATGGATTTTGTGATTGATATATTGTAGTTTTATTGGTCTTTGTTTGCATCATCTTTTTGATGTACTAGTTGGCCGTTAGCACTGGCAACTTTGACTATGACTTGCTGGGGGGCAGTATTAGTAAAAAATTTTACAATTCAAACTTTTCGCTGGGCAGCTTAAAAGTGTAATTGAGTTTTATTGGTTCTCAACCGGGAATGGTTTAATTTCCACATTTGCAATTGTGCCATCGTAATCACTCGACGATGCAATATTATTTTATAAGCACTTCAACTGATGTTTACCCATTTGTATATGCAACCTCATCGACATGGAAAGTTTTATGTAAATATTTATTTGAATATTTAAGATATTTTCGTATTATTTTTTATACTTCAAATAAATGCAAATATGATGATTTTAAACTCATATAAAGCTTAACATAAGTATACAACCACTTTCAAGAAAGAAATCAACTTTTCAAAATTAAAAACACTCATTTTTTAAAATAATTTTTAAATGAAATGGTTATAAAAAGTTAATTACAGTGTTTTAGACTGTTCGAGCATTATGATGTTCGAGTGAATCGAGTAAACTTCAATTCGAATATACCTATAAATTGAGTGCTATAAATTTGTTTAAAAATATATAATTTTATGCGTTTACGTACACGTTTATATGAACGCACTTGTACTATGTACAGCAAGCCAAATTTCTTCAATTTCGAAGATGAATGAAATTAAATTAATTTCGAAAGTGTTCATACTTCCCCAAATTAAGGAAATCATATGTTTTTTGTTTACACATCGAATGTTAAAAACTGATCCTCTAAACACCACTTGATCTGGGAAATTTTAAAAGTTGATTATTACGAGTATAGCTATAAAGGATGGCATTCAGTAGTTTTATTTGTGCAGCTCCGTCAAGGTACGATCCAGTCTCTCTGAACCTTTTGATACCGTGCAAGGCTTCAGAAAAGGTGATCCCTTATCATGTGATCTTTTCAATTTTGTCATGGAAGTGATCATGCGCAGGGCAGTTGTTCATCGTAATGGAACAATACTTTACAAATGTGTACAACTCCTTGCTTACGTTGACGGGCGTAGCAAGCATGATGTTACAGCTGCTTTTGCTGCTATCGAAAAGGAATCTGCAAGAATGTGCTAAGCGGTGAATGAGAGTAACACGAAGTATATGTCGACCACTGGTAGAAATGTGCGTCGCTCGCAAGCCGAGCTAGTGGCTGGCAATTATGCTTTCGAGTCCGTC
>NC_051846.1:227624772-227628315 GCF_002237135.1 Teleopsis dalmanni | reverse complement strand
CCGGCATCTTTTTTGTTAAGTAAGAACAAATTCGGTTTCTTGTTTTTTTTTGTTCTTTTTTTCTTTTTTAATTTTGAATCATATGCAGAAAAAATTACATTTTACATGACAAAATTTCATTTCAGTTGCTTATTAAATAAATAACAATAGTAAATTGCTGAAATTGTTATGTGAATAAGTTTTGATGTTTTGCTCTTGTTCTGGAGATATCAAAATTAGTTATCTGCAGTTTCAAGTTTTGGGGAAATATAAATATGATACTTGACAAAAACAACTATTTCAATTTGAAAAAGTTTGAGTTTTTAATAAAATTAGATATAACAGTTGTTCCTAACTGTTCCAACTTAAATAAACGAATGCAAATAATTATTTCGAACATCGTAGTTAAAGTGACTTTTTGATTTCGAAAGGGCTTTACTTGATTTCAATCCAAAATTTCAAACATCTGAAATATATTTAGTGTTTGTTTTGAACAATGTTAAATTTGATTTATATAGCGCTATTTTTAAGAGATTAATGTGCTTTTAAGTTAACTGCAATTCACATAGATTGATTGAAAAATAATGTATCTGATATCTATTTACTTACTTACGAGGGCGGTTTGATAAGTCAGTGACTTTTTGAATTTCCCGCGTAGTTACTCCAAATGCAACAGTGTCGCTGTCAGCTGTAATCTACTAGTGGGCAAATTTTTAATTTTAAGTAAGCTACGTCATTCAGTTGGTGTTTGATAGCCGTTTAAAGCAGACAACCTCGTGAATTTTTACGAAAATGAAAAAAAGTGAAATTCGTGTGCTGATTAAGCATTCGTGGCCAAAATTCACGAACTGGGTTACGAACTGCTACCCTATCCAGCATATTCTCCAGATTTAGCCCCCTGCGACTATTTTCTGTTTCCAAACCTAAAGAAATGGCTGGGCGGTAAGAGATTTGAGTTATTGAATAAAGAAGCCATAACCGAAACAAATGCGTATTTTGAGAGCTTTGAGAAAACCTATTATTTGGAGGGAATAAGAAAATTAGAAAAACGGTGGACTAAGTGTGTCGAGCTAAAAGGTGATTATATAGAAAAATAAAATGATTATTTGCCGAAAAAAATTTGTTTTATTCAAGAAGTCACTGACTTATCAAACCGCCCTCGTACTTATTTGGCCATAACAATCCGTTTCGGCTTGACGCAGCATGTCTCCCCAGGTGCCTTTGCTACGTGCGTGCCTTTTCCAGTCTCGTACATCAAGTCCATTTAGTGATCTCTCAAGTTGATCAATTCACCGGAGACACTACCTATAGGTCTACTTCTACGTCTTATTCCGCCAACTACTGCTTCAAAAACCTTTTTCGCTGGAGCATCTTCATCCGTTATCCCGTTAAGACCAAGCCAGCGAAACCGCTGGACGTTAATTCGCTGAATTATGTTAATGTCCTGATAAAGCTGCTATAGCTCGTGGTTCAATCGTATGCGGTAGTCGTCGTCAACTCGTAGAGGATCAAAGATCTTACAAAGAACTTTTTTCTAGAACACTCCCAGCGCTGCTTCATCATTCTGTGATAACGTCCATGCTTCTGTGCCATAGAGAAACACGGGGAGAATAAATGATCTATAGAGCGTAAATTTCGTTTATCAAAAGAGAGCTCTACATCCCAACTGTCTACTGAGCCCATAGTAGCACCTATTAGCAATGGTAATTCTTCGTCTGATTTGCAGGCTGACATCATTGATGTTTGTTATGGCGGTGCCAAGACGGACTCGAAAGTATAATTGCCAGCCACTAGCTTGGCATGCGAGCGACGCACATTTCTACCAGTGGTCGACATATACTTCGTGTTACTCTCATAGCGGTTACTGTTCACCGCTAAGCACATTCTTGCAGATTCCTTTTCGATAGCAGCAAAAGCAGCTGTAACATCATGCTTGCTACGCCCGTCAACGTAAACAAGGAGTTGTACACATTTGTAAAATATTGTTTCATTACGATGAACAACTGCCCTGTGCATGATCACTTCCATGACGAAATTGAAAAGATCACATGATAAGGGATCACCTTGTCTGAAGCCTCGCATGGTATCAAAAGGTTCAGAGAGACTGGATCGTACCTTGACGGAGCTGCACAAATAAAACTACTGAATGCCATCCTTTATAGTTATAATAATCAACTTTTAAAATTTCCCAGATCAAATGGTGTTTATAGCATCAGTTTTTAACATTCGATGTGTAAACAAAAAACATATGATTTCCTTAATTTGGGGAAGTATGAACACTTTCGAAATTAACTTAATTTCATTCATCTTTGAAATTGAAGAAATTTGGCTGGCTGTACATAGTACAAGTGCGTTCGTATAACCATGTACGTAAACGCATAAAATTATACATTTGTTAAATTTTTGTACTTAGATGAGTATCCCTAATATATTTAAAGAAAATATTTTCAGTTTTGAAGTTGTTTTCGAGTCTTATAGGGTCTATTTAGTACTCGAGTATTTGCTGTTATATGTACATACAAAGCAGAATAAAAATAAACAAATTTATTGCACTCAATTTATAGGGATATTCGAATTGAAGTTTACTCGATTCACTCGAACATCATAATGCTCGAATAGTTTAAAACACTGTAATTAATTTTTTATAACCATTTCATTTAAAAATTATTTTAAAAAATGAGTGTTTTTAATTTTGAAAAGTTGATTTCTTTCTTGAAAGTGGTTGTATACTTATGTTAAGCTTTATATGAGCTGAAAATCATCATATTTGCATTTATTTGAAGTATAAAAAAATAATATGAAAATATCTTAAACATTCAAATAAATATTTACATAAAACTTTCCATGTCGATGAGGTTGCATATACAAATGGGTAAACATCAGTTGAAGTGCTTATAAAATAATATTGCATCGTCGAGTGATTACGATGCCACAATTGCAAATGTGGAAATTAAACCATTCCCGGTTGAGAACCAATAAAACTCAATTACACTTTTAAGCTGCTAGCGAAAGTTTGAATTTAAATTTTAAACTGCCACTGCAGTCATAGTAAAAGTTGCAGTGCTACGGCAACTATACATACATAAAAGGATGTGTATAGACAAAAAGAAAATAAAAATAAAATTAAGAACAAAAAATGTTTACAAAACATAAAAACAAAACAAAAAAAAAGGACATGAAATCCATATACGAAATACAAAATGGCCAACGGAACGTAGCAAAATAGTAAAACTGTTACTAATAAAGAGAAAGTATCTCCAGTGCAAATGGCATACGGAATATCAGAATTTCAGAATTTCGGAATGCGATGCATGTTAACACAGCGAACAGCAAATATTTAAGCAAAATTGCACAACTTTCGACACTAAAACTCGAATTACACACAACTTACGCACCACTCATGTTTTTATTTATGCCCCCCAAAATATAAAAACATAAGTTTTCAAATTTATATGTATTTATAATAGTTCAGTTGATATATGTATAATAGCATATGTGCTAGCAATTCTCATATGGTTTGCTTTACATGTTTGCAAAAATGGCGTTGTGATGAAAGCGATTCTT
>NC_051846.1:227615603-227624672 GCF_002237135.1 Teleopsis dalmanni | reverse complement strand
TTTCTATTTCTTTTATCGAGACATTACATCGCCATATACATATATTACACGTATGTATATATGTCGGCAATTTTGATTGTCCATTTTCCCAATTAATATTTGGTCACACAAAAAAAAATTTGGTCAGATGTGAAGTCTAAATTTGGCATCACTGTCAGTTTTTAATACAGTGTCAAAAGTTTTGCATTTGACTAACTTGATTCTGTTTGCAATGATGAATAACGCTAACTTAATTCATCAAAATTCGTACAAGAATAACGCTCGAGCCGGTGAAGAATCCCGTCGTCAACGCCGCGAGTATACAATAGAGTTGCGGAAGTCCAAGAAGGAGCATGAATTATCAATGCGTCGTAATATTGTAGACCAAGCTGTCTCGCCGATTTCTCTACAAACCAATAAGCAATTATCAAATCAAATGAATGTTGAAGAAATTGCCCGCGCAATACAAGGCAAAAATAAGGAACAACAATTTTTTGGCATGCAAGCGGCTCGTAAAATGCTCAGTGTTGAATCTATCACAAATATTGATATGATAGTCCGTTATGGTATTGTTCCAATTGCTATTCGTTTTTTAAATGATTTTTTGAACCCTGCATTACAATTTGAAGCAGCTTGGGTTCTGATTAGTATTGCTTCTGGTAATACTGAACATAGACAAATTGTTATCAAACATAATGCAATACCGCAAATTGTAGCATTATTACAATGTAACTCAGCAAATCTTGTTGAACACGCAGTATGGGTTTTAGGCAAAATTGCTAACGATAATGTCGAAGCTCGAAACATGATCTTAAGTTACAATATAGTAACCACCATTCTTAAATTAATCCATAATGATATGCCATTATACATGTTACGTATTGTGGCTTGGCTTATGTCAAACTTGTGCGATAACAAGATTTCATCTCCGCCACTTGGTGAAATTCAATTGTTGGTACCGGTGCTATCAAAATTACTGTGCGTCAATGATGTGCAAGTTATGGCTCATGCCTGTTGCGCTCTGTCATATTTTACAGCTTCAGGCAACGATATGATTCAAATCGTTGTTGATACTAATGTTGTGCCACAGCTGATTGCAATGTTAGGCTCTGAAAATCCTTACATTGTTGCACTTGCACTACGTACAGTTGGCAATATAGCTAGTGGCACTAACACCCATGCTGATCAAGTAATTAAGGCTAATGGACTGCAAAAAATGGCTGCTTTGTTGTATAATGATGATAGTAATATTATGATGGATGCAGCTTGGACCATTGGAAACATAACTGCTGGCAATCAAGAGCAAATCCAAGCGGTTTTAGATGCCAACTTGTTTACTCACATTCGTCAAATACTGGTACAAGGTCATTTTTTGGCACAAAGAGAGGCGGCCAGGGCTGTTACAAATGCAACCATAAATGGATCAACAGATCAAGTTAAGAATTTTTGGGAAAAGTATGATATGCTGAAACCACTCTCTGATTTGCTTAGTGGAAGCGACACAGACACTATTCATATCGTTTTGATAGGACTTAGTAATATTTTTTTAGAAGCGATTACAATTGAAAAGTTAAATTATTTGAGTATTATCTTTGAGGAGATTGGTGGATTACATAAAGTAGAACGTTTGCAGTATCATGAAAATGAAGATATATACGAAGCAGCTTATGCTTTTATCGACGCATACTTTAGTAATGATTATGAAACTGATGATGAGTTCCAGCCACAAGTTGTTGATGACCAGCTTTATTTTGATGCTAGTGATCAAAAAATGCCCAATGGTGGATTCTCCTTTTAAATAATTCAAAAATTGAGAATATCTATTTATTTTAAGTATACAATATGTAAATGGCGTATCGATCGATGCATTAAATATATATGTACTTAAAATGATATTGAAAATAATATGTTTTATTTAACTGATTAATAATAAAAATAAAGCAAATAAAATTTTATGTCTTTTTTATTTAATTAAAATCTGAAATAATTTTAATTATTTCTTCGTTATTTATACTTTCTGAGTTTTAACTTCTATTAAACATATATGTTGATATATGTTATTCTCCTCTCACTGTTTAAGCCACGTTACGCTTATTAATTGGCTTGCTCGGAATTTTTATATAGCAATTAGCTGCTAATGTAATAATAAAAACAGTGTTTTAACATACTGACACAATATAATTTAGTTTTTTATATTAATAATGATTGATAATTATAATTTGTTAATCTTATAATATGAATGATGTATTAACAATGATTTATTGTCAATAATATATTATGAATATATAATACAATAGTACATTTACAATGATATATTGGCTAAAATATATTGACAATGATAAAATCACAATGATATATTGACAATGATATACTGACAATAATATACTGACAATGATATATTGATAATGATATGTCGACAATAATATACTGACAATAATATATGGACAATGATATATTGGCTATGATACAGTGACAATGATACATTGATGATATACCGACAATTATATATTGACAATGAAATAATGGTAATAATAGATTGACAATAATAGAATGGCAATAATATATTGACAATGATATATTGACTGATATTATGACAATGATATATTGACAATAATATGTTGACAATGATTTATTGTCAATAATAAATTGATAATAATAAGATAAAGATATATTGGCAGTGATATATTGACAATATTATAGTTAATAATTTCGAATTATAACGACTATAACATTATAAAAATGTAATGACATAATGACAATATATATAATAATAAATCAATGTTCACGAGTGGGATTTAGGATCATTTCATAGTTGAAATGGAGCATTTCAACCTCACCAGAACAAGGCACAATAAATAATTATATGGCATTATTTATGTTAAATGATTACGGGTGTTAACCGAAAGAGGGACCGAAATAGGAAGTAATAAAGAAGTCCACTTTTCTAGCTATATGCTGAAAATGTGATTAAATATTATAAATGTTAATTCTAATATAATATTAAATATTATTAAATATTAATAAATCAATGTTCAAGAAACGGCTCAATGACTATTGTTAGCAACACGAAATTTCCTATAAATAATTCCTATAAATTAATGGTTGCACCTATAACTTTGATATATGGTACTACTATCAATATATCAAACAATGAAACTAAAAACCGTTCAGAACATGTAAACGTGGTTTTGGAAACAGGAAATCGTGCAAACAGACTCGAAGTCGGATATTGACGACTTTAGACTTTAGGATATCACTGTGTTTTTCCTATTCACCATATTTTCTCCTTAACATCTGACACTCTGGCTATATTGAATTCAAGTTCAAATGCTAAGGGTTTTAGAGGGTTAATAAAATAAAAAAAAGTATAAATTGATAAAGGAATCAAGAGAAAAATAGGTATATAAAGTTAAAGATTTTAAATGAATCAATAGATAAACATTTTTGTCTTCCTTATTTTCCGCTCAAAGAAGAATGTTTCTCTAAATTAACCTATAAGAAAAAAGGCATTTTAAAAGATAATGTTAAAATTTCCTTCTTTAATAGGAAAGATGAGAAATTTGGAAAAGGATTCTATGAAATTCTATGAAGAAATTCATCAAATTCATAACAAAACTCAACTCATGAATTTTCACTTTGTATTCCTAGAGAACCTGATGTGTAGGAGAAAAACAGATTGCAGATTTAGGCTGTGTAGTCCCAAGTTAAGCTTATACCATTAAAAAATCAAAAAAGAAAGTATAATGTAGGACAGTGTAATTTGCTAAACATTCTTTTTAAATTGATTTAAAAAATACTTTGGTAAAAAAATACATTTTTCATACAAATATATTGTCAATTTTCGACGATTAATAACTTTGTATTCTGGTTATAGTATATCCTTGACAATAACGAATAATAAATAAACCAATAACCAAAATAATTAAAAATATTTGACTAGAATTTGACTTCTATACATTTTTATCCTGAACCGAACAGAACACTTTCCCATCGCAAAGTGTTATAATGATTGAGTTAAGGACTATTAGCAAAAACTTGATTGATGTGCATATGTGAACAAAAAGGATAATCAAAAATTTGTAAGCTTCTGTTTTTGCCTTGTCCTTACACTGACTTTTCTTGGATTTTCTTATAGAAACTCGTAGTTGATGCAAAAGTTTTTCATTTTCCGGATTAAAACAAAAATTGAAGAAAATCCATTTTATTTTATTGCTTTTATTTCGTTTTTAGTTCCAACTTTATTCTCGCTCTTCATGTGAATGTGTCCATTATTGCTACCAGTCCAACTGTTTTTCTATCACTTGTAGTTCTGTGTAGTGATGTGCTCCTTTTAATGAAATAAAAACGAATTCCTTGTTGGAAGGGAAAATATTGACATTGCGCTACATTCCTTTTAAAAATTAAAAATGGCAGGCAATGGTAAGCGTTAAGTTTACCGAAGATCTTCACAAAAATTAATATAAAAGACAATCTGTGTAATTTTCAATTAAAGTAATTGAATTTTCATTAAGGATAATCGTTAAAAGGTTTTTGTTTTACTCTTAACTAACTTAAAAGGAAATATTCAGGTTATAAAATGTAATGACTGGTATATTTGTTGCAGAATTGTTATAAATTGAGTTATTGTATTTATAAGCATAACAAACTGTGAAATATTAATTATACTTTCTTTAACTTACTATCCTTAAGTTATAATGATAGATAATTTTTAGAAGCAATAGAGTCCATTTGGAAAATCAAAAATTTCAAATTCAATACAAAATTTTTTTTCTGAAATCTTAAGATATAATTGGATCTTCTAGAATACCAAAAACAGTGCAACAAAATTTTTAAACAGAATTTATATTCTTTGTATTAGTCTTATGTATTGTAATAGCTTTCGGGTCTTAAACTGACTTTTATGTTACATAGAATATGTATAGAATGAGTCCAATGTATTAAAATAGCTTTCGAATCTTAAATTAACTTTTATGTTACATAGTTACATAGACTGTATCGATTATAGAAAGTGCGATATGAGAGTTTAATATGTAATCAATGACATAGTCATTGGTGATATAAAAAACGGGTTAACCTCTTGAAAAACAATCCTGTCTTAGCTGTGGCGCACAAGATGAAATCCATCCCCTATTCACCTCCCCTCGCCTTGATTATATAATCAACAAATAATACAGTGCAAAAATACAGCCAAAAATAAATATTTTCTAGTATATTCCACCCTTTGGCATAATTTTGGCTACGTTGTTGCCCTTTAGGGAAAGTGTATGAACACCAAAAGGTCCTAGATCCTACTATTTAGTACAGAAGCAGAACACATAACCATTCGGTCACTGTTATTGATAATGAAGGATTCCGAAGCATTAGATTAATGTTGCAATTTCAGCTACGAGAAACATGAGTGGAACATTTAAGAAAAAATGCATAAGATACTTTAAACCGGTTGTAGAAATTAAATAGAACTAGAGTCAAAGTGAAAGGATAATAATTCTAACAATTATTTTAATAACTTGGAAAAGGTAAACTATATATCTTCCAAGACTCAGTAGTAATAATATGGACGTAGAAATTAGTGTTTATTGACAGCTATCACATAACTGGAAGTTTTGAAAATTAAGATACCCTGCTCCTGATTACCTGCTGAGGTACTCGTTCAAAATATTGTTTGGAAATGTTTATGCACCATCAGCTAAACGGTGAGCATCGAATAGTGACCATTGACGAAACATGGATTCATTACTGCTCACCTGAGGGAAAACAACAAGCCCGGAGTAGATAGAATAGGTAGAGCCCGGTGTTAAGCTTCCAAACGACCACGAAATTAAAAATCGGCTGGAGAAGTTTTAGCTTCCATATTTTGCAACAGAAGTGCAATAATTTTCATAGATCATTTGCAAAAAACATAAGCAATAACATTGGATAATAATAAAATTGGATCGATTGCAATAAGGTAATCTAATCACATTTGTAGAAAAAAAAAAATTTTGTTTTTGCAGGTTAACGCACCCGCTCGCACGTCAATGAAAACCATGGCAAAATTAAATGACCTACAGTATGAATTGCTTTCTCACCCACCTTTTTCTTCAGATTTAGCTCTCAGTGACTATTACCTGTTTTCAAACTTGAAAAGATAGCTCCAGGGAAAGAGATTTGCATCAAATTATGAAGTGGAATGGGAAACTAAGGTATATCTTGGAAGACTTTATAAATCGTTATATTTAAAAGGTATAGCTTTTAAATGTTTATAGATCGTTGAGCTCAATGTGTCGAGCTAAAAAGGGACAGACTATATTAAAGTATAAAATACAATTTTCCAAAAGAAATTTATGAAAATATTAAAAGATCGTTGAAATCGATGTTTCGAGCTAAAAGCTGACAGACTAGGTATATATAAGCATAAAATATAATATATTTATCAATGCACCTAGTATACTTAATATCTCAGAAGGTCTTCTGATGCGCATACCTGCTCAAAAAGTATCCGGATTTTGTTGTTTGTTAACTACTGCTTAAGTAATAGACCTTTTTCAAACATTTTTTTGTTATGTTGGTACACCCTTTCTTGACATATGATACAAATTTGAGCACCATCAGTCAATTAGTTTGTTTTAGTTAATGTAAGACTACCTCAAGTGCATTTAGCGATTTTTACTATGGAAAATTCTTGTTGTACGCGATTTTTTGACCAAACACGACACCACTGTCATCGCTCAGGCATCATATTTGCCAGATCTGGACCCGTGCGACTTTTTCCTGTTCCCGAAACTCAAATTGCCTCTTCGTGATAAGCGTTTAGAGTCGATTAATTCGGTAAAAGAGAATTCGCCGAAGGAACTAAAAGCCATACCTGCACGGGCCTACGAAAAGTGTATGGAAGATTGGGTTAAGCGTTGGCATATGTGTATCGCTTCAGAAGAAGCATATTTTGAAGGATATAAAATAAATTTGGAATAAAATTTTAATTTGTGTTTTATTTACAAAATCCGGTACTTTTTGAGCGGAAGGTGCTATTTTTGTAAACTTATTTCATTTACATTATTTTATGCATTAATCTTTATTATTGAATTCCACTATATCGTTATTTTATTCTTTTATAAAATATATTTATTTATTTTTTGGAACTAAATCATTTAAATAAAAATCAAAATAAAAATTCCCAATTTTTGGATGCAGTTTATGTGGAAATGCCATAACATTTAGAAAGTTTGAGCAGAGTCATAATCATGGGAAGCATGTGTAGAAATATTTATAAATATATAATTACAATTCAGCGTTATACAAACGTTCTGCCAATCTACCAATCTCAAGTTGCCAAATATTTCTCAAGTGTACTTGTATCTGCTTTCCGTAACTTTCTTGTAACTTTAACATCCTTTTTGGTCCTTTTTGGTAGTCACTGAAGAAGTATGACTCGACTCTATCGTGTTCATTCAGAAATCTTCCTAAAGTTTAAACACTTGAGAAATAAGTTGTTAATGTCCTTTTTCATACATATCCTACAGTGTTTGCGTGCGACTGTTTGCGTTTACTTTTCCAAACTCATACACTTCAAGGATGTATGTCCTTGCTTCATAAGTTTCTACTCGCACACTTTATACGGTAGTACAATATATCTGTTGTATGGATGTAGTTTGCAGCATTGTTGTCTTTTTTTGTTGTAGATATAGATGTAGCAGCAGCAATAGTTGTTGTTGTTGTTGTTATAGTTTTTATTGTTGCTGTTGTTGTAACATTTTATGTAACCGCCATTTGAAGATTGTGTCATTTAACTTTAGCAAAGATTAGCAAAATGCCGACAACAATTAAAAAGTTGTGTCGTTGGAAAATTGAAAATTCGCAAAAGAAAAATTGCAAAGCTAAGAATTTTCAGAAGTTGAAACAAATGCAACTTAAATACAGCAAAAACGTATATAAAAATTGGAAAATTAATTTAAAATGAAATGATGTAGGAAACTGCTTCCGGCATCTTTTTTGTTAAGTAAGAACAAATTCGGTTTCTTGTTTTTTTTTTGTTCTTTTTTCTTTTTTAATTTTGGATCATATACAGAAAAAATTACATTTTACATGACAAAATTTCATTACAGTTGCTTATTAACTAAATAACAATAGTAAATTGCTGAAATTGTTATGTGAATAAGTTTTGATGTTTTGCTCTTGTTCTGGAGATATCAAAATTAGTTATCTGCAGTTTCAAGTTTTGGGGAAATATAAATATGATACTTGACAAAAACAACTATTTCAATTTGAAAAAGTTTGAGTTTTTAATAAAATTAAATATAACAGTTGTGCCTAACTGTTCCAACTTAAATAAACGAATGCAAATAATTATTTCGAACATCGTAGTTTAAGTGACTTTTTGATTTTGAAAGGGCTTTACTTGATTTCAATCCAAAATTTCAAACATCTGAAATATATTTAGTGTTTGTTTTGAACAATGTTAAATTTGATTTATATAGCGCTATTTTTAAGAGATTAATGTGCTTTAAGTTAATCGCAATTCACAAGATTGATGAAAATAATGTTCTATATCTATTTACTACTTCTACGAGGGCGGTTTGATAAATCAGTGACTTTTTGAATTTCCCGCGCAGTTACTCCAAATGCAACAGTGCTGCGGTCAGCTGTAATCTACCAGTGGGCAACTTTCTAATTTTGAGCAAGCTACGTCGTTCAGTTGGTGTTTGATAGCCGTTCAAAGCAGACAACCTCGTGAATTTTTTGCGAAAATGGAAAAAAGTGAATTTCGTGAGCTGATTAAGTATTACGATCTCAAATCCACGAATTGGGATACAAACTGCTACCCCATCCAGCATATTCTCCAGATTTAGCCCCCTGCGACTATTTTCTGTTTTCAAACCTAAATAAATGGCTGGGCGGTAAGAGATTTGAGTCGAATGAAGAAGTCATTACCGAAACAAACGCGTATTTTGAGAGCTTTGAGAAAACCTTTTATTTGGAGGGAATAAGAAAATTAGAAAAACGCTGGAATAAATGTATAAATGTAAATGTAAGCTAAAAGGTGATTATGTAGAAAAATAAAATGTTTATTTGCCGAAAAAATTTGTTTTATTAAAAAAGTCACTGACTTATCAA
>NC_051846.1:227606106-227615503 GCF_002237135.1 Teleopsis dalmanni | reverse complement strand
TAGTGTTGTAAAATGCTGAAAAGGGATTTGAGTAAATCTCCCTTATCATATATAGTTCACAACTTCAATCAGTTTGTATTGTATTCTAATTTTATTATTTTTTAAAAAATGTATAAAATGTATGTAACAAATTATTGTAAAATATTAATATATAATATATATATATAAAATTATAATAAATAAATAAAAAAACCTGATAAAGTTGATAAATATACAAAAACTCGAATAACCAATATATATATGCAAAAATATTAAAAAAATATAAAAGGTATTCAGAATGTCTGTGCATCGTTAAATGAGCATCATTGCAAACTCAAATAATTGCAAAACAAATACGCATTTTGTGCATATATGTTTTACAAATATTTAGAACAGTTGATTTTTGTTTTTGTATATATTTACGTGTAAAATATAACTCAGATGGATTTTGCTGTTGCAGAATGAATGGATAATTTAGATTCATGCATTCATATGTATAATGTAGCAATTTATTGGACATAAAAAAATACAAAATCAAACAATTTTCAACAAAACTTGATATTTTCGCTAAAGTAAAAAAAAGTAAAAAAAGTAGTATCATTCACAATAGAGTCTTGAAAACCACATATGCAAGAGCTAATTAGTATTGAAAATTGGTCTTGAATATTGTCTTACAAATCAAGTGAAAATCATAAGAAAGGGAATTGTTTTTGTAAAATCAAATAATTTTGCATATGTAACGATGCACAGACATTCTGCATACCCCTAAATATTAATTCATAAAATAATTTTAATTTGTAAATAAAGAAATTTTGTGAATGCGGCATTATTCACTATTTTACAAATTCGATGTCAACAAATATTTATATTTTAATGACAAAAACAAAAAAAAATGTATATAACCTTATACCACATTTACACTGTCTTATTTAGATGTTTTTGCTCATTACAACCATTAATTAGGATGATTTACCATACAAAAATATTTCATAAAAATTAACTCATTATCAATAAATCAGCTTATTTAGAGCGAAACATGTCGAAAGCAACCCTTAAAATAAATTTCCCAACAGAGAAATGACCAAAATTTAAAATATTTGTTATATGTGTTACATGTAAAATGTAAATAAACAACAGCTGAGCTGTAAACAAACGTACTGAGAAAACAAGTTTTTAATAAAATCTTTGTTTTTATTAAATGAATATGTAGTGTAACAAATATGTAATATATATATATAAATTATTTAATATATCATTTATATATTAATTTCTTGATACATGGTTGAGTGTAATTTTTCTATACAAACAGAATGGAAATATAAAAAATTACACATGGAAATTTATTTAAAACTTAGAAGGGTTCCAATAAAAATGAAAACGCGTCGCTTTTGGCAAAAAAATTAACATTAAAAAATTATTATCGTTATATTTTAAAAATTGTTATAAAATATATCTATAATACAACTAATTTGCACGTTTTGGCAATTGATAAATAGGAGTAATAATAAGCAATACTGAGTGACAGCAAGTATCGTCGCACCAAGAATTAATGTTCCTAATGATGTGTATACCTTCTTTAACTTATTTTAAATCATTTACAACACTAGAATTTTTAACTATTAATAAGAGTCAAGCATTTGGTTGAAGTCTTCATTTGTTATTCGGCATTGTTAGCCGGTGGTTGCGTTTTTTTTATCGGAAGGTGTTGTGTGAAGCTGTAATAAGTGATACGCAAATATTAAAAAAAGTTACGCGCTCAACAAATTTTTGCAATTAACGCTATTCGGATTTTATGCAGTTCACTTTTTGTGAAGTGTAGTGGTTATAAATAATGTCGAATGAGCAAAACGAAGAATTACCAACTTCGTCTGCTAATACTGAAGTAAGATTTTTAAATTTTTATTAAATTTGATAATATTCATTTTGTATAATAAATACAGGGAAAAATTATTGATACTACATCAGATCGCACATTTGCTAAATATCGTTCACTTATAATATCCGAGTGTGGTTTTAAAATAACCACGACGGAAAGTTATTTGAAGCGTCTTCAAAATTTACGCAAAGAATTGACTTACATTAACGAGACAGATTGGATGTTTGAGCCTTTGGACAAAAAACCGTCTCAATAAAAATAAATTGCTTTTTATAAACAAATTCAAATTCAACAACTAAAACAAAATGTTTACAATACTCAAGAAAATTTGGGATTCTTTCGAACCCGCAGATAATGCACGGGACAATTTTAATAGGCAAACTGAACAGCTTGAAACTATAATTTACAAACAAGAGTGTCAAAATATTGTCAAGCCATTATATGAAGCCCAAGATGAAAAAAAAATCGAAAAGAGTGATTATTACAATGGTACCGGTAAGTATTTTATTACTATGATAAAAGTTTTAAAATTTTTTTGTGATTTAAAAAAAAGTGCTGACAAGTAAAAAATAAACTGACAGCCATGTTGCTCGAATACTTCTAGAACGTAAATTTAAACTCAAAACGTTTATATCATTTTATTTGCTAATTAATAACAATAATAATTTTGTAACTCATAATTATTTTAAATGAATTTTTTTAGTGTATTTATATTTCTGTGAAAGAACTAATTTTATTTAGAAAAACAATGTTATGTTCAACGCAATATTAAGTAACATTCGGTAGATATAGTAGGTGTGTTCTACAAGCTAGTCATAGTAAAACAAAAGTAAAATTTACACGAAAACACTCGAAAATTTGCTGGTGGAACGCACTTGTGTATAGACAGTGTTACTCAAAGTTACTATGAGTAGGTCGTGGAACAGACCTAGTATTTGCATACTCTTAATACAAGTTGCTGTCTATACTAGTTGACCCAGCGCAATGTAAAGTTGCTGCCTACAGTGGTTGGCCGACTCGCGCTAGAAGTTGCTAGATCCAATTATTGATTCCCTCGCAATATAGAGTCGCTGGCTATAGTAGCGCAGCAATTTAAAATATTTTTCATATAAACAAAAAAATGGTTTCGTTTGTATTTGAAAAATTGAATATTGAAATAAATTTATTTCAATAAAATATATATTCATTGGTTATATACACATTTTTTCTAATTGTTGATTATAAATATTTCTCTTATAGGTATTATCACTTTGTTGAAAGATGATCATGGGATCCTAGATAATAATATTATTTTTGATACATCCGTTGGAGGTGGTTTGGGTTGTGAACTTCGAGTTGGATCCCGTGTGCGTTATATGGCGTACAAAGATGAGGAAGGGCCGGTTAAAGTTTTTAAAATAACAGAAGTTTTGGAAAATTGCTGGGATGAGTCTGGAAATATAGATGAAGAAACTGTAAGTAGTATTAAAAAGTATTGTTTTTAATTTTATATTTAAACAAGCTTAAATATTGCAGCTCAGGAAGCAGGTTGATCAACTTAAATTAGAGAAACCAGATTATTTCGCAGTACATCAACGCAATATTTTGGGTTTGATAGTGGAACGTGCACCAGATTCTATCGTTGTTGATACTGACTATAAAGTTATGACTATAACTTTGGAATCAGTTGAAATTAGTTTTGTGCCACAGGAAGGTGATCGTGTTCTTGTTCATTGTAACGTTCAAAACGACGATAAATTTTTGGACAAACAAGGGGAAATATTGGAAGAAATCGCTGTTCATCCAGCACGTTTATTAAAAAAACAACGCTGTACTGTAACCAAAATAAAGGAAGGTTGGGCTGTCTTAAATAGAGATTGTTATTTAATCTTTGATGTATCTCCTGAAGCCTCTAAACTGCGTATCGGCGATTCTATTATAGCAGATATGGTAGAATGTGAAAGGGTAAGCAATAATTAAATCATATTAATAATTCATGTTCAACCATTATATGTTTTATTTTTATTAAAATTTAATTTTAGAGCACTGTTTTCTAAGCACTCATTTTATTCATACTATATATTAAATTTAAAAACATTTCTCTCTTTCTCACGCTCTTTTTTTAAACTTTTTTTTTCTCATACTCCCTTTCTTATTCTCACTCCCTCTCTTTATATTACTCTCTCCATTTGTAATTCGTTCCTTTCTTTCATTATCATTCTTACTCTTTTTTACACTTCAACTTTCTTTATTTTCTCACTCCCTCTCTCTTTCTAACTCTCTCCCTTTGTAATTCTTTCCTTATTTTTACCTCCTTTTTCTCTCCCTCTCTCTTTTCCTTTATCTCTTTTTCTCTCTCTTCTCTATTTTTTCTCTTTCCCTCTCTATTTTTTCTTTCTCCCTCTCTATTTTTTCTTTCTCCCTCTCTCTATTTTCTCTCCCTCTCTCTCTCTCTCTCTCTATTTTTTCTCCCTCTCTCTCTCTCTCTATTTTTTCTCCCTCTCTCTCTCTCTCTATTTTTTCTCCCTCTCTTTCTCTAATTTTTATCATTCCCTCTCTTTTTTTCTGCCCCTCCCTCTTTTTTCTCCCCCTCTCTGTTTTTCTCTCTCCCGCTATCCTTTTTGCTTTCTCTTTCTTCCTTTATCCCTTCACTCTCTCGCTCTCTCTTCATATATCCTTTCACTATTTCTTTTCTGTCTCTCTACATCTCTTTACTTATTTCCCTCTCGCTATTTCTTTTAATCCTACTCTTTAAAATTGTTATTGAAATATTGTTTTTCTTTTTTAGGGCAATTTCGTGTGGCGGTGTATTAAATTTGAAACTGAAGATATGGCTTACAGCGATACGAAAGCCTTTGAAAAGTCAATGGAATCACAAGTTGTAAAAGTATCAAGTGATGTGCGTCATGTATTCTCAGGTTTACACCAAAAAGTGACTGTAGAATTTACAATTGAAAACAACACAGATGAAGTACTAAAAGTGTTGGCTATAGAATTCTTTGGTAAAAGACAAATCCAAATAAAACTTATTGATAAAGACTTGTGTAAAGGATTCGACATAAAATCGCGTAGTAGTGTACCATTGCGATTCGAATGTGAATCTTTGGTTTTTGGTAATTCACACGAATTCTTTTTAATTCAGTTTCATGGATTTCGTATTAAACGTTCCATTAATCTTACCGTATGTGGAAGTGAGGAAGAGGCAGCGGAATATCGACAACGTGTTCTTGAATTACCTGTACCAATGGCAAATGGACGCTCATCATCACATCGCTCACGATTTTATGCTCATTCGGTTTGGGGACGAAAATGTGAACTTGTTTCGGGTGTCGGTATAGGTCCCAAAAGACGGTTTATAAAGCATCGTATTCCGCCATATGACGTACCTAAACGATTGAAAGAGGCATATCTTACATCAAGGTCAAAAAACGATATGACCGATGGTGTTGAAACGTATTTTCCGAGTGTTAAAGAAGAACTGACAGCACGAAATTATGTAACTAAATTCCAAGTGCTATTGCATTTGGAAGAAATTGAATATTTTGTTACATTCCGCAATTATGATATGGAGCGTGCACATTTCACTCGTGTTGGAGAATATCTATCGTTAGTTATAGAAAATTTAGCTGAACGTCGTCCATCACTTGTACTTGGAGACACGGTACATGCTTCAAATCCTTGGGAGCTAGGTGAACCAACAGCGCGTACGTATGAAGGAAGCATTCATAAAGTCCTCTTCGATCGTATATACTTAAAATTTAATGCTTCCTTTCAAAACAACTATAACGGTGAAGATTACCGGCTAGAATTCTTTTTTTCTCGATATGGCTTTCGTAAGCAACATCATAGTATCGTTAAAGCAGTTACCCACTTGGGAGAAGACTTTCTATTTCCAACTCGTATTAAGACACGTCCAAATGCACAATTAGCAATTAACTTAAATGCAGATGATGATTTAATTTTGGAAGGTAAAAAACACGACTGGGTCAACACCAAATTAAATAGCATACAGAAACGTGCGGTTTACAATATTTTACGTGGGGAGGCCTATAACATGCCATACATAATCTTTGGACCTCCTGGTACAGGCAAAACTGTAACACTCATTGAAACAATCATACAAATTATTAAGCTGATACCACATGCACGCATATTAGTAGGCACTCCATCTAACAGTTCAGCTGATATTATAGCAACGCGCTTAGTTGAAAGTAATGCGTTGGAACCTGGCGATTTTGTTCGATTGGTGTCACAGAACATAATTGAAAAGGAACTTATACCTGATGAACTGCTGCGTTATTGTGCCACCGCAGATATTGGCATAGATGGCACATGCGAGAGTGCGGTATATATAAATAGAAGAATTGCATTTTATTTAAGGTTTTTTAATATTTATGGTTTTTTGTTTTAGATGGTTACTACAGAAAGTGGATTAAAGTTGAGATGTCAGCAAAAATTTCTTGGACGCCATAAGATTACCGTTAGCACATGTACAACACTCGGTAATTTCATGCAAATGGATTTTGGCAATGATCATTTCACACATGTGATTATTGATGAAGCAGGCCAGTGTACTGAGCCTGAAGTTATGATTCCGATTGCCCAGATTTCCAAGGGTAAAGGACAGGTTATACTTGCTGGTGATCCAAATCAACTTCAACCAATTGTTATAAATCGTTTATCAAATGTTTCTGGTCTAGCGCGATCATTTCTGATACGTATATTAGCACACACGCCATATGTGCGTGATATAGCGCGATTTCCATCTACTTCGGGCTTTGATCCACGATTAGTAACAAAGCTACTATACAGTTATCGTGCATTGCCATCTATACTTAATGTATACAACGAATTGTTTTATAATTCGGAACTTATACCTATGGTGCATGAAGTAGAATCAAGAGAAGCAAAGCTACTTAAGCTTGCCAGAAGTTCACTACCAGCTAATGCTAAGTTTCACCCGTCGCACGGCGCGTTTTTCTTTGGTTTACGAAGCGAAAATAAACAAGAAACTGACTCACCATCTTGGTTTAATCCATTGGAAGCAAAACAGGTAATTCATAAAAAAATATCACTTGAGTGTTTATTATGGTATGTAAATTTAAGTGTCGATTTGACATTAAATGATATTTATTTGAATTTCATGTAAAAATTTATTGTCAAACATCTTGAGAGTTACTTAAGACACTTCTCACTTACAAAATTTAAGAGTTACTTAACATAAGTCTGCATTGTAAAACTGGTCCTTAAATTTTTTATGGTTATTATTATATATTGACAACAAAACGAAAATTAAATCCCACAAAGATATATATAACCAATCACTAACGGTCATAGATTCATGTAAAATTAAATATCTGTACTGACCTAAATAATAACATATATTTAAATTTTTATTTATTATAATAATTAATATTATTAAAATATTTTTTCATCGATTTGATTTATCATTTCTTTTCAGATATTCTTTCGTTGTTTACGTTTATATCGTATGAATATACAACCAGACCGAATTGGCATCATAACACCATATGCAAAGCAAGTCAAGCATTTAAGAAATATCTTTCTTAGCGCAGAGATATCCATGCCTAAAATTGGTTCAGTTGAAGAGTTTCAAGGACAGGTAATTACTAACAAACTAATCTAAAAACAATATATAATACAATATATATCTTTTATTTACAGGAAAGAGATATCATTTTAATATCAACTGTTCGTTCAAGTTCACGAATGGTCGCTGGCGATATTCGACATTCCTTAGGATTTGTTAGATGCTCAAAACGTATGAATGTAGCTATATCTCGTGCACGTTACTTGCTTATTGTATTTGGAAATCCTCATTTGCTAATGTATGATCGTTCATGGCGTTCATATATTTCCTATTGCCTGGATAATGACGCTTACGATGGGTGTGATTTACCAGAACACCTGTTTCATAATGATACTTATATTCAAGATGATGGTAGCCTTCAGAGTGAAAAGCAAAATTTAAATGAAGGTGAAATTAATGTTGCTGTTAATGAAAACGGTATAGAAATATATGGAGGCAAATATAAGGAAACCATAGCAAACCAGGAAAAATTTCAAAATATTCACACAAATGATATAGATATTCATGGACATGCTAATAATAATGCCAATAAAGCTGCAAATGTTAGTAACGAATTGCATCAAGAAGATATAATAAATGCAAATAAGGTTAATCAAATTAATCCTCATATTAACCCTTTTAGAAATGATAACAAATTGGTTAAAAATAATCCATTAAATAAAGAAAGAGGAAAGGATATAAATAACAAATCTTTGACATATGTTGATAAGACTCATTCTGATGATCGTGTTAAAACTGATAAATCTACTATTAAAGATATTTCAGTTGTTTCAGAAAAACAGGATGATAATATCACTAACAATAACTCTTAATTCATATAATATAAACTAAAATAACAACACCTTATAGCTTTAACAACACTGAAAGTGATATGTTTTATTACAAACAAATTTAAAATAATTTTAAAATATAATCTTAAAATAACTACTATTCCTCATTGTAACAATATATATATATATGAAGATGTCGCAGAACGTATATAATAATGGACAAATTATAATTACACTATTATTCACTCCAAAAAACACCATTACTGTAATACGATGTGATGTTGTAAATACCTGTATAAACAACGATGCTGCGCTTGCACCTTCCTTCATTCTACATTTGAATCACATTTTCTTTTAAAATAGTTTCTTTTCTTATTTTACCCATTTAATTCACTAATAAAATTAGATTAAATTACATTTCACATTTTGTGATTTATCACAAATAATTTTCAATCACATAAGAAACATTTCTGTAATTGTCATAAACCTAATTTTAAATTGCAAAGCAAACGAATTGAAAGTATTTTTCATATACTAAAAATGTATTTGATTCTCAATATGTTACTATAGTTTAAGAAGAATAAATATATGAAGATTAAAATGTTTTTTTATTTTTTGTAAAATAAATATGAAATATATTTATAGAGTGGTAAAGCGGATGCTCTTATAAATGGATATCTCTTTTAATCATGTAATTTTTCTATTTCAAAATGTTTGTTTTTTACATATATAAAAAAATTTCTGTCATCTCAAGTGGAAAAAATGGTTGGTTTTGTCGGCGTCCACGTAAAAGAGCCTTCACTGGTAACCACTGGATCACTATAGTCTTCAAAAATCTTCTGCAAAGACATTAAAAAAAAAATCCTAAAGATTCTTAATTACGGTAATACCCCCTATAACGCGGTAGGTTGGTTCTGCGTTATAGTGGTATTTCCGTATACCCCGTATACACATGTGCAAAGGTACGCGAAGTTAATTATGTACTGTACAAATCTCCGCGTTATATGAGGGAATGCCCGTGTTATACGGGGCATTGAAATCGCGTAATATGAAAACAAGTTATAGGTAAGGGTACCGCGTTATAGTAGGGATTACTGTAGTTTTAAAAATTCATTTATTTACCGATATTGAAACTATAGCTTATAATAATCATTACGGTACTACTATTATGCATAAGCAACT
>NC_051846.1:227527082-227606006 GCF_002237135.1 Teleopsis dalmanni | reverse complement strand
TTTATTTTCTGATAAATGGCGTTTACACATCTGGCCACGGATTTACAGACTTCATTATAAAATGAGCTGTTTAGCATATGTGTGACGTTTACACTAGTAACACGCATGAGTGTAGGAGTGTTAAAAACCGGATGTCTTACAAAACTTCATATGATAAAAAGGTATTTATCAAACAATTAAACAATTTATGTTGTTAGTTAAACTTTGCAATTGATGTAAAAAGTACCCGGATTTATTAAATAAAACACACAAAGAATTAACAGTCAATCAAAATTTATTTTTTTGCGTATAAAATAAATAATGCTTGGCCTATTTCTCTCTGCGTTTTTCGTAAGGTAATTAATCAGTGGTGTAGCCAGGATTCTTCCAAGGGGAGGTGTACCAGAAAGAAATTTTTTATTAGTATTTTTGCAGTATATTACATTTGAATTATATTGTCAAAGTGGGGATTTATGTTATTATCTTAAATCCTCTCCCTCTAAATACGCCACTGTGATTGAGGTATGGACTTCAAATCTTACGGCGAGTTTTCATATATGGCTGTAATTGACTCAAAATTTGTGGTAACTTTAGTTTCGAAAACAAAAAGCAAAAACAGGGAACTATGTCATGATTATGTCATATGATGCTTACTAAGCTTGACTTACTATGAATATTATTGGTAAGAACTCCTGCAAGCAGCTGTATTTCGGTGTGTATTTTTTGGAATAATAATTACGGAATACTTTGTATACAGAATACGACTGTATACACCTGGACATAAGAAATATTATACAGACTAATGTATATATTTTTTTTACTAATATTAAAGAAATGTCTCATTATTTTGCCCCATACCATACTCTTCTATGCAACCTCGTTTCCTACAAATACAAAAATGATAGGTTTCATGCTCACTAAGATTTTTATAATTGCCAAAGACTAGCCAATCGTTTAACGAACTTGCGCAATTGATTGGAAATAGAATAGATTGGAAACACAATTTGTAAAACCCTGAGCTTCTAATAGAATATAGATATAAAAGTTATAGAATTAAAATGTAAACAATGTATAAAATAAAATAGGATTGCTCGAATTTAAAGGTGAGTCTGCGACAGACTCGACATACACCACCTATGGGTTCTTTGCGATACAAAAGAAGTCTTATTTTTAGAATTTGTTTTCTCAAAGTTTTTATAAAACTGTATTAGTAAATCAAAAGCTTTTTTATCATTTTAATCAATTTCTTTTCTAAGAAAATTTTGTGTAAATATATATTGACAGTGAAGGTCGGCAGAATTGTTTTAACACTTATATTGTTTTGATATAGAGTATTTATTATTAGAATCGGTCGACAAATATGATAGTCAACCACTTGTGGGATGTTTTGGACTTTCCTGAGACGTGTTGGAGATATGTGCTTCTTAGGGATATTTTGAGTGTCCTAGATGTGGTTTCAATTTTTTTATGCAGTTTATTCTAAGCGCTACTTTGACAGCATAGTCAAAAGTTGCTTAATTGGTTTGATAGGAAATATTTACTGTATAAAGCTTAAGAGAGAAAACGGCCTTAAGTATTCTGCAATAAAAAGACAGGTTGTTTTTTGAATTCAATTTAGTTTTGCGATTTTACTTTTCCTTCGCAGAAGAGTAAAATCGATTTCACGATCGAATTATCGAAGTAATAGACAATTTTACGTTTAAAGCCCCATTTTTGCCTATTTTTATTTACATATATAAATTGCTGAAAATAACATCTGTTTTGTGCATTGTTATTTCAACTAAGTTTCCTATGTAGAAATAAACCAAGATTACTGGGTCAAAGACTTCTCGTTAATATTTATGAATGGGTATATATTATTTACTAGCTTTTCGAATAACAATATTATTAAAATATATAATATCAATTAATAGAGACAGAGATTTCTTTAATAAATAACATAACCATAAGCATACCATAAGTAGTTAACTAAAATCCCATAAATTACTTGGATTCCTTTAATTAATAGGACTAAGCAAGGACTTTTGGTTTAGTATGAATACGCAGAACTTAAGAAAAATTAGTTGTTTGTATTCATCGGTATATCAAAAACAAAACGAGGTCTTATAAATAAAACCAATAAATTTAAAAATATCAGACAAAAGTATAATGTGGGGGTATGTTGTAAAGTGCTCATTTGTTAAAAATTTGAATTGAAACGCTTCTTAAAAGAACGTTATTTAAATAATTATAATTATGACACATTTTATTAAATTAACATATTTTAAATAAAATATGGAACTATAAACCTAAATGTCCACCTGTTGCAAAAACTTTTTTAACAATTCATTCCACCTGTTGTCATAAAAAGAATAAATTATTTAATAGTAATTAAGGCATTAAAAGTAGAATCGACTTCTCTTGAACTTGAGTCATAACTTTTAAAAGTTATAAATCAGTTCACGGGAACGCCTTTACCAAGCGAAGTGATTGTTGGAGAATTAATAGTGCCATAAATTTCAATTTTTATTAGAGCAAAGTTTTTATAAAATATAACTAGTTTATGTAAATAGAAATAAATATTAACAATATACCCAACTGTCAATATGCAGATCAGACTAGTTTTTTTTTAAATTAAAATATAGAAAGCTGGATAACGCTTTTATTATTTTGTGGTTTATATATCAGTAAGATATGACTTACTTGATGATAGCTATCTGCAGTTGTATCTGCATTTGATTTGTCATCAATCTTCTCTGGATAATTATGTGTTAAATGATCCCAAATAGATTCGCCTTTATCGTCTGCATTCCAGCCTCCTTCTATTTGATATGATGATGATCCAACACCCCACAAAAAATCTTTAGGAAAACGTCTTTGAAAATTTTGATTAGAAGGGCTAAAATAAAAAATATTAACATAATATTATAAAAATTAATATAATGCAAAGAAACTATAATTATAAATAAAAACAAATAATATTAAAAAAATTATACATGTTAATATGTATATATGTATATATATGTATATTTTAATATAATTCAGAATTTATAAAAAAAAGCCTGGATTATTCTTCAAATATGTTTTTACAATCTGCGTAAAAGTAACTAGATTTATTAAATAAAACTAAAAAAAAATATCCATCGATTAAAATTTATTTTGTCGCATAGTAGGATCTACTCTATGCAGTACAACTATGCTAATGTTTGAACTAAAGTTCCATATAATATTCGTAAACCTTTAACTCCATCAGCGATTTTTCTTTAATAAAACAATCGACAAGCTATGGGTTTCTTAAAATGATTACTTAGCTCAAAGAATAGAAAAAAGGTGCATACCTCTTCCCCCTGTCATTAGAATACGGCGTTTGGTTAATTACAACACAAAAGTTTTCTGGTAAAAACTGTTAACTGTTTTCTGGTAAGAACGCACTCAAATCTTATTAAAAACACAAGTTATCGAAAAAATTGCGCTGGTTTTGTTTCGACAAGTTTTTTAAATCGTACATTCCGGATACTTTTCATAACTTATATAATAAATCTTTATCATCTTTTGAATTTGATCATATTTGATAAATGTCGTCAGTCGTTACAACATATGATTGCCAGAGATTAGAATTGTGTGAACATTTGAGCTCACCAGTAATCAAAAACTTCTCAATATAATATGTTCTGGCTTAATGCAATACTTAGGTACAATATTTACTATTCCCTTAGAGATTAGAGGTAGGTACATAGATTAGCGAGGTCGTCTGCTTTCTTACATAGCTACCGTTACACGTATTCCAAGTTGGCTGTTGTGCTACTACATGATTCGAATAGGAACCCTAAAACAATATCTGTTATCAATATCAATGAAAACTTACTTGCGGAACAAAAAACACATTAATATCGCAATGGTCCGCTCCACTTGGAACTTCTGTTTCTATTCTCTTTTAAGAATCGTATATAGTTATTAAAATAGTAAAAGGAAATTTATTCATAAATGCTTATACATATTGGTTGTAATAGTTTGAAATTCGTTTGCTCTACCAGCTCATCAATATGGGTCTGTCTGAGAAAGTACAGATGTTTTTTCTTAGTTAGAGGCAAATGGGATCACTGGTGACATTTTCTACAAGTCTCTGGCTCGAGTCTAGACTACAGGAATAGTTTTGCCATTGTGAGTGTGTTCTTTTTCGGCTTGATATCAGAATATATTTTGCGTGGGTTATGCAGACCTTTATTCGATTGCTGAATATCTTATTTTTGGTTAGGATCGGTTGAATAACTAACTAACCTAGTGCTGTGTTTCACTTCAATGGTAATCATACATTTTATTTAGTTGGATTTTAATTTTTTGAAATATTTAAAAAATCAAAGGGTTTATATGTAAACTTGAAGGGGTTTTTTAGCTTTAAGCTCTCTATTTGTAGACTAAGAATTCATAATTTTTTAATATTAATTTTTTTTTGTCGAATATAACGCGTCTTATGTTAAAAAGAAATTATTAGAAAGGTTCGAACAGTAATGAAAAAACAATTACAAAAATTTTAGTTAATTTATTTAAATTTGATTGACCATACAACGCTTTTTCGAGTATTGCCAAGTACTCATTATCAGTGATATTAGGAAATAATCGAATTTTTATTTAATTAGTTTATAGTATGTATATAATTTGTTGGACTGCAAGTGCCAAGTTTAAAACTCGTGCCTATCAATTTAGAAACGATGACTAATCGTGTTCTCGTAGAGTAGCCAAGATTCGAACCTTTGTCATAATATTTTTTTTTGATTAATCTTGGCATTATCACTAGAACTATCAAGAATATATAAAAATATATAATTTGTTGGACTGCAAGTGTCAAGTTTAGAACTCGTGCCTCTCAATTCAGAAAATCGTGATTTTCCATTGTAGCCCAGGTTTAAACCTTTGTTAATTTTTCTTTTTTTTGATAGATTTTGACATTATCAGTACGGAGTAAAACTAGAAATATCAAGAACTATATTTTATATTAAGAATATATGAGTATATAATTTGTTGGACTGTAAGTCCCAAGCTTAGCACTCGTGCCGGCCTAATTAGAAACGAAGACTTATCGTGTTTTTCCACAGTAGCCAAGGTTCAAACCTTTGTTAATTTTTCTTTTTTTTGATAGATCTTAATATTATCAGTACGGAGTAATACTAGAAATATCAAGAACTATATTTCCTATTAAGAATTTAAAAATATATAATTTGTTGAACTGCAAGTCCCAAGCTTAGCACTCGTGCCTGCCTAATTAGAAACGAAGACTTATCGCGTTCTTCCACAGTAGCCAAGGTTCAAACCTTTGTTAATTTTTCTTTTTTTTGATAGATCTTGACATTATCAGTATGGAATAAAACTAGAAATATCAAGAACTATATTTCCTATAAAAAACAATTTTCTACCAAAACCTACTGGAAAACTTTGAATTTTTGTTATAATAGCATAAAACCATCTAAATTAATATAAATGAGATATGTTGAAAATTTAGTATGATATGTTTAACTGATTCTATACTATTCATTTTTTTTTGAAATATTTAAAAAATCAAAAATGTGAACTGAAACATTTCGTTTTTGGTTTGAGTTCTTGTGGTGGAACTTGACATTATCATTATACAAATATCAAGTACTATATTTCCTATTAAACTATATCTTCTACCGAGAGCTTGAGTACATTTTGAAGTATTAATTTAATAGCACAAAGTATTTTAAGCTTATATAAATGAGATATGTTAAATATATTGAAACTTGTATTTTTATTTTGTTTATTGTTTATATAATTTATATGTTTATATATTTAACTTTATTAGCTTAAAATGTTTATTTAGTTTTTGTTTCAAATTTTATTGTATATTGATTGTAATGATAATTATTTATTTTTACAAGAGACTTACATTCTTCAAATGTTGTAATAATGTACGATTGTTTATTTTGAAGCTAAAGAATTCAATAAAAATGTGTTAATAAATCTTGCAAGACAAAAGTTAACAAGTCGTTACGCCTTGACATGCAATACAAAAGATATAAGTTGGTTCAATGTTGGCCGTTTCAATCTCATTGCTCACTTCGGCTTGATTATTTATGGAAATTACAAGAATTCGAATTCATATTAATTACATCACCAAATAGCCAATAAATACCGAACACAGAACATTTACGTACGCAAAGCATTTCATCAGAATTAACAAGAAAAAAATGCAATGACTGTTTTCGGATTATGTTTCTCTTCTTCATAGATTCAGTAAATTCAGATTAGGGCTTAGTGTTATACTATACTTCGTTCACACTTTTACCATAATTTTGCGGTTTTTATTATGATTCAATTTTATTATGTTATAATTACAAGTTAATTTGATTCACTTTAAGTAATTCCCCATTGGGTTTAATGAAGTTGCCATTGGGATTTAATGAGCTTATATTTTGAAAATATTCAATATATAAAACATAAACAATAAACTATAAAAATATATTTACATATTTTGACTTGCAAACAAAATTTAAAAAAATTCCACATAAATAATAATATTAGTTAATTTTTAAGTGTTATTCTTACTACAAAACACGCATTCAAATTGAAAATAAGTACAAAAGATTTATGAAGACTTAAAAATACCAGATTTAAAAAAATAAAAATAAAATAATAATATTAAGCAAAAAATAATGTCTTTGTATTTTAAATATATTCTGCATTTCTATAAATTTAACTTGTAGACTTAAGAGAATTTAACTTTGAGATACATTTTTTGATATTTTAAAAGCTATGACCAACAACAAAATTTTATAGAACATTTTTTTGACTCTTTTAGAATTGATTTAATTTTTAATTAAAACTAGTAATGTTTTAAAGTGATTTCAAAGTTTACATTATTCTATTTAACCTAACAAATGTGTAGCACCCTCAAAAATAAGTTTAATAATTGTAAGTGTAAATAGTACAAAATAATTAAACCTTCCAACTGATATCGTTGGTTTTGATGTATAATATCATTTAAGTATTTTTATCCATAAGTCGGTGCTATGGACTAGGGATCAACACTTCCAAAACAAAAGTTATGATAGTTGACAGAAAAAAAGACAACAGCCAAATATAACGACGATTGCATGCTTTGAGGTTGTAAATAAATTTAACTATTTGAGATCCTTCATAACTAACACTGGCAAAAGGTCCGATGAAATTAAACATCATATAAAAATATCAAGATCTGCAACAACAAAACTTATAAAAATATGAAAGAAGAGAACTATAACAAAATCTACAAAGCGTCGTCTTGTAAACGCCTTGGTGTTTCCTATAGTTACTTATGCAGCATATATATGTGGCGGATGTGGTAACCACAGATAATTATTAAGACACGGAAAACACGATGGCAACGTTGTAACTTCACAAGCAAAAATCATATAAAAGCAGAACACAAGTAAGCATCACTCTTTTTTGCATTCGAGCCGTCAGCGAACAAGGACACAAGGAGTTATAGTGGAACAAATAAACCACATATATAGCAGATATCTACCCTGCAATCTATGCAGGAAAACAGAAAGAACAGACAGAAGATTGAGACCTTCGAAATGTGAGTCAATAGAAGAGTATTAAAAATTCCATAGACTGCTCATCGAAATAACTTCTATGTACTCGAAGAATAAAATGTAAGGACTAGGTTTATAAAAATGATTTCCAACTCATATTTAACCTAATTTGACCACGTAACGATGCGAACAGGAACTCTGGAACAAGTGCTTGTAAAGCCAAAAGTATGCGGAAGCAGACGACAAGGATGATCGCCTACACTTTGTGTGGATCAATTACAACCTCTTCTTAGAAAAACGATGTGAAGAGATACACATTGCTCAAGATCCAACAACATAACGCACCGCAACAAAAAATGTGCATTTATAGTACACCAACACGCTCTGTTAAGAGCAAAGGACTGAGAATGAAGGAAGTATTTTCCTCTGATGTTCATGTGAAATTTTATACATTACATATTTCTGCAGATTTTACTTAAGTTCATACATTAACTTCAAAAATGACTATTTAGAAATCAAACAACATATCGACAATTTCGTATCGGTTATGGACTTTGAAATTATCGAAAACCTGAGACTGGAAGAGATAAATACATAATCCCAAAGAAAAAAAGAATAAAATATTGTGCACCATTTTTAAAATGTTCATGTAAATTATTTTAGACGTCTTCCTTGAATATATCGATAAAAAATTACAAAATAAGAAAACTGGATACCGATCAGTTCGATTTTGTATTTACCAAATGAGCACTTTTCCAATAACTAAAAAAAATTCATTAAGGTACGATAGGCTATTATTCTTAAACTTAATAAAGACTTTAACTTAAAAAAAACTTTAACTTAAAAAAATCTTTAACCATCAGGCAGAGCATACAAGGGTGCAGTTCAAGCTTTTTAATGTACCTTAAGTAATATCATTGATATATATATACAGACGAAAAGCGGATATCATAGGACTCTTTTGTTACCACCTTTGGAGTGAGAGTGGACTGATTACGCTTCTTTTTTAAAAGTTATAGATACAGCGATGACCATAATTAACTTTATTTTGATAAAAGTATGGCAAAGTATGCAAAGTATTATTAATTCCCCACACTTTTTCAACAGAATATGTGCTTATTATTTTACGATTGCGCTATTGATGTAATACGATAATATATCGTTTATGGCTTCTTGTATTATAGTAATAGTTCCAACAGACCTATGTTATTAAGGAAATGTAGAGATATGTAAAATTTATATTGCCCAAAATGTCATAACCTGGTTTTTACAGCATGTCACACATATACTGAATTTTCGATCTGTAAATAACAGTTACTTCTAGTTAAAGATTTAAAAATTATTAATTCAGTGATAAATAACTTTTCAAATCTTATATTATTCTACCATCCAATTAGAGTTTTTTCTCTGACCTTGGTGTTCCAGAGAGCTTAATTTACTTGTTATTAATGTACAAAATTCCATAAAAACGTGTTCATTATAATTCAAATATTTATTATTTATACATTATTAAATAAACAAATTCATTATAGTAATTAAATTGAATAAAGAATATGTTTGTTTTCATATGTGTAATTTTAAGTAAAATTTTTTTATAATATTATTTTTTTAAAAATTATTTAATTAATAAAATTTAATGAATAAAATAAAAAAGTAATTTAAATTGGCATTATAAGATATGGTTTGAACCAGGTGCAAAAGTGTTTGAGCTATTATGGCTTCAAAACTGTCGTATGCTCCAATACGAGCTGTAGTTAAACACACACCTGTGTATTTGTTAACATCAAGGAATAAAAAAAAGAAAAATAACTTCAAAACTATTTCTTTTGTTTTTAATTAGGAAAAAAATTATTAAAAAATGTTTATATATTATTTATAAAAAAAGAAAGAAAATATTCAAATTTTGTATATTTCAAAGCTGATCTTAACAGTGTTCGTGTCAAGACAGTACTGTCCTTTGAATTCCACTAATTATGGTTAAATTTAATTATATTAAGACAATAATGAATAGAGAACCTTTTGATAATAATAAAGAAAATATAAATATAAAATTAAAAAATATTATATTAAAAAATATTTTTGATAATTCTATTGCAAAGTATTTGCTATTAACTTGATGTTTTTATTGAACCTATTATTTTTTTCTGGCTAATTTTATGTTAGCACTTGGCATATGCAAATAAATTCCCCTTATCAATTTCTAATAAACAATTAATATTTTTATAAGTTTACTATGCAAATATTTCAATAAATTATCCACGTCTATTAGCTTATGTCAATTTTTACAGAAACATCTTAATGACGCCTTTTCAATGATATACGAAAAACAAGTTTAATATAACAAAAATCATTCTCAAATAATTTCCCAATAGAGTGCTATTATATTTTATGAAAACACTGTTTATTAATTATGAATATTAATATAATTTTTTTTATTATAGTAAATATAACAATATTTTTTAAAGCATTTGTATAGAAAGTTTCAACAGCAAATGTTGCTTATGCGGGGCGTATGAGTAATCAATTTACACATGCATAATTCTATATAAAATTACTAAATATGGGTTTTTAATGTTAAAACTATTATGATTAATATTATGCTATCGGATATATCGTTGAAAAGTCACTCCCAAACAAATTTAGATCTTAAAATTTTTTTTATTTCAAAAACGCTTGATGACAATTCACTTAACCGATTAAGATAATATTTTTTTTGAAGTTTTTATCAAATAATTAATATATATAGCTTAGCTATTTGATAAATATGTATATATAATTAATTATAAGATTGGTCTTCTCAAATAGAAAGTGCGAAAAATGAATAAAATATTTTTAAAAAATAAGATATTCAATATACCCATATGTCCCCATACTTGGGACATATCACGCACCACTTATTACGATATAGAATATATTGCCATTTTTACAATTTTGAAAAAAATGCAATTTGCTTAATGTTAAATATAATTGTAGTGCAACGATGATTATCGTTATAAGGCACTACGGAAAGCACATCCATTATTGATCAATTCAAATATAAGCTCTATGAATTTATATTTTTTTTTAATAAATAAATATATATAGTTTGGTTTGATTTTATGCAATGATTTAATCATTTTTCTTTATGCATGCAATTTATATGTGAATAGTCTATTAAAAATAATAAAAAATTATTTCAGAAATGCAATTAACAATAGTGAGAATAAGGCCCAACTTTATTTTATGCACTTAAAGATATTTTAATTAATCATTGGCTTATTTGTTTATAAAATGTCAATCTTTATATTTTTTACTATCACGTTTTTTTATTGATTTTCCGTAACTGTTCGAGAAGAATACAAAATTATAAACAAGTATTAAGTGCATATTTGATCCTGATTATATATTCTGATATTGAAATATTATTAAAGATTATTGATGTTAATTTAATATATTAGATAATTCTGGTTATAGATTTTAAAATTTTATTATAGAACTAAAACTTTCCTAATAAAACTATTAAAAAAATACAATAAATATAGCTTCTTTAACAGTTATTATTATATTATTGATAATAAAATATAAATGTTAATAAGTTATTAAGCTTATTATTTATAAAATATTTATAGATTATTGCTTTTTAGATTTAATTGAGGAAATGATAGAATTTATAATTTTAATATGCACATGGACCTAATTATTATTAATATTTATTATAATATATTTTAATATTATTATAAAATAAATATATATTATATTATATTGTATATTGAATGTATTTAAAAATTTAGATTATAATAATTTTGAAATATACTGTAATATATTTTAGTGATATTTTGATGGATGTAAGTATTATTAATACTTTTTAATAACTTTATAATATATTTTACAATTATTATCATTTTATATTATAAAATAAAATTTATTGTGGTATTACAAAATATTTGTTTATAGAATTAAAAATGATTGGGATGTATATATTGATATTTATTACTATACTATTAGTAATGAATATCGAAATAAAATAAATAAAAACTCTAAATGTTGTCATAAATTAGCATTCATTCTGAAAAAAATATTATTCATGACTTAACCATTTTAACGAAAATCATAAGACAGTATAACGTTTCAACAAATAAAATTTTCATAAAATTCCTGAATTCTGATTTATTTTTTTTTTGTAATATAGATCCAAGGATACATTTTAATTTTCTAAACGGATGTTTAATGTAACAGGTTATAATTTAATTGAATTTAATAAATATAATAAACATAATACAAGATATATACTCTGTTTATATATAAACTGATACTCTATTTTTTACTTCTGAATTACTAGTTTACTGCATGGACCAAGGTTGTTTATTATAACTCGTACTATTAACTTAAATTTTAGCTTAGAAATATAGGTTTCAGACAAGAACGGATTTGGATCATTCTTGGGAAATATGTTTATTATAACTGAAGAAACCATATTGACAAGATTGTCATTTAAAATTCATGTCAGTTACGGGCATTTTTTGTAATAAAGATGACTATAAGCTCTATATTTTAATATAGTTCTATTGATTTACAATCACAATATTAATTTTTTGTAATAAAAAAATTTTAAACGAAATAATGTGGATATATTTTCACTACTACTAGTTCAAACAGGAAGTCGTTTATAATATAATAGAATCCTGTATAGATTTTGACCAAATTTTTGTCAGGTACATTTATTTTAATCCAGTTCCTAAAATACGCATAGTTTCCTTTCAAATTTTAAGTCAAAAGAATTGTTTTATATAATAGCAAAAAGAGTAAATTGTAAATTCAAAAAAAAAATTATATAAAATTAAAAAATTGTTTATAATTTTTTTTTAAATAAAATTAAAAATTTTAACACTTACACTGAACAACAACAATTCAATAGCAGAACAACAAAATATGTTAACAAAAAACTTTGATTTATTTTTGAGCACTTTAATTGCATTTTGAAATTCAATTAATTTTTTTCTTCTTTTGTATTATTATAAAATTAAAATATTTTTATTAAATTACAAGTTCGATAAATAATAATATATTTAACGAATTTTGTAATAGGAATTTAAATCAAATTTTAATTATTAATAAATATAAATTATTAATTTTAAACTTTTCTTAAAACGACACTGGAATCCTTTTTACATATAACAAATAAATTTTTTAAACAAAACTTTTTTTGTACCTAAAACAACGCGCCAACGATTTTAAAACGTTTTGCGCGCTCAGCCTCAACTTTGTGTTTAAAACAATTTTGCGTGCTTATTTCGAAATAATTTAGAATAAACGAAATCAACAGCTTTTATATCCTCCGTTTTGTTTTTTAAAAGAACTTCACGTCTTTGTTGTAGTGTTCAACAACGTCACAGAGTCGCTCTTAGAACACAACAGGTGTTGCAACACTCATTCCAAAAATATCGGCTAAAAATACTTCACCTTAAAAAGCAGCTTTTTAAGAGAATTTCGTTTCTTCGATATTTGTTCACAAGCAAAACATTTTATTTTTATTACTGCTACGTTGCAAGACTGGCTTGAATGTTACCCTTCTCGAGTTCAGGTCAATATCTTCGCTCTCAACTAATAGCCAACGTTTTAAAATCTAATACACATACTCTCTCGCTCTTTCTCTTAAAAAAGCGCATTAGTACAAATGATTTTAAAGTTTGCTAACAACTTTGTCAACATCTTTTAAAAATAGCAACAATATTCCGAATAAAATCAATTACAATAACAACACTAAGTAAATCAACAAAAAATAATAACAGTAATGCAGTTGTTGCTAATTTTAAGAATGTGATGACACGATAAACAATTAAATAAACTTAAAACTGATAAAGTCAACATTGTATCAATATTATTCAAACGGTACATTTTATATTGAGCTACCTTGCAGGTGTGTATATTAAATTCAGAAAGAAATTAAATTCAATTATTATTATAATTAAAATACAAACAAAATTGATAAATCTTTATCATACATAACAACAATAAAAAAACTAACCAATATGCTAAATTTCTGACACTAATTGTATATCAATTAGCCGCATTTCCCAAAAAAAAATTTTTTTTAAGATAATAAATCAAATTGGTATATTATTTACTGTTAGACTTTAATTAAAAGAATGATGTTTCGATATATTCTAATGTGATCTTCTTTTTTAATTGTTTATTCAAAAATTATATGTTATACAATTATATAAATTACAATATATTGGAAATAATATTTTTGAAGTTCTCTCTGTCTCTAGCAGTATGTACCAAGTCTCCTATTGTTCTTAACCCAGTCCAGTATCGGACTCAACCAAGACGTTTGTTTCCTTCCTATGCCGCGTTTGCCTTAGATTCTGCCTTCCACAATCGGTTGCAGCAATTCATGCGGAACGATTATTTCATTGTCAATGATTGCAAATTTAAGGTTATCTTTGCTTTTAGTTATATGTTATCACTACTAACGCCATTTAGCAGATTCGAGAAGTGATCACTCCAAATGTTACGCGTGGTTTGGACATCTAACACCAGATTAAAATCTTGATCTTTACAGGAATTAACTCCGGTTTTATAAACACTTGTCAGGCATTTGATTTTTTGATAGAATTTTCGAGCCATATTCCAGCTCAAGCTCTTCGTACTCACGTTTTTCTGCTTACTTCTTTTTTCATCTGAAAAGATGTTTCTCAACCCTTTTTTTTTGCCGATATCGTTCTCTACCAGCACGACCAAGAGTGTCGTGATGCTACCTTCCGTCTATCACAACGTGATAATTTAAATCCTATGTTTTGATCAGGTGACAGCCATGTTATATGATTTTAGCAAGCCTTTCGTTTATTGGTGTGAAGGTTAATACCAAATTTCTCAACCTTCGGCTTGGCAGCTGTAGTAGATATCACAACGATCTCTTTTAGAGCATACTTGTTCCGTCTATCGCATTTCCTGGATGGTGATAATGACTGCCTTGTATTTCTTGAAGACATTAACTAGCTGTATACATGTAGCTTCTCTATAAAGAGGTCGGATATTCCAAGTTCATATTCTTAAATCATATTCCTTATAACGTTTGCGTATTTTGTCAACAGTTAATGGTTTTCTTATCCGAGGCTGACTCTTTATTGTGATTGGAGTTATAGTTTTCCATAGTGGATTTCGAACCCACTCACGGATAATTGCTGCTATCCAGAGGGGCAGCGTGGAGGCTGTGTGTTATCCTGGATAGAACAGTGACAAGATCCGAACTGGCATTTACCATTTTCAAAATTATTAAAATAAATACATAAAAACTGTAATTATTAATAAAATACGAGTATTGGAAAATTTGTAATGTCCGTTACGTTAAAGATGAGACTGTTTTTAAATTTGATATACACATTTTTTTTAATTAATTGTTTAATTTATTGTAATAAACGAATTTCAAATTTGAAGACCTCAATTAATATCACTAAATTCGAAGAAATATATTCTGAGCTATTTCTTACAATATAAAAAAATCTATAGAAAAATTAAGTATTGAGAACGGAAATAATTAACATCATGTTGGACACACGATTCACATGGCTTAAACATGTTCAACTGAAAAGAATTAGCTGTGCCAAAATTCTTCATCACCCCCAATCGCTATTCAGAAATGAAAATCTCAATGGTAAGAACAGGAAGCTGATATATAACCAAATAATTCGTCCGTCACTTCTTTATGGATGTGTAGCGTTTACCAAAGCTCGGTAGAAGAAAAATACTGATCTCATTTAAAGGTGCATAAAAGGTGAAAAGGTAAACAATATATGCTTAATTTTATAGTATATCAATACATTTACATTTTCCCAGTATTAAAAATGAAATTAGAAATAACTGTTCAATTTTTACAAATTTTAATTAATTAATTAATTATTAGTTCGTATTTTAATTTTTATGTATTTTATTTTATATAAAAGAGTTTATACACGAAAAACACAAACAAAATCTTAGCTGACAATCGGGAGATCTAATCAATAGCAGATTTTTCAGTTGGTCTTTAGAAAACCGAAAAGAGCTTTCAGCAAAAGACCGCTGCCAGAATACAAAAGATCTTTTAAGCGATCTTTCGCAAGATTTCTGAGTGTGATGAGCTGAAAGATTGTTGCCAGAATTACCTTGTTAATGTATAGTAAATAAATTGACAAAATTTTTGTATGTTTTTTGTGGTAAAACAAAAATCAGTTTATGTGCAAAAGGCCGCTCAAGTATTATGTAATGTAAATATTTTTTATTTTAATTATGAGAGGAAGTATAAGTTATGGATGTACTTTTACCAATAACTAATTTTTGTTTTGCTAAAATAATATTTCATAATTTATATTAATTAATTTTTTACTATATATTAATTGCCATTAAAATATTTTAAAAATATTAATCAAACAAATAAAAAATAAAATCTTTCTGTTATAGCTCAATGAAAAGCGTACTTAGCGCCAACGTTAACTATGTCTTAAAAAATATGTATATTGATATGATTTTTAACGTTAGATGGCGTTGATTGATATTTGACATTTCCATATGATAGGTAATAAGGCTCTTGTTTTGATTGTTTATCAACAGCACGTGTATAACTTGAGAGCGGTGCAGATTTTTACTGATATTTAAGGAAATGGAATTGTTTACTGTACAAAGGTATTTAAACACAAATAATTATAAATATTTATTATAACTTACCAATTAAAATAGATATACAGATGATAAATTAGGAGAAAACAGTAATAAAGCTGAGGATGAGATTTTACAAAAACTACTACAAAAAGTAGAAAAGCGAAAAAGAAAACATAAAGCAGCTAAGGTTGAGCCGGAAACAGTTCAACCACAAATTACAGAAAAAAAGAGCAAATTAATTCAAGATGATAACACAAATCATGAGGAATTAGTACGAAATGAATTTGCGTCATCAACGGTAAGCAGCACAAAAGATATACAAGTTAATAATGATGTTGATCCAACCCATGTTGAGGAAAGTGAACATCTAAAAATATTAGGTGAAGATGTCGATTTCAGTAAACGTCAAAAAGTGGATATGGTACTGCCACCATGGTTAGCACATCCTACTGTCATATCAACAAGTATTTCAAAAAATATAAACGACACAAGTGCTACGAGTGATGCGGTAGCCGAATTAAGTTATTTGTCTCCACATATACGACAATCCCTTAAGGAAATGAACATAACAAATACATTTCCAGTACAATCAGCAGTTATACCATGGCTACTCGAAGCACATGCCAAACCATGGCCGTTTCGTCCGCGTGATATTTGCGTCTCGTCACCTACCGGCAGTGGAAAAACGTTAGCATTTGCTGTGCCAATTGTGCAACTGTTAGCCAACCGTGCACGTCGTAAGATTCGTGCATTAGTTGTTTTGCCTGTTACTGAATTAGCACTTCAAGTGTATAAAGTTTTTAAAAAACTGTGTGATAAAACCGACTTGACCGTTTCCTTATTGTCTAAGCAAGTTGCATTTTCTACAGAACAAGAACAACTTGTTGAGTTATATAAAGGCGAATATCATTCAAAAGTAGACATTATTATCACTACGCCTGGTAAATTTCGTTTATATATAAAATAAATTTAATAAAATATTAAATAATGAATTTCTTATAGGTCGCTTGGTCGATCATATACATGGAACAAAAGGCTTTTGTCTAAAATCCCTGAGATTTCTTGTTATAGATGAGGCTGATCGTATTATGGATGCTGTTTTCCAAAATTGGCTCTATCATCTTGATAATCACGTACGTGAGACATCCGATCAGTTACTTTCAGGACGTGTTGCACCACTTTGCTACAATGAACTCGAACAAATTGCTCTGACGCAACCACAAAAACTGCTTTTTTCAGCTACACTTTCACAAGATCCCGAAAAATTACAAAACCTGCGCCTGTTTCAACCAAAGCTGTTCACGTCTGTTTTAACCAATTTGGAAGAGTTGCGTGAGAAGTTTGCCAGCAATTTGCAAGAGCAAAAAGGCACGGAAGTACGTGGTGAATTTATTGGAAAATACACTACACCGGCAGAGTTATCGGAGAAATACTGCATAACTGAGGGTCGTCTTAAGCCTTTAACATTATATTCACTTATAAAAGAAAATAATTGGACAAAGTTCTTGTGCTTTACCAATAGTGCTGCATCTTCCACAAGGTAATATGCAAATATTTTCATTTAGTTTTAAATCTACACAAAACGAAACAATAATATATATACATTGAAGTATTTATTATACTTAAAATTAATTATTATGTACAATATATTTTACATAAACAGGTTGGCTATTGTACTTGAAAAACTCTGTGGTACTGAGCTAATAATTAGTGATCTGTCTGCTGCCATTAATGCTAGTGAACGATCAAAAATTTTGAATAAATTCTCCAAAAATAAAATAAATGGGTAAATACATATATCTTTCAAAAAAGTTTTAAATTTTGTTAGTTTTAAAATATTAATTATCCCTTTTATTTAAGGCTTGTCTGTTCGGATGCTTTAGCTCGTGGTATCGATATACCTGACGTGGATATAGTAATATCTTACGACCCACCACGACATATTAAAACATATATACATCGTATTGGACGTACAGCGCGCGCTGGAACACCTGGTACAGCTATAACCTTACTTACCCAAAAGGAACTTGATATTTTCAACGTAAGTTGTATATATAATATTATTATTTTAAAAGAAGAAATACTTACAATTTTAAATATAGAAAACACTTATTGAGGTTGGTAAAACGTTAACAGAAGAGATTGTAGTGACTTCGAATATTGAAGAGGAAAATGCTAAAAACTATCAAGCGGCTTTGGAAGTGTTGCGACACAAACTTGAACTTGAGAAACACAACAAAATGTTGATGAAACAACGTGCCAAGGATAGAGCAGTAATGCATAAAGAACCTGCAAAGATGACAATAATGGAGAAATTGCAAATGAAAGCAACCGAAGACATACAGGGCAAAGTTAAAGAAAAGCCATTACCGAGAAGAAAATTTACAAAAAAGGATAAAAGAAATAAATAAACATTTTGTTAAGAAAGTTATTCAATATTTTACACACAATAATTTTATTAAGTAAAATAAATTAAGATCTATAATCAATGATTGTAAGTTTATTTTAAAAAATGAAAACGTATGTAATACTTGTAGAGAATCTTTAAAAATCTTAAGAAGACTTAAGCTATTAAAGACCTGCCTCTAAGAAGAGTTCGATAAAGAACTTAAGAAATGTTTGGTCATAAAAAAGCTAAGTTATACAATTTAAACCAAGTATGCTAGCGTAATGACACTGCAGGGAATAAAGGTTTCACCATTATAGCAGCTTCTGGTTGTGAATAACATTCATCTAATTACACTATATAAAGCTATAGTATATGCGACATGTTTATTTTATTTGTAGATTTTGGTAAAGATAAGCAGCTGGATCACTGGCTAGGGTAATATTGACAAAGAGAAAGATTAAGAAAGATTGAACTGATGCTGTATCGTTGACTGTATACATTGTCTACAATTGAATTCTTATTGCATTACATATTACATTCTTAATGAACTGTTAGTTTTTATTTAACTTAATAATTATATAGAATATTAGAATGTATTTATATTCTAAAATATTTGCCACTAAAATCAAATTCTCGGTCTTTAACTTTTCTTTACTAAACGGAGAACACTTAATATTATTAGACAAATAGAAGTTTTAGTAGAAAATGAAGTAAATTGAAGCTTCAATGTTAATTTAATAATCAAGAACTTCTGTACAGCTTTTTATTATTTCAAAAAATAATTAACGAGTTTTTAATTAATGTATCGCAAATATCAAGAACGACTTCAAACTGGACATAGGAAGACATATAGTATTCTTAAATACATAAGAATATATAAGAAATAAAGTGCCATATATGTATATATAAGAAATATTTCCAAAAAAAACAGGGATGATAAGTATATAATAAACAACTATGAAGTGAGCCAAATATTCAATGAATTAGATATAAATACCTATTCGTACTAAAACTCAAGTAAAGTACAAACTGAGAGCGTAACATAAATAAAGTGCCAAATTACGCTCTTTACTCAGATTTTCATGGAACAGTTTCGCATAAGGTCTGGTCAGAACACCAGTGCCATGCAAATAAACAATACAAAAATTTAAATTCAAACCAAAATAGCTGATTTACGCATCACACAAATTTTACTTGAAATAAAATGTACGAGTAAAGTCTGTGTAGCATTTTTAAATTTCGACAGGGATATTAAGCTCTTTTAGATGCTCTCATTTACTCGAAAATTTGCTGGTGGAATGCACTTGTGGAACAGACTTAATATTTTGTTATAATTCACAACTACTTAAAAATCTTTAATATTAATTTAATAATAAAATAAACACTTTATGGGCTTTCAAAGTAAAAATAGTAATGATTCATTATTTGCCCTTATAATTTATTTATGTTTCCATCAAAAATCTTTAATACGTTTTACAGCTTTGTCTTTTTTACAAACTTTACATTTATTAACTTTCAGAATTCTATTTTATTTTTTAAAATTTCTCTTAAAACATAAATGCGCTACAGTTTATCACCGAATTAAATAAATACTTTATACTTAATTTAATTTTCACATAAATTTTTATAAATTTGTGAGAATACAATTGGTATAATTTTTTTATATATGGTAACAATGTTTAAACAAAATATATTTGCTTCAATTACTTATGTATTCATTTTAATATTTAATTATATGTATATTTGTTGATTAAGATAATTAATCAATGCAATATTAACAGAAACAATAATTTAATATATAAAAAATTTTTTGTTTTCGTTGTAGAACACTTTTTCTTTAAATTGTAGCTAATTCGAGATTTGTAATTTCGTTAAAACAAATACAAAATAAGGACCGATGGGTTAAATGTATTAGAAAGTATCACAGTCATTAGAGATAAAAAAAAATTCTTTTAATTTTCAGAAAAAACATTCAAATATATAATAAGGAAATTTTGGAGAGATAGTACTATAAAAATTCTCTCCATGTATATTTATATATACGAAAAAATTAATATTCAGTATGCTAAACTGTAAACCATCAATCTGTTTACTTTATGAAATTATAAGTATATAGTACAATTTATTTAATTTGCATTTATAGTTTTGAGAATTCTTTTTACTTGCATATTTAGTACATTATTTAAACTAAATATATTTTAATCAATGCATTTACATAGATTTTATTTTCTGAAATTTGTATACCATTGTAAATTTTGTAAATTTGTAATACGTTGTGTTGATAACTACTTATTCATTAAAGTTTATAATGTATAAAATTTTTTTTTGTATTACAAGGAATTCAGAAACGAGACCATTTCTACATTATTGTTAGCCAAAAAGTTGAATTTGTCTGCATATTTCAGTTTTATCTCATTAACGATGTTAACACCAAGGGCGTAAGTGATTTCATCAGCATATTGTTTCTGATATAGTACATGCACAACAATTGCCAAAATTTGCTCAACGAAATCAATGATGGCATCACGTGAACTAATCAGAAGTAGCTGGAAACATTTGAATATATGTTCATTTTCTTGTATATCTTCTTTAATTGGCAATTTCTGTAAAAATACTGGCAACACTTGTTGAAGAGGAACCTTTCCGGGACTTGTTAAAATGAGACGTGCTACAGCACCGCATACGTTATCTACAGCGCTCGGTTTAGTTTCATTTGCAAAGCGTTGTGACAATGCATTCAAAATTGCTGGATATTGTCTAAAAATCATAAAAAACGTAAATAATTAAAGAGCTCAAGCTCAATACATGGAAAGATCAAAATTTACTTACGGATAGGATTTTTCTGCAGAATTTAGAACTAATTCTCCTAAACCAAACAGCGCATTTTGTCTCGCCTGCTCACTGTGATCTGTTAATCCAGACATCATAACTGCGCACATTGTATCAAAGTATTTAGCTGAATATTGTTTTAATGGTGAAAAGCATTCTGCTAGTGCACCATAAATAAATGCACGTTGATTTTCTAAATCTTTATTTTTTCTTGCTTTTAACTAAAAATGAAATTAATAATAAAAATAAAATACCATCTATTTTTATAAAACAAAAATTAGTTACCAATTTTTTCAAATATACACCATGAATACGTGAAAAGTATATATCAAATATGTGTGGTTGTACTGCATGGCCTAGCAATGGTAATAAATTTCCTCCAGTTTCGATTATTGCTTCATCAAATTCACTCTCTTCTAGTCCCTCATCCGACTCATCGTCTTCATCAACATCTTCGAACTGACATGTGAGCTTACCAAGCATAACATTCTCAATGATAGTATAAATAATGTTAACTTGTTCTTCGCTAGATGCTACTAAACTTTTTAATTCTTTTAACATATCAGTTATACCATCCATGCAAGTTACAACAACTCCAGGATTTTCATCGTCCTGAATAAGTCGTGCCAATTTTTTTAATAATACAGCAACAGCATTAATAACAGCTTGCGACTTCTCTTGATTTTTAAGACATAAGATAAAAGCTATCAATGTTTCAACTGATACTTTACGCAATTCGTCAGTTGGATGATCCAATTTTTTATAAACTTCCTCATAAGATCTTTCTATGTATGGTAAAAGCGAATGGCCCGAATGCTGTGCGAAATCTTTTAATGCTATAATAATTTCTTCCTTTTCATCTAAATAAGGATTTTCAACATCGAAATCTTGATCGTTTGCATCTTCTTTGTCATTTTCAGACTGTGAAATATCGATATCTTCTTCATCTGATCCTTCACTGGAAGACTCATTATCATCCATTACTTTTGGACATTCTTCATCAGGTCTACCTAAAGTTGTTAACATAAGTGGAATCACTTTCGGGAATACCGAAGCCATTTGTTCATTTACAACTTCTGATAATGCGCCCAATAAGTTATATATGCAACGATGCAATTCTGGATCTTCAGAGGACTCTAATAAAGAAAGTGCAAAACTCATTGTGTCTAATGCTAATGGCATAAAATTCAATTTGCCAATATAACGTGCAATTGAAGCTAAAGTATCAATAGCTTGAGGGCGTAATGCATTAATATTCTCATCATCAGATTTTTCTAAATATGGTCGGAGTAAAGAAATCATTTCTTCAAAATAAGGCAACATTTTTTCTTTTACAGCTGAAACAATGGAAGAAACGCAACTAAAGCCCATTTCTCGTAAACGTACTGTATGAACTGGAGATAATATTTCATAAATTCTACAAAAACAAAAAAATATATATATTATAGTCACATATATACATAATTAAACATATAAATTATATTTGCAGATTTCTTAATGTGAAGTTTTAAATAATAAAATTATGTTCACTAAATGGTATATTATTAAATTTTATATACTATATTATATATATATATATTATAGTATAGTATATATATACTATATTATATATATATATATATATATATATATATATAGTATTATATATATAATATACATAATACATAATACATATACATAATACATAATACATAATACATAATACATATATCATAATACATAATACATAATACATAATAACATAATACATAATACATAATACATATACATAATATTATATATATATATTATATATAATATATATATATATATATATATATATATATATATATATATATATATATATATATATATATTATGTATTATGTATTATGTATTATAATACATAATACATAATACATAATATATAATACATAATACATAATACATAATACATAATACAATACATATACATAATACATAATCACTAATACATAATACATAATATATTATATATATATATTATTATTATATATATATATATATATATATATATATATATATATTTATTATATATATATATATATATATATTATTTATTATTATTATTGTATTATGTTATTATGTATTATGTATTATGTATTGATGTATTATGTATTATGTATTATGTATTTATGTATTATGTATTATAGATTATGTATTATGTATTATGTATTATGTATTATGTATTATGTATTATGTATTATGTATTATGTATTATGTATTATGTATTATGTATTATGTATTATGTATTATGTATTATGAATTATATATATTATATATATAGAACTCCATAATGCAAATTATAACTGGAATCATATATGCCACGAAGCACCCAATAGAGTTAGGTTTAGATCTATGGCAGAGGTCCTACGATCCACGAGGAGAAAAGGACAACAATAAGTAAGTACTATCAAATTAAAGTAGTTAGATATAATTGACCGGTGATGCCTATTAAGTGTCCATTTTAAGTACTGTCAAATTAAGGTAGTTAGATGTAATTGACCGGGGGATGTCAATAAAGTGTCCATTTTAAGACACAGCTGTATTTGTAGCTCGCAGGGATCTAAAACAAATTACATGACGAAAATATGGGGCAAGCATGTGTATGTGGTTTTAAGACACTCATTAAATGAAATTACATGTACTTTAGATATTAGAGAGTAGATTTATACTACCAGTTTCTAATAATTATTAAATGTTATATATCTTTAGTACAATATTTTTGTTCTTCCCACCAAATGGACTTTAATTATTATGTTTTGTTGTAAAAAATTACTACATAAGACATTGGGAATGGATCCGAAACTCCGTTGACTAATGCTACAATTAGATAATTTTATTTAACACAAGGTGTTATAAGTTATTAATACGTCTTTATACAATATACAAATGTTAAAAAAAGATACGATTATTTTTCTTAATATAAAAAAATCCATATATATATATATAAATATATGTCATTTAATTAAATTTACCTTGCCATTAACACTGGCAAATGCGGCACCAACTCTTCTTCCATGTGCTCGCAAAAGGTTTCTAATGCATAAAACATGCGATCTATATGCTTAGGTTCAGGAAGACCTCTCTAAAATTTACATTTAAAAAAATTCATTTTAAAACATTTTTAAATAATTAATTAATTAGTATAACTCACATTAAACTCTACACTAACATTATGCATATAATCGAACAAAATTGGCAGAATTTGTGGAGCGAAACGAGTTATATCAGGTTGCAAATATTCAGAAAATTGACCTAACGCGAAAAAGGCTGCAGCACGAGCTAACGTAGATTGATCCGTTAAGCCAACTCTGATAATTTCAAACATAGGATTCAAATAGTTATTGCAAATTGTTTCAGAGCAACCTTCTGCGATAACCGCCATAGATAAGTATGCGCCACGACGTTCCATAGGATTTGGACCTTGTAATGCTCCTTCTAACATTTGTAACAATGGTGGTATAAATTTATCAGGTGGCAAATGTAAAGCACACATATCCATTGTCTGAGCAGCTGTAGTCATTGGACTATTTGCATCTTGACCAAGAAAGTATTCATCGTCGTCTGTAAGATTTAAAATCATTAAAAATATTTTCTTTTTTTGTATATATATTTTTATATTTTTGTATACTATTTACCTTCTTCGTCTTCAGGTTCTGTGCACATTAGTCCAAATATAAGTTTCAGAATAGGTTCCAGTAATTTTTGCTTAATGATAATCTTCTTTTTCAAGCGTACTATGAAACCAATATAAGCTACACTTTTAATGCGTATAGCTGGATCTAATTCAGTATTTTGTGACAATTCAATACATAACTCGAGCATTAGCTTAACATAGTTATTCATTAATTTTGGAGTGTAATCTGCAATATTTTCTAATATATCAAACGCACGAATAAATTCATCTGGATTTCCAGAAAAGGCAAAGTATCGTATGGTTTTGATAATCGAAGGTATGTACTTTTGAATTGTACCTTCTGCAGCATTATGTCCAACAATAAATGGTATCAAATAATTCATACCAACTATTATATTAAGTACAACTTGTGATGTAACATTCATGTTGCCCGCTTCTGTAGCCACCATTGCAGATGTAAATAAATTGCATATAGAATTCAAATGTGGTATAAATTGATTGGGAGCAACATCTGATAGTACTGCAAAAATTGCTGTTCCCAATTCTTTTTCTTTAGCATCATTTGAATTGCTGTATTTATAAATAATTCCCAATATCTCTTCCATAAAACTTGTATCCATATCTTGACCACTGTTAAGCAAAATTACACCCACAAGTTGAGCTATGGCATTGCGAACAGACTTTTCATTTTCGTCCAGCAACGCTTTAAGCATTCCGGTTTTGATTCTAAATAAAATGATCAAATTATTAAATTTATTTGAGATTGTTTAGATATATGAAGTTGAAATATTTGATTAAAACTTACATAAATTGAACTTCTGTTGTCACGGTTAGCCAGTTACGTCTTTTAGCTAAACGTCTACGAAGTAATGTTGCGGCATATTGACGAATAGCCGGAGGATGTTGTGAAACAACAATGTTGCATAATATTGCTATAGTGTCTGGATGTTTATAAGCTTCAGTTAATTCTGCATTAGCCTAAATAAAAGAAAAAATTGAAGCAAAAATTATAAAAACATTACTGATTCAAAGATTGTGGGATATATGAGCGCAAACTATGCCATTACTTCAAATTTTAACTCTCGAGTCTATGTTCTGGAACTGAAACACCTTAATTATTAGAAATTAAATAGAATTACAACAAATGTTCGAAAGTGTTCGAACTGCTGAAAATACATCGAATACTCTGTTTGCTCGCTTTGCTAGAACATATAAACACTCGACACTTCGAATCTATCGAATAATATTTGAAGCACTATAAAAATTAAATTACGAAATATATTGTATCGTCGTAGACAAGTTTTAAGTATGTGATGTTATTTTGACTGCAAGAGAACTATCGATATCGTTAACTATGGTTTGAGAGCTAAGAAAATGTTTAGTAATGTTTGGTAATTCATCATGAACTGTTTAAAGCAAGAACAACGCTTCCAAATTGAGGAAATTTAGCTTAAAAAAAAATAAATCTGTTCCCGAATTTCATAGAGCACTTCGGCCATTTTACGGCCAACATAATGAGTAATGAGTAAGCAATTCATACAGTTATAGATCATTTTCACATGATTTCACTCTTCTCGATTCAAAACCATCAACATCTATTAAAATTGACTGATTGGTGCAGTTTATACGCTAGCAGTATTATCGGTCCCTAATTTCTTTCAGAATAAGGAATAAGCTACCATTACGATGAATGGCTAGCGCTATCGAGGCGTGCTGACTGAAGTTTTGTATCGAAAATAATCAGTTAAACATCGATGACATTTGGCATTTGGTTCCAACTAGACAGCACAACTTGCCATACAGCGCGCTTAACTGTCGATTTATTGCGATATCAATTTGATAACTTTATTTTCAGAATTGGTCCTGTTAACTGGCCCTTCGTTCGTGCGATTTAACGATTCTGGATGACTTTTCATGTGACTACTATATTGACATTGGTTTATGTCGACAAACCAGCAACTCTTGCTTGAAGTATTGGAAGCTAATGTTCATGCCACCATTGACGCCATACGGTCAAATTTATTGCAAAAAAGTCAGAAATGACAGAAAGGACTGATCGAATGGATCATATATCTCGGTAGTTGCGACGGACATATGTGAGAAATCATATTCAGAAAATAAATGTCATGAAATTATCTGCCAGATTATAATAAGAAAAATTTCATTCCAACAATATTGCTTTCTTGTATTATAATTTTAAGTTCTCATGCAGTTAAAAAAACCCTCGTTGTATACTTTAATGTGATTGAATGAAATTGTCCTAGTAAAATACTATTAAATAAAGTAAGACATAATAAAAATAGCATTCTATCCTTAAAAATTTTACTATTAAGCAATGAATTCACACTTTGCCGAAAATTGTATCCGCTATGTTAAATATAACATTTGCATTTAGTTTTACTTTCAACGCGCATAATAATGAAAATCATGGAGAATGATACACCGCGATTAATGACATCTATGTATTATATTTTTTCTGAAGAAAATTTCCTAAGTTAAGATGAACAAATTACTGCTTTCCGTATATCTAACATTATTTTCTAATTCATGATTATATACACCCATCAGTTAAATTAGTCATATAAAGATACTACCCTGATAGGAGCAAATAATATGAATGTATCTCTTTGCAAACTCAGAGGCTAACGTTGTTTGTCATATATTTGAATGATTTTAGTTATTAGAAGAATGCCCGGTTTAAAAGCCAGTCATTATTCTGAATTTGGTCTTACACTAACAATTTTTTTTTTGGTACTAGTACAAATGAGCTCATTGGATTCATAGGTATTTGACATCGATGGACGTTCCCAAAAAAGTTAATGGAGCTATGCAACCATATAATGAATAATGAAGATCTTAAAAATATATATATCAGTAAATATATTAATATATATCATAATTAGTGATTAAACATAATTTTTTTTATTTTTCTTGAGGTCTTATATATAGGTTTTTAGTTTTTTTGGAAACCAATTGAATTATTTTCCATACATTTGTATGAAATTATTTTTTTCCTTTAACGGCATTTCGTTTTATTGTCAATTTTTTTGGAATGATTTAAGGCCCTTAAGCGAGGTATAGGTGTACATGATAAATAAACGGGTTAGGATGCAGAGTTTTTGCATGAGGGGAGCGGATTATTAGGAAGTGGAAACTACTTCCTACTGACTGAATAACCGTTATTGGTTCTGTTTATATTTGACACTCAGTCTTATATAGTAAACAGCTGCTTACAATCACGACAAAATATGAAATATTTTTCAGTACATTAATGAACCGAAGAACTAAAAAGTAATATAAAATAATTTATTCGTAAAGATATAAAATATATATTATTAATATTAAATATCAAATATGAATGTTTATATTTATTAATAAATTTCTGTGAATTCAAGCACAATTAAAAATTGCCTTAGCAACAGTACGAATTTGCACGAAATTTGTTGAGATACAATTGATCACAATACATTGGCATGTTAATTGCTTAGAGGGTGGGTTGCGACCACAGAGGGTCGAGAAGCACTAGCACGTGTTGGCTTGTCGCACATGTGTGCAAATTATTATTATAACTTTTAATAATTAAACGATCTTATATGAATCATAATAAATAATATGCAAATACATTAGCATTTTCGCTGACACAAGTAAACAATTAAGCAATTGTTTATACTTCTTAGTACATGTGCTTTTAAAACATATAAAATAGGTTATGAAGTAAAGAAAATCTTAATTATTATATATGTAGCCAAATAAATTAGATAAAGTTAAATAAATTATAACAAATTCTTCAGTTATTTGTAGGTTTAAAATGGAAAATAAAAATCAAGAACTAGGTTTAAATACCTAAAAATAGAATATTTATTAGTTTTTAACACCTCAGGTAGAAAAAATGTTATTTAATTTTCAATTAAAATTTGTATTGTGAAATTTTGTTAAAACTTCCAAGACTAATTCTATTTGGCTTTACATCAAGTATGGCAGTCAGTCACTAGCAAATTTTTTCGCAATATCACACACACACACACACACACACACACACACACACATCCAAACACATAATTTTTTATTTATAACACCAATGGTAAAGACAATAAAATTTAACAAATTAAAAACATCTTTTATTTTACAAAAACTGTATACATTATAATAAAATAACCAAAGATATAATTTTGTGACTTTAAAAAAAATTTTGAAAATTCTGTTTGTGCTCACACGTGGTAACTTTTATTTCAACAATAAATATATAAATAATAACTCACCTGTCTTATAACCTCGCTATCTGCTTCCAATAATTTTTTAATTATTTCTTCCATTTTCAAAAATAAATTATCTTATATATTATCACTTGAAACCCTTAATTTTATACGTTATTGCAATTTGCAGTACACTCGCAGCCTACGCTGCCGGTAGTAAAAAGTTCCTCGGCGTATGCAAAAATGAACTGCAAAAGAAATTGTGTTGGAAAACGTCAAATTTTAGTTGTCAAATGTGGCATAAGAAGTACGAATAAAAATTTACATACAAAAGTTATTACTTATATAAATTTAATAGAATATTATGACGAATACCTCTATTGTCATAAATGCTTATAACGTCCAAATCGGTAACATTTTTTTGTAAATTTCTTCAGATAAACTATATGATAGTTTAAAAGACTTCAATTATTATAAAATTATAATATAAAACTAAGAAAAAAGTATTTTAATAAATGAATAAGCAAAAATATAAAAATTGAAATAGAAATAAAATTATTTATTTTATTTACTATAAATATAAAATTTAATTTCAATGAAACATTGTGAAGAATAATTTATCATATATCAAAGTTAACTGATGTTTACTATATTACACACTTATGCTATGCTTAGACTATTGCACTTAATTGAACTATATAAAGCAATATTGTTTGTGAAAAATTGAAAAATTGCTATATCTTTTGTTTAAAATTTCAAATGAAATTAAGGTTATTTTTTTTCATTTTGGTCTAACTTTATAACTGAAATTTGTAACAACTTAATTTCACTTATATGGCGTTTACACTGGCCACAAATGACTCATTTCAAATCAGTCATTTGAAAGTGTTTACATTCGTTATTACTCATTTGTTATCATTTCAAATAGCGGATTTGTTAACATGCCTGTTAAATTGATTTTTGGCCTGTCCCAAAAAAATGTTGGATGAAGGTAGTATATAAGAGGTGCATCGTTTTCAAGGAAATGCTACCACCAAATATTTCTTTACCTTATTTTGTAAATATGTCAAAAACAGCTTCTTCAAACTGTCAAAATGCCATTATTTAGGGTATTTTCAATGTATTCATATGCATATGCATATTTATGCAGAAATCAGTCATTTTCTTCACATTTTTGACCAAAATAAGCCTATTATTAAGCATATTATTAAATTGAAATTTTTGCGAAATTAAGGTGTGTCTAAACATAGTCAAAATAAACATTATAATAGCCGTAATAATTAATAGCCGTAAAAATTAACATACACTCTGGTTGAAAGAAATTGGCAGCACTTTTAAAATATGTTGAATGCTTTTGTTTAACATATGTTTTTTGTTGTGTTGTAAACAATATGATTTGATATTAAATTTTAAAACATATTTTCAGTGAACATTCACAATAGACTGAATTTTGAGTTTGGCCGTATTAAGACTTTAGACTTCAATTTTTTTTGAGAGTAAAACCTAACTTTGCGGATTTTAAGAACATTGTTGTTATTTCACATGTTTTCTTTTTTAAGTTGCGAGTATTTTTTTGCTATTCTGAAAGAAAAAATTACGGCTAATATCACCGTTTCAATAGTGTTTAATAAGTAATGACTTGTCTTAATTTTCTTTCTGGCAATATTACAAGAAATTTCCCTGCATGAAACTTTTCTTTAGTACTATACATTATAAGTATGAAATTTTGACAGCAACTTGTTTACAGACCACCATTTTTAAATTATCAATTTGAATACAGTACGAAAAGCCAGGATTAAATATTAGGCACATTGGATTCTTATAAAATGTTTTGTTGATTTGTTTTTTGCTGTTGATATAATGTTTTGTGCATATGTATACAATACTATATTTGTTGAAATTAAATTATTCTTGCATTAACAGCACGAATTAAAAAAAACTTATTTGTGAAATACAGAAAGAGTGTACAACAACAAATAAGCGAGGTTGTGTACGGGAATTTATTTGATGGAATTGACTTAAGCGCACATTATGGAAAAAAGCGGGAATTCTGAGGAGGATTCCTTAGGTATTTTAAATATGGACAATATTAAAGGTATTAAATGTTTTTATGTTAATATATATATTATATTTAATATATTCATATTTGATTAAATATAGTCTTTGGCGATTTATCAGCAAATAACTCGTCTAGTAGACAATTAAGTGGAATTTTGTTGGTAAGTATTGTACTATATATATATCAAATTGATTAAGAAATAATTTGTATTATATTGAATAAATTTTATGTAAATAATTAATTGTTTCTTTGTTTTTAATATCCTATAGGAAGAACGCAAGAAAGCTTTACAATTGTTAGAAAAAAAAGGATGTGCCTCCAATAAAGAAAATGTTCCTAATATTAAATTAAACAATATTACTGTTAATGATATTTTAAAATCAAGCAGTGTTTATAATTCTACAAAGTCAAGTAAGAATAAAGAATAATAGTAATACGTTGTGTGTATATGTAAAATCTTAATTGATTATTTTTTTTTCTTTAATTAGACGAAACACGCATTAATGATAGTGCAGGTACTTTCAGCTTCTCAGATTTTGTTGGATGCGAAAGCACCAAAGAAGATAATCTACAAACTTCCACAAACACTTTAGCAGAAAAATTAAAGATATCTTTTGAACCAAATGAAATTACTGGTCGATCTACGCTTTGTAAACAAAGTAATGCAAGTCAAAATCCTTCACGTAGGGATTCTACTATGTCTACTAAAGATATCTTGAACTCATCAATAAGTATGAAACTTCGTAATCTATCTGAAAATCTAAAAATTGATAGTGTTTCAACTGATTGGAATAATTACTCACATGTCAGTTTGCCACGCACCGCAGATTTATCTAAATCAAGAGCAGCACATTCAGATTTTTCATTTAATGGAGGAGATGGCTTACCATTTTCAACCGATCAACAATTAAATTTTACCGGTTTATGTAATGAAGAGTTTAAGTCCTATAAGTCAATTGAAGATAAACTTTTAAGCGATGAAAAAGAATGGGCACAAGAATTTGCAGTTATGCCTGTTGCTGAAAAAAATAAAGATTTTTCTGCATTGAGTTTCAATACAAACAATGAGTGAGTTACTTTCATATAAAGTAAAGTAATATATATTGTATTATTTTTATAGATTGCATCATATATGTATATAAATTATGTATATAATATATATATAACAGATATTTTATGTATGCTGTATGTACCGTTTAATATATTGCATATGCATATGAATTGTGTATAAACAAAATTGTATGCATATCTTTATTAATAATAATATCTATGTTATTTGTATATATGTTATAGGTTTAATTCATAATATATATATATTTCTTCTATTGAGTTTTTTTTTAAATAATAATTTTTTTATAGTACAAAGAATGACTTTATGGCCGATTTTTCCGTTGGTACGTTTTTTAAAGGACGTTCAGAAGACATTCGTAACATTGTAAAAGCAATTAGTCCCGAAAAAAATCGATCTCCAATTGCACTTGTAGATGATGACAATATGGTACAATCTGCAACATCCTTTCAAGATGAAGAAACACCTAAAATAGATAACAAAACATATAGCAGAGCGAAATACGATAAAGAAAAACATGAGAGTAAGGATTCCGGCAATAGTTCCGATAATTCATTTTTTATGAGTATGTCAGCAATTGGTCGAGCATTATGTAAGTTAAAAGTCCATTTCTTATATATATAATTTGATAAATTACTGAAAACATGTATTTAATAGCTCAATTGAATATTAATAGCAATGATTCATATTCAGCCATAAAGAATCAAATGCTACAATATAAAACTAAAAAGAATAGTAATGGAGATAGTAAACAATCGCCTGAAATGGAAAAAAAATCGATGGAAAAAAAAGATATTTTAAATATGATAGAAGAGAATAAAGAAAATATGGATCCACAAGTATTGGAAAATGCACTCTCTGATACAATCAGTTTGAGAGAATCTTTTTTAAATTGCAGTGATGTCATGCCACAAAGGCGCAGTATTACCTCACCAAACCGCTCACCACTAAGTCCTATAGTAACTACACATGATAAAGGTAAATAAAGATGACAAATTGTTATGTGTAAATGTTAAAAAAATTTGTTATATATTTTAAGATAATGGAAATGATGCTGATGTAGATGAATGGGGCACTCCAATTTGTACAACTAATCGTAAGAAGCGACTAACAAAGTCACCAAATTTTAAGACAAAAGCTGCTGTTATTGAAAATCATAATACTGTTTCATCTTCTTCTGTATCTAAACAAAGCGAACGAAATAATGAAATTACTAATGCAGAAAAAAGTGTGACAAAAAATTCATTGAACTCCTTAGAAAACTTATTACTACATGTAGAAAATTTATCAGAGGAACAACGTTTCTTACTATCTTCTATACAGTCAAAAATTAATCATCAAGCACCTCTATTATCTCCATTGTCTTCACCACGTAGTAATTTATCATCACAAACTTGCTCACCAACCACCTCAGATGGTTATCGCTCACCAAATTTCAACAGCACAACAAATTCCGAACGTCGTTTTCTATCACTTGGCAACTTAGGAAAAGCAACATCACCTGTAACTAGTGAATCCAATGTTCATAAATATGTATATGGCGCTGTGCCTGTTCGGAGTGCTTCAACTATTTCCACGAAAAGTAATGCAAGTGGTGTTAGTAGAAGCATATCGCGTGCATCCAATTCAAGCGAGTTTAGCCATCGAGATGGTAAAATAATACCATTAAAAGTAAGTTAAGTACACGGTAGGTTGTCTATAAATATTATTTTCTTGATTTTTGAAAATATTTAAACTAATTCGCGACATTATTTATGTTGTGCAATAAATCTACTCACAAAATATTTTCTCACATGCCTTTCTTGCTATTAATCGTTGCTGACTATATAGTTTTTGATCAATTTCATCTATTTTGTAGTTTCCAGTCACATACAGTGTAGATGTGTGATTGTAATTAAAAGTTAGCATATTGGCGATCTATGGTATACATATCACAAAATTCTTTAGTGAATAGACATAATAAAGTTAGTTACACTTAAATAATAATAAAATACATCTTAGATTGTCCTATGGACTGAATGTGGGAGTACGATAAATTATTCGATAAAGGAGCATTTTTTGAAAAAAAAAATTGTGGTAGATTTAATATATCTCTCACAAAACTTACATTAATAATTGTTAAGTAGATAGTAAAGATAAATTGACAATAAGACAAAGAAAGGCTTTAACATTCTGGATTATTTAGGCAACGACCACGGTTCACTTGAGATGAGATTTGATTATATTGCTAACTGTGTATTATTATAGCAATTCATAAAATATTGCCAAAAGTTCCAAGTCCTACTTGTTTTCTCTATTTCATATATTCTATTGGCAATTTCATTTAAAATTTTTTAGTTGGAGATTTAATTCGCATTTGTTGTTTTGAGTGACATGACTGGATGGCAAGGTTCCGTATTCTGAATACGACCACTATTTAAGTCTCACCCGCATACGTTTCCAGCTACTATCTATTTGTACGCACGTAATTTTTTTAACATTTTCCCACACTCATATTTTTCCATATGATGTAGTGTTAATTGTATTAATTTTGGTTTTGTTACTGGTTACTCTCACCTTGCTTAAACTACAAGTCCACAAGCAAATAGAAAAGAACTTATATAATAATAGTATAAAAGTTGAAAGGAAAAGTGCCTGTAATTCAGGAGATCGTGTAATAGATTTTTTTTTCAAATAAATTTTTCTATATGCACTTTAAATTAGTTTTAAAAACCCTTTCTTATATAATGCTCTTTACACGCCCTTGCGAATCGACAAGATAATAAATAATAATAATGATCGAGATAATTAATTAGATAATTAAGGTAACCTAAAAACGTATACTATACTATGTTTAATAAAATACTTGTTAACAATATTGTCTAAAATAGTTTATTATATATATATATTATTATATATTAAATAATATTAATGCTGCTTCTTATAACAGGCTTCGTAATTTAATTGTATATCATCGTATTATATTTATATACTAGCTGACCCGGCGAAAGTTGTTTCCCCTTATAATTAATTTCCGTGCTCTGCTGAGTAATCATATTTGTTGCTATTTCCATATCTGTGCAGATAAAGAGATTGTCAGATGTATCCATGTAAGAAGTAATCCATGTTTAGAATTTAATCGCATAGTTCTAAGGATAAAGCCTAAACAATGTTAATAGCGTTTGTTTTATTTATATTAAAATTATAACTAATATCGAGTGTTTTAATAGCCTATGATACGCCTAAAAACTATATAAATATGATCTGAGAGTATCACGAAGATTAGTTAAAAGTCATTAAAAAGTTATTGAGTAACGAACAGCCAAACAAACGATTTTATATAAAAAGATATATATTTTTATATATTTTATTTTTACATATTTTATTTTTATATATTTTATTTTTATATATTTTATTTTTATATATTTTTTTCAGCTAACAAAATTGGAATTATCTTGGGGAAGTATAAAATTACGAAAAGAGGTACGTCAATCGGTGCAGATTAAAAATACATCAGAGAAACGTTTAGTGATCCGACACGAAATATTTGGACCTGGCTATCAATTAATTAATACAAGTAGTAATATATTAACCTTACAAGCTCAAGAATGTCATTCCATTATAATAAGTTTCTGCCCAACGATAACTGGGGTAGCCATTGGAGGATTAAATTTTTATCCGCCACACCGTAATGCCAATAATACTCAACCATTTCTTGTGTTACCTCTCTTTGGTTATGGTGGTCACAGTAGTATTTCTATAGATGGCATTCTCATAGGACCAGTTGGTTCGCCGTTTTTACCATTGGGCGATGCTTATGATTTAAAGCCAAACAGCGCAATCATACGCACTTTTAATATAATCAACAAGGGACCTCTACCAAGTTTCCACGCAGTTTCAGTTAACTTGATAGGTTTATCACGACTAAGCATCAATCTCGAAATACAACCAAGCAAACTATTATTAGATGTGGGCCAGGAAGCAACAATCCGTATTATATTCCATCCAAAACGTGAAGATATTAAAAAAATTATAAATAACAACTCAAATGTTTACACCTTAGCAGATATGCATATAATAAGCGGTGATCAAGCTAATAAACAACGCATAAAACGTTTGCTTAAACGTATGCCAAAAGAAGATCGTGAGAAGGTCAACTCGCTTGTTGTTGAAAAGATATCATCAACATTTCCGAATGAAGTTATGTTTCCGGACTTGGATGTCTTTAAAGAAAGTGTTGAAGTTGATAATATAGCATATTTGCTGTCGTTTTTACGCATTGATGAAATTGCACTCACCCTAAATCACAGTAATTCCCTAAATGAAACTAGTGATATGCCAACACTCTTCTTTTCTGAAGCAGATGAAACCATACTTTTTCGCACTGTATGCATACCCTCGCCAACATCCCAAAAATCTTTAGAACCAGTTGATGAATTACTCGAAAAAACAATGGGTGTTTCTGAAAGCAATTTACCTATTGAAAGCACAACTAATAAAGAAACATGGTCTGTTAGTCCTACATCGATCATTTACAATTTGAATAACAAACGACGTGATAAACGTCTTTCTTCGCTTCTTATTAAAAATTTTTTTAAATCTCGGCAATATTTCGATGTAACTTGCAGTCAGAAAAACTTATTTACTTTTACACCCAATCAAGGTTTTATTGAACCTGAAGGCGGACAGATCGAAGTAGATGTACATGCCATAGGAAAACCCACTGATGATCTGCTGAAAGCCAGAGTTTTTATTTTAGTAAGTTTCAATGGGATGGATCATTGTAATTTTAAAAGATTTAAAATTTTTTTTTTTTAATTTTAGGTTTACTTGGATAACTATCGAATCACAGTGCCAGTTACGTTCCAACTAAATAAGTGAACAAACAAATCCTCAAGCATTAAGTTATTAGCTTTAGTTATTAAACTTTTATTAAAAATTTACACGATTGTATTTTGCTGCATTTAATTTTTATTTTATATTTGCATAATTTGTGCCTCAACTATTTTTTCAACTTTTATTTCTCATCATTTTTATGCATTCATTATTTTGAAACAACATTGTTTTAAAATTATTATATAAATAAAATTTTAATAAAATCAATTTTGTTATTATTAGATATATGTATACTATAAATATAAATAAGCGTAAAAGAAAGCCTTGTAATAACGTTATGGCTTTAAGAATATAATAAGTTCAACTTCTTATCTTAAGATAAGCACACTCTTGTTTAAAATGAGGGATATGAACCCGATTTATAGTGTGATTGAATTGAATCTTTATGGGTCTGAATCAGATAACTGTAAAGGATCGTAATTTGAACACTAAAATAAACTTACTCATACTTTCCAAACATGTTATTATAATTGATTGCGTTAATAAGGGACGGGTGCCGGTAAATCGAAAACAAAAGACTGCGAACAATTTCTTCTTATGAATACTCATAAACACTCACTATTTACTATTCTTATCCTTTATATGCAAAACCATTATTGGGCGTCTGTGATTGTGTTCTCGGCTTAAACTTCTTACAATGTTACGCAGACAGTCATCGTCACGTCACGTTGTTTTCTCAATGTAAATAAAAATTTGAGAATGAAAGCAAGAAAAAAATTTTGATTTAACTGTGGTCATACAGTTTCTAAGCGTTAGCCAAAACGCCATAACTCACTTTTAGAAGTATTTTAGCAGCAAATATATGTATTTTTTAGTGGATATGTGAGGGCATAAAGTCAGATTAAATATGTATAAGCAAAATGCATTCAATACTTAATTATGACGTGTGTTGCTTAACCATTGTAGTTCTCAGCTTGCAAATAGTTCCGACTTGGACAACACTGAACTGTACCATTTCCGGATTTAATGCAGTTCACAGTCGATGTTCCCCCAAATTTTTTTGTTGACTTCGCAACATAAAACTATAGAAAAGCAAAAATGTATGTTTATAAATATTCTCCGTGTGTGGTTTTGAAGTTATATATATATATCCATATGCCATTTAGTAATCATCTCACATGTGCCTTATTGAAGGTCACCATAATTATATTTTCCAATGAAACGACTAACTACTTGAGCGTTATATTTGATAAAACATTCATTTGGAATACTCATCTTGTAAACGCTTCCACAAAAGCAACAAAGATATTCTTTATCTATACAAGTTTTTTTTTGGTGAGCCATATGGTTTACATCCCAAAATGATCTATTAGACATTCAATTCTATAGTAAGATCGTTAAATGACAATATATATTCCAAAAATCAATTTCACAAGGCAATAATTTTTGAATCAGAAACAACTACTATTGAAAAATGTGCGAGTGAAAGTATTAGTAGGAAGATGAAAGGGATCTATATTTACAAACCATTAGATAGTCAAGCTGAATTAAAAACCATATATAATAACAATAACATAATAATAAAAATAATATAATCTACAAATCAAAAACCCTTCAGGCTGTAACGAATCATTAATCATACTGTAGTATTATAATGGATCCTAGACGATAAAAAAAAGGAAACGCTGATTTGTTGGTCAAAACAATGTCAAATATGCCATTAATGGCTCTCAGCCTCTCTATCGACTCACAAAAAGCCAATTGAACGAGATCATCAGTAAATGGGAGTAAAAGAAATTCGCAGACCATTCGCTTAATAATGTAGGACAATATTTAACAAAATGATATTACCAGCGAAAGGAATATAACGTAAGTAGTTGTCGCTAAGCACGGCTGATTAAGGACTTTGTCTGGTTACTTCACAGCTCACTGCAATCTGTGGTACCACTTAAATAAATTGAGGTCTCCGACACTGATGTCTGTCGGTTTTGTAAATTATACATCGAAAGTTCAGAGCACACTGTTTGTGAATGTTTAACTCTTAGTAGTTGAAGATTTTACCAATTAGGTGATATGAAAAAAGAAAACCCAAACTGTTTTAATTTTATAAAAAGCTTATAATTTTCAGAGTCAAGTATTCTGGCTATTCAGAAAAGATCTATTTAAGCCGCAGTGCCTTTCGGCTTCTATTAACAATAATAATAATATGCTGTGCAGATATTTTGAGTATTGTATAACTTCGTTATATAAAAGAAACCCCAGAAAAAATATAACCCCAGGAATTAAGGGTTCTGGCAATGCAGAAAAGATCTACTTAAGCCGCAGTGCCTTTCGGCTTCTATTAACAATAATAATAATATGCCGTCCAGTTATTTTGAGTATTGTATAACTTCGTTTATAAGTATACTTTGTGTTATATCTGTATAATTTAGATATTTATTTATTCAAAAAAACTCCAAGTTATTATTATTTCACAAGTTCAAAATAAAACTGACAGAATTAAAATGTTAATTATTCTTTATCTGTCAACTGTCATCTTGGCAGAGTTGCCAACACCTCCCCTTTTGAGATTAAATCTCCAATGCGGTGATTCTAGGGTCTATAACGGTCAACAGGATGTCTAGTACGCCTTGGTCGGGTATACGGAACAACTGCCTCATTGTGCTTCTCAGTTTGAGGGATTGCAATCTCGGTTACTTCGTTGAAAGATTGATCTGGAGTCGAAACCATGTTGTTGTTAGTTATTTCGACCACATCTTTAGGTGTTGTTTCGTAGAGGCCAAATGCATCAACTAAACACTTTTCGTTGGCGATATCTTCGGAAGTACATATTTCTAAAGATAACTCATTTTCTTGATCTTTACGGTCACGAATTTGATTGGCATGTGCACGAATAAGTTTGCCATTTTGTAAGCGAACATTATAAATGACGTTACCTATGCGTTCGATTATTTTACCTTTTGTCCATTCAAAGTGTTTGTTTTTGAATATATTGACATAAACGAGCTCTTGTTTTTCGTAAAACTTTGGCTTTGCACCGTGCCTTTTGTCAAATTGCGCTTTCATTTTGAGTTGTGTATCGCACTTGTTTTTAAACTTGGCATTTGGGTCTGACACCAGCGTTGGTTTAATCAAATCAAGTTTAATACGGATATTTCTTTTTAGTAAAACTTCAGCTGGCGATTTACTGTCCTCATTTTGCTTATTCGGAGTAGATCGGTAAACTTGTAGAAATGTTTGAAGATTTTCAGCAGTTACCCCCTTCCCATTTAACTTTTTGAGTGCTCGCTTTAAAGTATCCACAAACCTTTCGGCTTGTCCATTTGACATGGGATAGTACGGACTGCTTCGTATATGACTAATACCGTTTTCCGCTAAAAACTGTTGAAATTGGTGACTCACAAATTGAGTACCATTGTCTGAAACTATTGTCTTCGGTAACCCAAATCTAGCGAAAATTTCTTTCAAGCTGGAAATTGTTTGAGTTGCTGTTATAGATTTTGTTTGTATAATTTCTGGCCATTTTGAGAACGCATCGATTACGACCAAATAGTAGTATGAATCTATTGGTCCTGCATAATCAATATGCAGCCGTTCCCAAGAATCAGAAGGTTTTGGCCAAGGATGTAAAGTTGTTTTTGTGGGCATTTTAGCTGCTGCGGCACAATTTGAACAACTTTTCACCATTGCTTCAATATCGTGATCGATATTTGACCAATAAACGTAGTTCCGCGCGATGGCTTTAGTACGACCTATGCCTTGATGACCTCGGTGAATTTCTTTAAGAATGCGCTTTCGGAAAATTTGAGGTATAATAATGCGTTGTCCGAACATTAAACATCCGTCAACTATACATATGTCGTTTTTTCGGTTAAAGTAAGCTTTTAACTCACTGTTGTTGCAGTTTGATGGCCATCCTTCAGTAACATATTCGAGAATTTTAGCTAAAACCTTGTCCTTAGCTGTTTCGTAAGTAATCATTTTGCTGGTAAGCGGCAGCTTATCAAGTGAGTTATGTAAAATTTGTTTACTTTCAATTTCAAACTCTACTGCAGCGATGACATAGTCTTCTGAAGGATTGATTGTGTTATGTATGAGTCGTGATAAAACGTCTGCATACCCAAAACTGTTAGTTGAAATAAACTTTAATTCGAAGTCATATGCAATCAGTTTAATTGCCCAACGTTGAAGTCTATTTGCTTGATGCACCTTAATTCCCGTTTTATCACCAAATATAGCTAGAAGAGGCTTATGATCTGTTTGAAGTTTGAATCTTCTCCCAAAAACCATTCTGTGAAATTTCGTAACCGCGAAAATAAGCGCAAGAGCTTCTTTTTCTATTTGGCTATATTGCTTTTCTGTGGGCGTTAGTGATCTGGACGCATGACATATTACTTTCATTGAACCGTCGTCAGCTTCATGAAAAATGCAAGCTCCGAGCCCATAGTTAGATGCATCTGCAGCGACTACTATGTTTTTTAGTGGATCGTAATGCGCTAATAATAACTCTGATGACAAAATTTGCTTGAAACCATCCAAACAGCGTTGATGAAGTTCCGTCCATAATAATAACTTGGAGTTTTTTTTCCGTACGTGCTACGATGACTAGTGATTTAAACTTGTATTAATTTGAAATTGTATATTAACCGTTTGCCCTTAGCGGGATTTGAACTTGAACCTCAGTAGTCTAGTGGTTAGCAATTCTAACCACTGCCACTGAGGCCCAAGTTCAAATCCCGCTAAGGGCAAACGGTTAATATACAATTGCCAACACTTTGTTAGTTGCTTATGCATAATAGTAGTACCGTAATGATTATTATAAGCTATAGTTTCAATATCGGTAAATAAATGCATTTTTAAAACTACAGTAATCCCCATTATAACGCGGTACCCTTATAACGTGTTTTCATATTACTCGATTTCAATGCCCCGTATAAGACGGGCATTCCCTCATATAACGCGGAGATTTGTACAGTACATAATTAACTTCGCGTACCTTTGCACATGTGTATACGGGGTATACGGAAATACCACTATAACGCGGAACCAACCTACCGCGTTATAGGGGGTATTAGAGGATTATTGTAATTAAGAATCTAGGATTTTTCTTTTAATGTCTTTGCAGAAGATTTTTGAAGACTAAAGTGATCATACAAATAATTGATCAATTATTCAGTAAACAAAACATATATATTAATATTTGGTTACCAGTGAAGGCTCTTTTACGTGGACGCCGACAAAACCAACAATTCTTTCCACTTAAGATGACAGAAATTTTTTTATATAAAAAACAAACATTTTGAAATAGAAAAATTACATGATTAAAAGAGATATCTATAAAAGCATCCGTCTAATAGAACTTTACCACTCCATAAATATATTTCATATTTATTTTACAAAAAATAAAAAACATCATTTTAATCTTCATATATTTATTCTTCTTAAACTATAGTAACATATTGAGAATCAAATACATTTTTAGTATATGAAAAATACTTTCAATTCGTTTGCTTTGCAATTTAAAATTAGGTTTATGACAATTATAGAAATGTTTCTTATGTGATTGAAAATTATTTGTGATAAATCACAAAATGTGAAATGTAATTTAATCTAATTTTTATTTGTAATGTAAAGATGTTTATACAAAAAAATGTGATTTCAATGGGATATGAAGTAACGCAGCATCGTTTGTTTATTTACTCTCCGTGTATTTACAACATTCACATGTTATTACATTAATTGGTGTTGTTTTTGAGTGAATTATATTTAATTTATAATATTTTGTCCATTATTATATACGTTCTGCGACATCTTCATATATATATATATTGTTACAATGAGGAATAGTAGTTATTTTAAGATTATATTTTAAAATTATTTTAAATTTGTTTGTAATAAAACATATCACTTTCAGTGTTGTTAAAGCTATAAGGTGTTGTTATTTTAGTTTATATTATATGAATTAAGAGTTATTGTTAGTGATATTATCATCCTGTTTTTCTGAAACAACTGAAATATCTTTAATAGTAGATTTATCAGTTTTAACACGATCATCAGAATGAGTCTTATCAACATATGTCAAAGATTTGTTATTTATATCCTTTCCTCTTTCTTTATTTAATGGATTATTTTTAACCAATTTGTTATCATTTCTAAAAGGGTTAATATGAGGATTAATTTGATTAACCTTATTTGCATTTATTATATCTTCTTGATGCAATTCGTTACTAACATTTGCAGCTTTATTGGCATTATTATTAGCATGTCCATGAATATCTATATCATTTGTGTGAATATTTTGAAATTTTTCCTGGTTTGCTATGGTTTCCTTATATTTGCCTCCATATATTTCTATACCGTTTTCATTAACAGCAACATTAATTTCACCTTCATTTAAATTTTGCTTTTCACTCTGAAGGCTACCATCATCTTGAATATAAGTATCATTATGAAACAGGTGTTCTGGTAAATCACACCCATCGTAAGCGTCATTATCCAGGCAATAGGAAATATATGAACGCCATGAACGATCATACATTAGCAAATGAGGATTTCCAAATACAATAAGCAAGTAACGTGCACGAGATATAGCTACATTCATACGTTTTGAGCATCTAACAAATCCTAAGGAATGTCGAATATCGCCAGCGACCATTCGTGAACTTGAACGAACAGTTGATATTAAAATGATATCTCTTTCCTGTAAATAAAAGATATATATTGTATTATATATTGTTTTTAGATTAGTTTGTTAGTAATTACCTGTCCTTGAAACTCTTCAACTGAACCAATTTTAGGCATGGATATCTCTGCGCTAAGAAAGATATTTCTTAAATGCTTGACTTGCTTTGCATATGGTGTTATGATGCCAATTCGGTCTGGTTGTATATTCATACGATATAAACGTAAACAACGAAAGAATATCTGAAAAGAAATGATAAATCAAATCGATGAAAAAATATTTTAATAATATTAATTATTATAATAAATAAAAATTTAAATATATGTTATTATTTAGGTCAGTACAGATATTTAATTTTACATGAATCTATGACCGTTAGTGATTGGTTATATATATCTTTGTGGGATTTAATTTTCGTTTTGTTGTCAATATATAATAATAACCATAAAAAATTTAAGGACCAGTTTTACAATGCAGACTTATGTTAAGTAACTCTTAAATTTTGTAAGTGAGAAGTGTCTTAAGTAACTCTCAAGATGTTTGACAATAAATTTTTACATGAAATTCAAATAAATATCATTTAATGTCAAATCGACACTTAAATTTACATACCATAATAAACACTCAAGTGATATTTTTTTATGAATTACCTGTTTTGCTTCCAATGGATTAAACCAAGATGGTGAGTCAGTTTCTTGTTTATTTTCGCTTCGTAAACCAAAGAAAAACGCGCCGTGCGACGGGTGAAACTTAGCATTAGCTGGTAGTGAACTTCTGGCAAGCTTAAGTAGCTTTGCTTCTCTTGATTCTACTTCATGCACCATAGGTATAAGTTCCGAATTATAAAACAATTCGTTGTATACATTAAGTATAGATGGCAATGCACGATAACTGTATAGTAGCTTTGTTACTAAACGTGGATCAAAGCCCGAAGTAGATGGAAATCGCGCTATATCACGCACATATGGCGTGTGTGCTAATATACGTATCAGAAATGATCGCGCTAAACCAGAAACATTTGATAAACGATTTATAACAATTGGTTGAAGTTGATTTGGATCACCAGCAAGTATAACCTGTCCTTTACCCTTGGAAATCTGGGCAATCGGAATCATAACTTCAGGCTCAGTACACTGGCCTGCTTCATCAATAATCACATGTGTGAAATGATCATTGCCAAAATCCATTTGCATGAAATTACCGAGTGTTGTACATGTGCTAACGGTAATCTTATGGCGTCCAAGAAATTTTTGCTGACATCTCAACTTTAATCCACTTTCTGTAGTAACCATCTAAAACAAAAAACCATAAATATTAAAAAACCTTAAATAAAATGCAATTCTTCTATTTATATATACCGCACTCTCGCATGTGCCATCTATGCCAATATCTGCGGTGGCACAATAACGCAGCAGTTCATCAGGTATAAGTTCCTTTTCAATTATGTTCTGTGACACCAATCGAACAAAATCGCCAGGTTCCAACGCATTACTTTCAACTAAGCGCGTTGCTATAATATCAGCTGAACTGTTAGATGGAGTGCCTACTAATATGCGTGCATGTGGTATCAGCTTAATAATTTGTATGATTGTTTCAATGAGTGTTACAGTTTTGCCTGTACCAGGAGGTCCAAAGATTATGTATGGCATGTTATAGGCCTCCCCACGTAAAATATTGTAAACCGCACGTTTCTGTATGCTATTTAATTTGCTGTTGACCCAGTCGTGTTTTTTACCTTCCAAAATTAAATCATCATCTGCATTTAAGTTAATTGCTAATTGTGCATTTGGACGTGTCTTAATACGAGTTGGAAATAGAAAGTCTTCTCCCAAGTGGGTAACTGCTTTAACGATACTATGATGTTGCTTACGAAAGCCATATCGAGAAAAAAAGAATTCTAGCCGGTAATCTTCACCGTTATAGTTGTTTTGAAAGGAAGCATTAAATTTTAAGTATATACGATCGAAGAGGACTTTATGAATGCTTCCTTCATACGTACGCGCTGTTGGTTCACCTAGCTCCCAAGGATTTGAAGCATGTACCGTGTCTCCAAGTACAAGTGATGGACGACGTTCAGCTAAATTTTCTATAACTAACGATAGATATTCTCCAACACGAGTGAAATGTGCACGCTCCATATCATAATTGCGGAATGTAACAAAATATTCAATTTCTTCCAAATGCAATAGCACTTGGAATTTAGTTACATAATTTCGTGCTGTCAGTTCTTCTTTAACACTCGGAAAATACGTTTCAACACCATCGGTCATATCGTTTTTTGACCTTGATGTAAGATATGCCTCTTTCAATCGTTTAGGTACGTCATATGGCGGAATACGATGCTTTATAAACCGTCTTTTGGGACCTATACCGACACCCGAAACAAGTTCACATTTTCGTCCCCAAACCGAATGAGCATAAAATCGTGAGCGATGTGATGATGAGCGTCCATTTGCCATTGGTACAGGTAATTCAAGAACACGTTGTCGATATTCCGCTGCCTCTTCCTCACTTCCACATACGGTAAGATTAATGGAACGTTTAATACGAAATCCATGAAACTGAATTAAAAAGAATTCGTGTGAATTACCAAAAACCAAAGATTCACATTCGAATCGCAATGGTACACTACTACGCGATTTTATGTCGAATCCTTTACACAAGTCTTTATCAATAAGTTTTATTTGGATTTGTCTTTTACCAAAGAATTCTATAGCCAACACTTTTAGTACTTCATCTGTGTTGTTTTCAATTGTAAATTCTACAGTCACTTTTTGGTGTAAACCTGAGAATACATGACGCACATCACTTGATACTTTTACAACTTGTGATTCCATTGACTTTTCAAAGGCTTTCGTATCGCTGTAAGCCATATCTTCAGTTTCAAATTTAATACACCGCCACACGAAATTGCCCTAAAAAAGAAAAACAATATTTCAATAACAATTTTAAAGAGTAGGATTAAAAGAAATAGCGAGAGGGAAATAAGTAAAGAGATGTAGAGAGACAGAAAAGAAATAGTGAAAGGATATATGAAGAGAGAGCGAGAGAGTGAAGGGATAAAGGAAGAAAGAGAAAGCAAAAAGGATAGCGGGAGAGAGAAAAACAGAGAGGGGGAGAAAAAAGAGGGAGGGGCAGAAAAAAAGAGAGGGAATGATAAAAATTAGAGAAAGAGAGGGAGAAAAAATAGAGAGAGAGAGAGAGGGAGAAAAAATAGAGAGAGAGAGAGAGGGAGAAAAAATAGAGAGAGAGAGAGAGAGAGGGAGAGAAAATAGAGAGAGGGAGAAAGAAAAAATAGAGAGGGAGAAAGAAAAAATAGAGAGGGAAAGAGAAAAAATAGAGAAGAGAGAGAAAAAGAGATAAAGGAAAAGAGAGAGGGAGAGAAAAAGGAGGTAAAAATAAGGAAAGAATTACAAAGGGAGAGAGTTAGAAAGAGAGAGGGAGTGAGAAAATAAAGAAAGTTGAAGTGTAAAAAAGAGTAAGAATGATAATGAAAGAAAGGAACGAATTACAAATGGAGAGAGTAATATAAAGAGAGGGAGTGAGAATAAGAAAGGGAGTATGAGAAAAAAAAAGTTTAAAAAAAGAGCGTGAGAAAGAGAGAAATGTTTTTAAATTTAATATATAGTATGAATAAAATGAGTGCTTAGAAAACAGTGCTCTAAAATTAAATTTTAATAAAAATAAAACATATAATGGTTGAACATGAATTATTAATATGATTTAATTATTGCTTACCCTTTCACATTCTACCATATCTGCTATAATAGAATCGCCGATACGCAGTTTAGAGGCTTCAGGAGATACATCAAAGATTAAATAACAATCTCTATTTAAGACAGCCCAACCTTCCTTTATTTTGGTTACAGTACAGCGTTGTTTTTTTAATAAACGTGCTGGATGAACAGCGATTTCTTCCAATATTTCCCCTTGTTTGTCCAAAAATTTATCGTCGTTTTGAACGTTACAATGAACAAGAACACGATCACCTTCCTGTGGCACAAAACTAATTTCAACTGATTCCAAAGTTATAGTCATAACTTTATAGTCAGTATCAACAACGATAGAATCTGGTGCACGTTCCACTATCAAACCCAAAATATTGCGTTGATGTACTGCGAAATAATCTGGTTTCTCTAATTTAAGTTGATCAACCTGCTTCCTGAGCTGCAATATTTAAGCTTGTTTAAATATAAAATTAAAAACAATACTTTTTAATACTACTTACAGTTTCTTCATCTATATTTCCAGACTCATCCCAGCAATTTTCCAAAACTTCTGTTATTTTAAAAACTTTAACCGGCCCTTCCTCATCTTTGTACGCCATATAACGCACACGGGATCCAACTCGAAGTTCACAACCCAAACCACCTCCAACGGATGTATCAAAAATAATATTATTATCTAGGATCCCATGATCATCTTTCAACAAAGTGATAATACCTATAAGAGAAATATTTATAATCAACAATTAGAAAAAATGTGTATATAACCAATGAATATATATTTTATTGAAATAAATTTATTTCAATATTCAATTTTTCAAATACAAACGAAACCATTTTTTTGTTTATATGAAAAATATTTTAAATTGCTGCGCTACTATAGCCAGCGACTCTATATTGCGAGGGAATCAATAATTGGATCTAGCAACTTCTAGCGCGAGTCGGCCAACCACTGTAGGCAGCAACTTTACATTGCGCTGGGTCAACTAGTATAGACAGCAACTTGTATTAAGAGTATGCAAATACTAGGTCTGTTCCACGACCTACTCATAGTAACTTTGAGTAACACTGTCTATACACAAGTGCGTTCCACCAGCAAATTTTCGAGTGTTTTCGTGTAAATTTTACTTTTGTTTTACTATGACTAGCTTGTAGAACACACCTACTATATCTACCGAATGTTACTTAATATTGCGTTGAACATAACATTGTTTTTCTAAATAAAATTAGTTCTTTCACAGAAATATAAATACACTAAAAAAATTCATTTAAAATAATTATGAGTTACAAAATTATTATTGTTATTAATTAGCAAATAAAATGATATAAACGTTTTGAGTTTAAATTTACGTTCTAGAAGTATTCGAGCAACATGGCTGTCAGTTTATTTTTTACTTGTCAGCACTTTTTTTTAAATCACAAAAAAATTTTAAAACTTTTATCATAGTAATAAAATACTTACCGGTACCATTGTAATAATCACTCTTTTCGATTTTTTTTTCATCTTGGGCTTCATATAATGGCTTGACAATATTTTGACACTCTTGTTTGTAAATTATAGTTTCAAGCTGTTCAGTTTGCCTATTAAAATTGTCCCGTGCATTATCTGCGGGTTCGAAAGAATCCCAAATTTTCTTGAGTATTGTAAACATTTTGTTTTAGTTGTTGAATTTGAATTTGTTTATAAAAAGCAATTTATTTTTATTGAGACGGTTTTTTGTCCAAAGGCTCAAACATCCAATCTGTCTCGTTAATGTAAGTCAATTCTTTGCGTAAATTTTGAAGACGCTTCAAATAACTTTCCGTCGTGGTTATTTTAAAACCACACTCGGATATTATAAGTGAACGATATTTAGCAAATGTGCGATCTGATGTAGTATCAATAATTTTTCCCTGTATTTATTATACAAAATGAATATTATCAAATTTAATAAAAATTTAAAAATCTTACTTCAGTATTAGCAGACGAAGTTGGTAATTCTTCGTTTTGCTCATTCGACATTATTTATAACCACTACACTTCACAAAAAGTGAACTGCATAAAATCCGAATAGCGTTAATTGCAAAAATTTGTTGAGCGCGTAACTTTTTTTAATATTTGCGTATCACTTATTACAGCTTCACACAACACCTTCCGTTAAAAAAACGCAACCACCGGCTAACAATGCCGAATAACAAATGAAGACTTCAACCGAATGCTTGACTCTTATGAAAAGTTAAAAATTCCAGTGTTGTAAATGATTTAAAATAAGTTAAAGAAGATATACACATCATTAGGAACATTAATTCTTGGTGCGACGATACTTGCTGTCACACAGTATTGCCTATTATTACTCCTATTTATCAATTGCCAAAACGTGGCAAATTAGTTGTATTATAGATATATTTTATAACAATTTTTAAAATATAACGATATTAATTTTTTAATGTTAATTTTTTTGCCAAAAGCGACGCGTTTTTATTTTTATTGGAACCCTTCTAAGTTTTAAATAAATTTCCATGTGTAATTTTTCATATTTCCATTCTGTTTGTATTGAAAAATTTCACTCAACAATCAAGAAATTAATATATAAACGATATATTAAATAATTTATATATATATATTACATATTTGTTACACTACATATTCATTTAATAAAAACAAAGATTTTATTAAAAACTTGTTTTCTCAGTACGTTTGTTTACAGCTCAGCTGTTGTTTATTTACATTTTACATGTAACACATATAACAAATATTTTAAATTTTGGTAATTTCTCTGTTGGGAAATTTATTTTAAGGGTTACTTTCGACATGTTTCGCCTTAAATGAGCTGATTTATTGATAATGAGTTAATTTTTATGAAATATTTTTGTATGGTAAATCATCCTAATTAATGGTTGTAATGAGCAAAAACATCTAAATAAGACAGTGTAAATGTGGTATAAGGTTATACACATTTTGTTTTTTGTTTTTGTCATTAAAATATTAATATTTGTTGACATCGAATTTGTAAAATATTGAATAATGCCGCATTCACAAAATTTCTTTATTTACAAATTAAAATTATTTTATGAATTAATATTTAGGGGTATGCAGAATGTCTGTGCATCGTTACATGTGCAAAATTATTTGATTTTACAAAAACAATTCCCTTTCTTATGATTTTCACTTGATTTGTAAGACAATATTCAAGACCATATTTTCAATACTAATTAGCTCTTGCATATGTGGTTTTCAAGACTCTATTGTGAATGATACTACTTTTTTTACTTTTTTTTACTTTAGCGAAAATATCAAGTTTTGTTGAAAATTGTTTGATTTTGTATTTTTTTATGTCCAATAAATTGCTACATTATACATATGAATGCATGAATCTAAATTATCCATTCATTCTGCAACAGCAAAATCCATCTGAGTTATATTTTACACGTAAATATATACAAAAACAAAAATCAACTGTTCTAAATATTTGTAAAACATATATGCACAAAATGCGTATTTGTTTTGCAATTATTTGAGTTTGCAATGATGCTCATTTAACGATGCACAGACATTCTGAATACCTTTTATATTTTTTTAATATTTTTGCATATATATATTGGTTATTCGAGTTTTTGTATATTTATCAACTTTATCAGGTTTTTTTATTTATTTATTATAATTTTATATATATATATTATATATTAATATTTTACAATAATTTGTTACATACATTTTATACATTTTTTAAAAAATAATAAAATTAGAATACAATACAAACTGATTGAAGTTGTGAACTATATATGATAAGGGAGATTTACTCAAATCCCTTTTCAGCATTTTACAACACTATAGTTGGGACTACATGTACCGATATGTTACTGCTTTCCTGCAAAATTAACAAATTTTATATATTTTACATGTCAATCCATTTATGAATAGATTTTTTTACATTTTTAATAGATATAGTAGTGTTTTTTTTTTTTTGCTAAATACATATACATGCTTAGGGACATGTTATGCAGAGTGTCTAGGGCACGGCAAAAGTCGTTCTTTCGGGCTATGCCGAAAATGCATGTCATGTAGTGTCACATTAGTATTGTCAATTTTTTATTGTTTAAATTTAAAAGGAAATTTAGATATGCTCACTTTCAATTTACTACCAAAAATAACTAGCAAGAAAAAACTCATAGAGGCTGTAATAATGTTAATTTATTATTACATTATCTTACAATAATTGTTAACAGTACTTAACAGTATTTGCGCCTTCTTTTAAAACTGGAAAGTGTAATAATTATATTATTAGCGATTTATAAAAAAAGGCTGTCTTGCTTACTGTCATTTTTTCTCCAAAATGTATTAGATTTGTAGTAAAAGGCGCAAATTTTGAAATTTGTTATAAAAAACACTATTTTGCCTTAGTGCCGGGGCACAAATACGCCGGCTCTCATGCCGGAGTTTGAACGGCCATATTTTTTTTTCTCATTCTCAAATTTAAAATTTGCATTGAAAACAACAACAATTGTACTTATGCCGTGCCCGAGACACTCTGCATAACATGGCCATAAGATATTCAAATATAAATATACATATATAAATAATATGAAATTAAATTTTTTTATTATTAGTATAACGTCACACATTTTCATAGTCCTGTTATTTCTACTCCCTATTCAGAAGACATATATGTATATGTTTTCATAAAAATGCTTTTCTCATTGTATTATTTCTAACATTTGTTAATATAATATAAATGTATAGGTTTTTATTGAAATACTTTTCTTATAAATTTTATTTTGCATTGAACTACAAATATTATGTTAACATTTTGATATGCTATATAAAAATTAGTACATGATTATAATATGGCAGCTACAGTTTTCATCATAAATTAAGGAAATATTTTTATATGAAAAAGCATCTCTGTTTTCCATGATTTTACCGATTGTTCGCACAGAAACAACAACAAATAAACATATGACGTTTGTCATAACCTCAACAATACAAAAAAATTGCATACGAATGTGGCAAAAGCACAGACGGAAAACAGAGAGCTGTCTGGTGTGCGACCAAAAATTGTTGTTGTGATACCAATTGCATATACTTCACAGGAAAATTGTGTACATTTATTATTGGAAATTATTAAAATCGCATATACAAGTTTTAAGTACAAAATATAAACGAACAATTGTGAATTTGTTGCAAGTTTTCGTTAAGTGCCAAACAAACGTGTTGAAATTAGGCGAAAGAAAATGGTTAAAACTAAAAAGGGCAAGAAAGAGATAGTAACCAATGTGGCAGGAGCAGCCTCATCTGGTGATGAAAAGTTAGTAATATGTTTTACACTTGCTACATCACAGCTGTGATTTGGGTGCATTTCTACATTTGGAAACTGCTGAGTTGTCAGTTGGCAAACTTTCACTTGACTGTAGCAAAATAATTTTTTGTTGTATAAAATTTACATTATATATATATATTCATATGATAATATATTTTTTCATATATGCAGTGAAACGGAAGCACAAACGATTTTGGAGTCTGACACTGACCAGGATAATGTGAGCAGCAAAAATAAGAAGAACCAACAGAAGCAGTCGAAAAAGAGTAAAAAAAATAGAAAAGACTCAATTGATGATGCAGAAGGTGAAGTGGGAAGTATAACGTCAGCAGTAAAAAATATGGATTTAAAAACTAAAACTAAAGGAAAGCAAGCTCAAAAGAATAAAGAGGAGCTTTCTGAAAAGTCGGAAGATGATAATGGCGATGAAGATTTAACAACTAAGGGAAAAAATAAGAAAGGTAAAAAAAAAGCCGCTCCGCAGAAATCTGCATTTGAGCTTTTAATGGACGACGACGATGACGATGATAATGATTTGGAACCTCAAGTGCAAGAAAGCGATCATGATGATACTGAAGAAGAAACTAAAACGAATGATAAGAAAAATAAAAATACAAATAAAAAAGGAAAAAAAGCTAAACGAAAAGGTAAAGACGATGATGATGAAGATTTAGATAAAGTATTAGCTGAACTACAAGCGGAATATGCTGACGAAAAGCCGGAATCAACTCCAGCAGCGGTTGTATCTCCCGATGATTGGGCTGATGAGGAATTTAATAAAAAGAAGAATAAAAAAGCACAAAAAGTAAAGCAGCAAACTACAGAGGATTTAGCAGCTGATGAATTAAATGATGAGGATGCTGGTGAAAATGAAGGTGGCACTGTAAAAACAGCTGCACAAAAGAAAAAGGAGAAAAAGGAACGACAAAAACGTGAAGCTGCTTTGGCGAAACAACGTGCCGCCCAGGAGCCAAAACAACACCAACCACCTGCTGTGGCGGAAGATAAAATTGTAGAGGAGCAAATTGAAGATGTGCCAGTAATGTCAGTCAGTAATGAAAACGATACCGAAGCTCAAAAAGCTGATGAAACTGAAACGCCAATCACTCAAGATGAGGACGGTAGTAAGGCTGCAGCCAAAAATAAAAAAAAGTCCAAAAAAGATAAGAAGGCTGAGGAAGAGGAGAGCAAAAAGGATAGTAAGAAGAAAGGTGTATCAGCGGCAATGGTGGCTGCTATGCAGGAACGCTTAAAAAAAATTAAAGAGGAAGAAGAACGTCAAAGGCAATTAGAAGAAGAGCGCATAAGACAAGAAGACGAGCGTGAACGTTTGCGGTTGGAAGCGATACGTTTAGAAGCGGAGAGAAAAGAGAAAAAAAAGCAAAAAGAAGCTGAGCGTAAAGCACGTCTGAAAGCTGAAGGTAAACTTCTTACCAAAAAACAAAAAGAGGAACGCGCGCGTGCGCAGGCTATGTTGGACGCACTCAAAGCACAAGGGCTCGAAATACCAGATCCCGCAGAGAAAAGACCTGCTAGACCTGGTAAGTTAATAATTAATAAAAAAATAAACGCTTATATTAGTTCTTTTAAATATATAGGTACACGTATACGTCCAAAAAAGAAGGGACCAGGTAATAAAGAAGAGCAAACTGATACGACAGCAAAAACGGAAGAAGATATAAATACTGCTACCGAATCGCAAAAGGAAGAAGAAAAAGTAGAGATTGTTAAAGAATCATGGGATGTAAGTGATAGCGAGGGTGATGTTAATGGCGATGAAGAACAATCTCAAGCTACTAGTAATAATGAGGAAAAATCAAATGAAGACGCGCAAGAAGGTGCAGATGAAGAAGAAGCTGATTCTGAAGATGAAGACTCAGAGAGTGAATCTGACGATGAAAGTGAATCTGAAAAGGAAGAAGAAGACGCATTTAATCCCAATGATCCAGAAGCCAGACGTTTACGTGCTGAAGCACGTATCATTAAACGACAAGAAGATGCTGAAAAGCAACGAACAACAGACGATCTAAGAGCCGCCGTTGTTTGTGTGTTAGGACATGTCGATACTGGTAAAACAAAAATTTTGGATAAACTGCGACGCACACATGTACAAGATTCAGAAGCCGGTGGTATAACACAACAAATAGGCGCTACGAATGTACCTATTGATGCAATAAAAGAACAGTCAAAAATTGTACGTAATGGAGCTGAATTTGAGCACAAATTGCCTGGTCTATTAATTATTGACACACCTGGGCATGAATCTTTTAGTAATTTGCGTAATCGCGGCTCGTCTCTATGTGACATTGCAATTCTAGTAGTTGATATAATGCATGGTCTAGAACCACAAACTATTGAATCAATCAATTTGCTCAAAAAGAAAAAATGTCCATTCATAGTTGCACTTAATAAAATTGATCGTTTATATGATTGGAAAGTGATGGCACGACGTGATATACGTGATGTATTAAAGGAACAGCAACCCAATACAATGCTTGAATTCGAGCAACGTGCCAAGGAAGTAATATTGCAATTTGCCGAACAGGTGCGTTTATATTTGCATAAAAATAAATATATGTGGATATAATTGTTTATTAATTACCCATTTTTTTATAGGGCTTAAATGCAGCGCTCTTCTATGAAAATCCAGATCCCAAGACTTATGTGTCATTGGTGCCCACAAGTGCTATAACGGGTGAAGGTATGGGTAATTTACTATTTTTAATAGTTGAATTTTGTCAAAAGATGTTGGCTAAACGTTTGATGTACTCTGAGGAACTGCAAGCAATCGTGCTTGAAGTGAAGGCCATACCTGGTCTTGGTACAACTATTGATGCAATACTTATCAATGGTAAACTACGTGAGGGACAAACTATGATTTTAGCTGGTACGGATGGTCCCATAGTTACTCAAATACGATCATTGCTAATGCCACAGCCAATGAAAGAATTGCGTGTGAAGAATGCTTATGTCGAGCATAAAGAAGTAAAGGCTGCTCAAGGTGTTAAAATTGCTGCTAAAGAATTAGAAAAAGCTATTGCTGGCATAAATCTTTTAATAGCACACAAACCTGATGAAGTAGAAATATGCAGGTAAGTTATTTGTTTTTAATATTTTTTAATTTATTTCTTCAAAATTGTATTTATTTATATTTTTAGGGAAGAAGTTGCTAAAGAACTTAAGAGTGCACTTAGTCATATAAAACTAGCTCAAACTGGAGTTTACGTACAAGCATCTACATTGGGTTCTTTGGAAGCACTTTTGGAATTTCTACGTACTTCTAAAATTCCGGTAAGTGTTTTTAATTTTTGTTATATATGTTAGTTTATTCATATATATATTAAGATAGAATATTTTGAAATAGAATATTCAATACAAATTATTATTGTATGTTGTTCTTAAATGTGTTTTCGAGTGTTGTTACTTATACACAATTAATACAATGTACGAATTTAAATGCGCATTCTTTGATATTATTTAGTCCTAAAAAATGCAAATTGGAATGGAATTCGTTTCGCATTTGAATTTAAATGCATATTTTTTCATAGGATTTAGTCTCAAAAATGAAGAATAGAGTGGATTTTGTTCTCCATGTAGAATGTAACGTCTCTATTTTATTCATATTGGTTTATGATGTTAATGTTAATTTTTTTTAGCTTATGAATAGTATAAGACTTCAATTTTTAAGACCTAATAACTTATGTATTTTTTTTGTGGCCTGCAGGGTACTGTAAATTAGATGACGAATACAAGGGTTAGAATTTGGATTATTGATGGTTGTTATTACTTATTGAGTGCTTTAATTACGAATTTAAGATTCAAAGAGTTAAATAAGAAAAAATACAATAATCTCATTGAGATGCGACATGAAGATATTAATCTTATAGTGACATTGACATGTCACTGCCACTAATGAGTCGCTGCTAGAAGATTCAATCATTCTTTCAATGAGTTTTGTTGCAGATGCGAGGAAGATACAGATAGTACTTCACTTCTGCTTTATTACTGATCAGCACAATATCGACTTTATCGAATATCGATTAATATGTTAGAGACTAAGTTGCTATAGGATCATAGTCAGCTACAGAAAATGTTTATGTGAGATCATCTCAGGTTTAATTATAAGCTATGGATAGTTTAAAAACGCTTTGAGTTTACTATTAATGTTATAATCAAACATAATCTAATTTTTTATTGCAAACTCTATACCTTTTTTTTATCACTTGAGAGGTATTTTCAGTGTTGACTTCTCAATATTTTGAGAACTCAATATAATTCAATATTTTGAATAGTTACCAATTATAAATCCTTAACTCTTTTCCTAAATAAAACATCTAGTTTTTATATAGTCAAATATAGAGATATCTGAATGTGCTATAGCTGACAGTAATATGTAATATATTTTCAGTCTCCTATCTTAGACTGGGTTATATCTTTTTACTATTATTTTGTGGTCTTTTTGTCTGTGTAGTGCATTTTGGTACTGCTGAATGGTACTTAGTCTTAGACCTTGACGAATAGCTTCTCGACGAAGACCTGACCATTCTCGGAACCCTTGGTTCCTCATCGAGGTACGATGGGTATCGTGCTTAAATTATAATGAATAAATTAGTTACATCAGATCATAGATAATAGATCCTATAGACTAATTTTTATTGTTTCTGAAATACTGTTTTACAGAAACTCTGTTATTAGAAATACATATTACCATATCTATAAACAATAATAAATGTGCAATTAATATATGAAAACATTTTCAATAAGTTTGTGCTGTCATTTTTTGGATTTCCATTAATTTTAATGCCCTAAAATTATGCAAGCGTTTTTTATTTGCTAACGAACGCTGTTAAAATTATTAATGTTAACAACATATCACTGTTAATAACATAATTTTTTATATTGCCACAAAATACTCTTTTCGATTAATTTTCTAATCATAAAAAATTAATTTTTGGTAATATTAAAAAAAAATAACAAAAAACTTTAATAAATAAATTAAAAAAAATATATATATTACTTATTAACTATTTTTATTAAATATTTATTACATTTATTTTTATATTGTTTACTTAAAAAAGTTTAGTAAACTTTTAAAATTTGATTAAATAACTTAACATATTTAATATTTGCTGTAAGGATTTTCAGTTTTGAATTGAATTTAAAAATACTTGTTTTTTATTAGATATGCTTTAGTTTTTATTTTATAGTTAATGTTTGTATTAGCGACGCATTAGACAATATATCAGCGTTGTTAATATTGTTATAACCCGTTCTAAGGAAGAGGGCTAACAAAACCTACAAAAAAAATTGTAACAATGTAGTCTTTATAAATTTTAAATTATAAATATAAATAATAAAATAAATATAAATAAAATTAAATTTATAAGTATTAAAATTATTAACATAATTAGCCTTAATTAATATAAATAATCATAATCATGAAAGTATTGTTTAGTATAACTGATTTTTTCTTCTCAGTTTATTTGAGATATTTTAATATTGCTCCTTAATGTTTGGAATTTGTTTTTAATATAACGAATACATTTTGGTATATTATAATATGTAAACAAAATAAAAACTCTTGAATATACTTTGAAATTCTTTGCGTTAAAACCATTTTTATTAATAAAATTTTAAATATTTTCGCACCTCATTTTAAAGCTTTAAACCATAAAAAAGTTATATTTTTGTTAACAAATTTAGTTGCATGTCGGGGATTTTTACCATTTTATGAAACTTGTGTTATGGGTTTTATGAAAATCCCGTAAATAATAAAGAAATAAAACAAAAATGGTTTTTTTTAAATATGGCATACCAAACAAATTTCCTTAATATTTCATTAAAATTTAAAAATAAAGTTAGCATTCTTGTATGGAATGGTGTTTATTTTAAGAAAAAAAAATTTAATTTTAAAATTATTACAATAATATGAACTCCATAGTAATAATAAAAGCTTATACAAATGTGACTTAAAAATAAATTATTTTTAAGGTTGATTGAATTATTTAAAATACATAATCCGAAGTACCATTTTGCAAAGAAAACGTTCGACAAGAATTAAATTATAAGATTTTTATTTATTTATTTGAATTCAAATACAGCACAGAAGTTACAGTAAAGTAAAATAATCAAAAATTAGGGTTTGGGATTTTAATTACTTTTTCTTATTTTTAGTAAAAAGAGATTCCAATTTATTTCATCAGTTGAAGTATCATTTGTTTGTAAATAAAAATTCAGAATTCTGAAAGTCTTCTACTTCATTCTTGGAAGGTTGATGAACAATTTCATCTACTGAATCCTCATTATCACTTTCCTATACTTTCCTATTGAGCTATAATGCGCAATAATATCGCCGGGATCGTCTTCGACAAGTGGCTCCGGGACGTAGAACCCGGCCGTTCTTGGAAAGCTTGTTCTAAAAATTTTATTGTCAAGCTCAATATAATCTGTAAGAGTAGCATTGTATGATATTTTATTTACTTTAAACTACGTTGCCAGCTATTGGTATTTGCACAAAGCAGCAACATAAGAAAGACAAAATTAATCATTTGGTTTGGGAAAAGGGACTTACGCTAACACCAAAATGGATTCATATTTAAAACAAAAAATTCGACTTATAGAATGCAGTGTCTCATATTCCTATCGGCACGGAACAAAATTTTTGTTCGAGTTATAGAGAAATTCGAGCTATAGAAGTTCGAGTTATGGAAGTAGAATTTTATGTAATTTGCTCTCTAAAACCTTGGTGCATTGTTTTTGGTTCGAGTTATAGAAAAATTTGACTGTATTATAAAAAAGTTAGCTCCAATGATGCTTTTTGCGTCTAAAGAACAATAAAATGTACCTACAATTATATATATTAATTTTGTTAAAAAAAATTAATTAAGTAAAAAAAATTAATTGACTAATTGTCAAGAAGGCTTTCATCACTTAAAATTAAACGGATCATTTCCAAAATGGTCAGATTTGTTTTAAAGTCTGATATTACACTGGTTTTAAAAATATAATGTGATAAAATTGTTCTTGGGTTGTAATACTCATTACAGAATTGTTTACTAACAAAAATAATCTATGAAAACTATTTATAATTTAAAATTTTAAACGGATATTTTGTTAATAGTGTCGTATATATAAATGTATAACCTAAACAAAGTTTTATAGGAAATCCATCTAAAAGGGAAGGGAATCCCTTTTCCTATAATTTCTCTTATCTTTACAATTTTTTTTAACTTCATTCCAAAGCAAACTATTTTCACTTTTTACTGTTCAAATCATTTTAAAATGTTATGCCAACTGTGGTATCCACTTTTTAGGCTCTCCAAAAATAATAGTACCCTATCACTGACTACAATGGCAACAAAAATTGTGACGAATTTTAACTTAATTAATTAACTACTTTTAAGTCTCCCACTTTCTACCAGACTTTTTCTCAAAGTCACAAAATTTATCTCAAAATTACAGATAATAGATAGGAACTTGTGATTTCACTTTCTGTCGTAGTTAGCGTGGAAATCGAGTAATTGTGTTGGATTTTTTAAATCATTTTGTATAGTGTTTATTTCCTTTCAAAGTTTTGCACGAGACAACGTTGCAGATTGAAAAAAACTATTTTTAAATTATGCAAAAAAAAGTGCAATTGAATAAGATGAGAATGTGCTATGTGCTCCCGTTGCAGAAGCTGTTTTTGTACCGCTTAGGTCATGCCACGCACACAATTTTTGCGTAAACATAAAATGTATTTCTGAAATTCAGTAAAAATAGTTGCAGAATCACAACTGCACTAAAAATGATTCATGCCCCACAGAGTTACGAGAAGACGCAGTATGGTGTGCTGAAAAGATGCAATTGCTGCAGACATGAGAGCATGAATTGTACAAAAATAAATATGAAATTGTTTTTATTCACCGATTTACTTGTTTATTTATAAATTCTGGATTCAACCTGATGCCACATATACGCATAAGAAACCTATCTCTGCTCACTGATTGCAAATAAATTTTCAATTAAATTTAGTCAAGTAAATTGTGAAAAAGAGACGAAGAGAGGGTGTAGTAATTGTTATAAAAGAAAGTTAGGACTTAAAAATTTATACATTATTTTTATATATTATATGAGGTATTGTGACCAAAAATGGTTCAAAAACGAATTCGTTACTTACATATATTTAAATAGGATTAGTGATTCTTAACTATCCGTCTTACTGGCCTGCGTTATTAGCACTACCAGTTCGAAATACTTAACACTTTTAATGTATTATTTATGATTAGTTCAAAAATTTACTGAATTAGAAAATTAAATGATTTATTTGAAAACTTCTCTATTATTCCCTATTTTATTGGAAATAGATTTCTATTCTTCTAGGACATATAAAAATTTCAATCTAATATTTTTTTTTGTGAAAATATTGGTACTGGTTTTTCCAAAATACATGGAATATTTTTTGCAGCTGAATTCAGATTTGAATTCAAATGACATGGATTCAGAGTGATGAGATAGGCTTACGAAGTAATAAAGTTTATAATTGCAGGTTTTTTCAGGTAGACTTTTCATTGACATCTCATACTTCGGTTAGTATAGATACTATTATTGTATATTTTTTTTATTTTTTTTTGCGAATTATCTCTCAATTATTTCACCTTGATACTGAATATTCATTAATTTGTTAAATCTGTAAAATATGATAGGAGTTGGATCTATGTAACTTTTTTTAATTAATCTTAATTTATATCTTTACATGGACATTCTTTTAACTGTTTTATGCCTGCTTACTTTTTTAAACACATCAGTGATAAATGCATTTAATTGGTTTTGATGTTCTACAGTTCTTGCTATTTCTTATAAGGATATTATGTTTTGTCTATCCACTTGTTTATGGAGTTCTAGTATAGCAGATCCAGGTATAACACACTTTGATCTGCTATAATATTTTAATATATCAATTGAGAGCATTAGATAATAATTAATGTGATTACCGTATTAGTTTCATAGTTTGTTTAATATTGTTTTTTAAGTACTATTTCTGCAGCATTAGAATGCTCTCAAACAGCACTAAAGTAATTGAAGTTTTAACTATATATTCAAAACTAATTTTGTAACTAAATGTTGCTTTGTAGTGCTATCATTTTAATAACATTTCATATATAATTGCAATCTTTTAAACGTTCGTTGCCATTTCGCAAATTACATGTACTGCGTTAACTTCAGTTTATAAAGCAAAATTGTTTAACCGTTTTATGGTACCCATAATGTTTCCAAATATAAAATATTTATATAATTGATACATAAATTTTTAACATTAAAGTTAAGTTATTGGGACATACATTTAAAGTTGATTAAATTCTAAGCTACTCATAAAACATTTGAAATATAACATCCCTTTTAAAATCGCACCCATTTAATAGTATGCCTTTATACCACTGATTTTTGCAATTTTAGAAATAATTTTAGAGTGTCTTTTTTTTAATCTTGGTAATATCTTTATTTTATCCATTACTAAAAAATGTTATCATATGATCGCTTTTTTTTTTTAATTTTAAAAATTATCATAAGTGCTATGTCTAAAGGAAAGAATAGTTGTGGCATTACAATGATATTATGTTTCGCCATGTTTGGTTGGATATGATTTCCGCTACCTATTTAAAGTGCGAAATGTTCCTAAAAATATCAACGATTGAGCCGTGTGACATTCCTATTTCTTCACCAACTTTTCTAATTATAACTCTTTTGTTAGCAAGATTAATCTGCTTGATTTTTTTTAATTTTTTTATTACTATTAGACATGTTTGTCTGCCCAGACTCCGCATCGTTAATATTTTCTCTACTGCTGGACCTGCTATCTTCTTCTAGAAAATGTGATATAATTTGTATCATTGTTGTGATATAAAATACTTAGTATATCAGTTGGCTGCTAGGTAATACGTATTTAACAGCAGGGAAACCAATACACAAAAAATAAGATGTCATTTCAAAATGTTTATTATGGTACTTATTAAATTGTTTGAAATATAAACATAATAAATATATTCAAATTATTTAATGAAAAACAATTTCGAAAAATTATAAACAAAATAAAATCTTAACTTAAATACATATAATAATAGTGGCAATAAATAAAACATTACTAATTGTTCCATATGTCACCAGTAGCAACATTTATTAGATTTTTTTCTATAGTACACGTACATATTCTTACTTTGATTGATGGTGATCTGAAACAAAAAATATTAATAGTATTGTAGTTGATTTCACAAAAGATATCTTCAATGTCAATAATAGGTTATACATTAAAAATAAAGTGATCAGAAAATAAAATAAAAAATATTAAAAATATTAAAAGTAGAAATTATAAATATGTAAAAAAAAGACGTTTTCAATCTACAAAACCTCGTAATAGTGGGTAGTATAGAGATGGTCAAGCTAGAACCAGCCAGACGCATTTATAAAGACAACAATCTAGTCAATGCTAATGCTAGGGATATCGTCGAGTGTGTTGAAGAAGGTGGCCCCTACAAACTTACGCCTAGTTCTGACCAAACCTGGACATAGACACATTAGGTGTTCTGATGTCCTTTCTTCGAGAGCTGATAGACACGCATTGCAGGAGATACCACAGGGTAGGGCAACTCTAAGACACATAAGACATACTCGGAGATAAAGATTACTAATCCATATTATTTGTTAAAAGATTTTAATATTTTTTTCATATACATTTTACGATTTCTTGTACATCAATTGTAAAGAAGTAAAATACAAGAATTGTAAGAAGTAAAATAAGTTACTTCAATTCAAATTTGTACTCAATAAAAAAAAATTTTAAATTTGATAATAGAAAAAAAAATATTTTTTATGTTATTTAATATAATATCAAAAATATCACAAATTTTGCGCAATAAGTAAAATTTATAATTTATTTATTGTAATTTTTTAATGAAGTCCCAGAGCGGAAGTTTCGTCAAATTACAAATACGCGTTTTTATTATTAAATTTCTGTTTGTCGCAAAGTTTAGGCATTTTTTGAATGATACACGGGGTTTTTAATTTGTATAATTTCGCTTATTTTAACAAAATATTGTTTACAGAATTAATAATAATATATCTTTCGTGTTTTTTTTTTGAATGAGATTTAATTTTAAATTTTAAAATTTTCCCACCAAACGGCATGAAAATTTTATGTAAATTTGACAAAATTTATAAAAATTATTAAAAATTCAAAACCAAAGCTGAAAAGAAATTGCTTATCAGCCTACCTAAATTATGCGAAGAAACGAATGCATCATCAATTCAATGCAGACACTGCACCGATGAATACACGTGATGATTATATTTTTAGAGTTTCTTTTATTTATTTATTTTTTTTTTTCAAAATTGTATCTTTTTTATTCACAAAAATAGTGCAAGCATACACCACAATATTGCACCTACGAATTAAACAATTCAGTTCCCACCTATGCGTGCTTATTATGTTTGAGGTACTATATGGAGTTCACAGACCATTAGGTTGAGTTTATTTGTGGCACATTGACACGGTTTGTATAGAAAAAAAAATTACTTTTGTTTATTGAAATAAGTTAAATTTTTTATACATTTTAAATTGTGTGAAATATGTCCACGCCTATGCAATATGCCTACACAATACGCTAAGATCCGTATAACTGCACACAGTAATTATTAGCTAATTCGTATGATCATATATGAAGCTGTATATGTATATTTAAATATTGTCCTAAAGTTTGCTTGAAAGAAATTCCACATTTACATTTAAAAAAAAATGAAACGATAAGAAACTGACCTGGCTCTATTAAGCGCAATAAGAATTTTTATTAACTGCTTAACCATCTTATACTGTTGCTGTTGTATATGTGTTTATTTTGCAGCTCTCTTACAAAAGAAGGCAACAGAAACTTTCTTAAAAATATTTGTCTTCACCTTTGTGGGCACTTACATAAAACCTATTTATGGCTTTGTAACTTATGGCAACAAGGCTCCGTTATCGTTAGAAAAACTTCAAAGTTAATATTATGGTATATCAGAAATTAAGATATATAATACTTAAAGAGTTGAGACTCAAGACTGCCCAAAAGTATATCAAAGACAGAGTGCTGTAATCATTTCATTCTTTATAGAATCACACTAATTCAGAATTGCACTCTCTTAAATTAAATGCCATGCACATTTTCTCAGGTAGATATGCAAAATATACATCTGTAAAACCACCTGTATGACACATTATCAAAATTAAGTGGAGTTCTTGTAACAGTGACTAACCCAAGTGGTCACAGACACTGTTTAGTTAAAGAGCTCTAGACACTAACTTACGTTTCATCAAGCAAAGAAAAAGAAGACTCACATTATATATATATATATCATATTATGACAAATATGTATCTGTAAAAAAATCACATTGTCTTGATGGAATTTTATCGGTCTCTTATTGATTTCTATTGATTCCTTTGATTCTATTGAAATGCTTTTGGTATTGTTCGATCCAAATTAAAAAAAACGAATGCCTTGAAAATCCAAAAAATAGATCGCTTGTTGTAGTTATTGTCGTCTCCTAGTAGAGAGCATATCAACATATAGTGTTGCATTTTTCGACGATTATCAAATTTCAAAATGGTTTGAGCTGGTTTAACTATTTTACTCTATGATCTCTTGGAATTCACAGTTCTGAAGAGAACCCATTTTTTATGCCTAGTGATAATTCAATAACTCAAAAATGGAACATGTTCTTGAGGTTGAAAACACAGATATGTTTTCTGTTAGTCATTACTTTGAGGTGCTTTAATTAAAAATATCCATTTCTTCAAGTACTGAAAGTGTTATAACTTTTTTACCAGCATCATCATAACTTCATCAGTAATATACTTTATCATGTTTTTAAATCGGCAACTCCCCGCTACGCCTTTGTCTATATCTATGTGTTGCTCTATTCGAAAACTTAAAGAACACAAACTTTTCATTCAGCACAATGAAATTATTATGGTATCTTTGTTACACAAATGTATCTATGTCTTTTGAACTGTTGCGAATTATAACAGAAACTACTTTTAGTACTTTTCTAAACTTCTCTAATCAATTGCGAATTCACTGTTAAAATTTAATATATCATTGTCATATACGAATTTATATTTAAATAAAAAACAAAAACAATAAAAATAGAAAAATTTAGTGAAGTTTTTAACAAACTCTTGCTTTATATCATATGAAATACATATTTTAGATAAAGTCGAAAGCACATTGCGGGGGTCTTTTATGGTTTCTGATTTATTGTGGGATTTTCCCCATTGATTTTTGTCAATTTTGTTGCTTTATACAACCGCCACGCAAATACTTTGAAACCGTCAAATTTTTGGTGCTGCTATTTTTTATGTACACTACAGTGAAAGCTTTATTCACATATAACTCACTCGGTTCAGTTTATACCGGCACCAATACAACTCTATTCTTTTGTATTGACATTAAAAAAGAAATCTTTTGAACCATGTGCTACTATGATAAGCACTTCTAAAAAGTTGTTTTGCCAATTTGAACCTCATTCTGCCTTAACAGTTTTGGGTTTCATTGCCAAATTGAAATCGAAATTGAAATGATTACGTTAAGTGCCCCACGCCGGTACGTCGGTGGGTATCCAACGCATAAAATATTTTAATGAATGAGAATTCAAACATATTTGTGAATGAAAAAATATTTAAGTAAATCCAGTTTTAACTTATGCGTTAGATATACACTTATATATGTATATACCATAGCTTAGATAGACCACGTACCAACCTCGTAACATTTTTCTGTATTTTCAGAAGTATTTTAGTCTTTTTTGTTTTATATTTTAGTGGTCTAATAGCCAAAATGTGTTAGTGATGCTTAAAATACAGAAATAAAATTTACTGATTTCATGCCATCAGTAATTAAGTCAATACTACTGAAAATATTCTTATTACAAAGTGAATTTATTTACTTGTAGATAATTTTATGTTCCATTAGAATACAAATAAAAAAAACAATTTTGAAATAAATTTATTTACTCCATTTAACGCACACAATTAAAGAGTAAGCGCTCAACTTAACTCAAATGTATATATTACAATAGGAAACAAAAACAAAAACAATAGGGGTGGGTATTCACTCTTTCTTGCAAAATCATTGCAATGTGTACGAAATGCAAGAATGCTATAGTACCTCTGTTGCAGAATTGCAACGTAAAAATAAACCAGCTGTTTTTGCAGTTCAGCTGTTTTTGCAGTTCTCATTCGCATGAGAACAGATGTTAAAACAGCTGTTTTTATATTTCTTTTTTGTTTCGTTGCAAGCATATATACATGAGTTTAGATATAGCAAGATTGCAAATAATTGCAAGAAATTTTGTGCTTGTATTTTATTGTTGTCCATAACGAGCTCACGCAATCTTTGCATTCCGTGCACCTTGCAATAAGTTTCCGAGACAGAGTGAATACGCTTAATATATTATTGCTATGTTATGTTATGTTAAGCCTTTTCCGAGTTAGTGCATCTTGGCACTTTTACTCTGTGATAGATGGGGGGTTTCAGCAGAGTCTCACCCATCCCAGTGACTAATGTGTGTATTTCTCATAAACTTCGTGATTATTCAATGATTGATCTTAGATCTGTGTACCACACCATGCGGTTAGTGATTGCTCTGAGATTAGATAGTGCTAAGTAGGGCACTATCTATCGGTTTTCGCATATAGCTTCAGAGCTATGTATTCACTCTGTTTTGCAAAATCATTGCAATGTGTACGATGTGCATTATTATAATTATTATTATAATTATAATTATTTATATTATTAGAGTTTTCCTAAACAAAATAAGTTTTGGGACTCCTTTAGGGTGTGTATCTCTCACGTTATCAATCATTTTTAAATAAGCAGATGCATTGAGTGACAAATCGGAATCTATAAGTTCCTCAGAAATATCTCCCAAGGAGTTAACTCCTTGTCTAGAATAAGCTGAATAGTTACATTATAAATTTTTAATCGTCTGCTCTATACCCTTGTACTGATATCTTCTGAAGACTTCCTTGGCCATTCAGTTTAATCGCAAACACACTTATCAAACCATGCCCTGTAAAGACGATTAACACTATCCTTTGTTAAAGTTACTGTGTCTGATTTTTTAAAGAAAATATATCTGATATTATTATTGTTTGACACTACAGTTTTCCGGGGTATCTGCGTAACAGATATCTCGTTTATCTCGGTTTTCAAATTTTGGAGTAGTATGATTATAAAAAATTTAGGAAAAAAAACTTATCGTAGTGCTTATTAACTGCTTTGAAGAAATCGGAGCAAATTATATTAAATAACTTTAAAATTTTTTTTAATACCATTTCTATACAACCAGTTTCAATGTGAAATTTATCTGAATCCATAGCAATTTGAGAGTTGTAATTAATTGATTAGAGAAATATTAACGTTTACTTTAAAAATGTATTATCCACGTCTTCATTTATAATAATTTATCTGAGTTTTATGATGATCTCTTGTTTAGCTATGTACTCTAGACTGTGGCATTAAATCACATAAAAATGCGGTAAGTATGAGAGACTGTATGGAGGCATTATGCTTCTCAAAATTTTGTTTTTAACTGTTTGTTTTATTAAACTAATTATCGTTCCCAATAAAATGATTCCCAATAATAAAATGATGATTTTAGTTAAAATCAAGAATTTTTATGTTCTAGATATATTGTATTTTCTGCCATTTGTCAAACCGATCTTGTAGGCTTGTGTCATTAGCAGATAGTGCTGCTTAATCGTACTAATCATTACTCAGTAGTCTGTTTGTAGACCTTAAGCAATTTTGCAGGTGCTAAAAGTTTTTGTCTGTCTTTTCTACTTAGGTACGTTAAAGAACGTTCCAGATCGTTATAAATGATATCTATAATGACTTTTAGATGTTTCTTATTATTTTAACAAGTTAACCCATTATCTTGGCAATTTGAATGCTTTTGAACGCCTTTTTTTGCAGGAATCAAGAATGTATAAAGTTTCCTCTCCGTCTTCGATGAATTAATGGATTGCTTGTATTTCTTAGAGATATGGTTTGATTCGCTATTAATTTAATGGTTGATTAAGTCTAAATGCATTAATCTTTTAGTGAATTACCTTGTACTTACTTCGAAAAATGATGAGTTTCGGGTTAAAGGTACTGCATTAATCTGAAAGTCGATATGAATTTTTTAGTTTACGTTTTTTCAGGAAGATCTCTCTTTGGTAGCTTGTATCTCGCTTAATGCTGCTAACATATAAATCTCCTGCATATATTTGTTAACTAGTTATATTTGATAACCATTGAGAACTATTTAACCGATTAGGATAAAATTCTTATGTTATATTATAGTCATTACTACTTCGCTTAAGGCATAATATAAAAGTTCTTTATATTAAATTTTAAATAGAATAAAATACATTTGATAGATAAAAGTAGCCTGAGTTCAAATATTTATTTTTAATTTTATTTCTTTACTTTGTATATTGATTAATTTAATTTTGTATATGTTTGTTTTTTGTGTATTTTTCTATTGTTTTTGCCATTTTTCGACATTTAAAATAATTTATAAATTAAAATGATTAACATTCGTTGTTCGTTTTTTACTTTTTTGATAGACAAAACATGAAACAATCAATTTGCTTATCAAAAACAGGAAATCAGCATGTGCTTACGTTCACTTCCATTTACGCAAATTTCAAATTTTATGGATATACATTTTAATACAATTTGATTGAACCTCCGTACACAATTTCATTTAAAACAATTTATATCGAAACAATTTTAATTAATTTGTTATCCAAATTAGTAAATTTTTATACTATATAGTATTAATGTTAAAGCATGATACAATATTGTTATATTATATAGTACAATTTTATTATTAAATTTGAAAGATGTCGTACTGTGATCTAAAGAAATATGGTGCCACCTTAATGGGTTTAGACTATTTATCTGACTTCGATATTCTCAATAAATTGTACTGTCGTACCTACTTTAACCAATCCTATTTTTTAATTTGATATAAAATGCCTGTATAAATATCTCTTTTTTTTTGTACCTGAATGCAATATCTTTGTCCAATATTCTCAATAAATTGTACTCAATAAGTGGGTACCTTTACCGAATGATATTTCTTAATTTAATATAGAAAGCCAGTGTTAGTATCTCTATTTGTTGTGCCTCAGCGTTTAACGAGTTTGCAGCACGTTTTTTGTGGTCACATTCTCTTAACTTCAAAATCTAGAATTAAATTTGTAGTGTCCTGTCAGAGTTGGCAATCTTCACAGTTTCTCCTCTTCGTCCTGAATAAATCAAAACAGTTGTTTTTCCTAAATCACAAAATGGTTTAGGATTAACTTAGTGTAGCAGCCCCTTTCGAGTTAATTTTGCTTCAAGAATAGGTATGGTACGTTGCTTAATTAATACACTTTATCACTTCGTCTTGATGTCCCTTGATTAGAGTTGAGTACAACTTTGTTGCATAGCTATCAGGAAAGTCTGGCTTTGAGTTACATTAAAGGGTAAAAGTATACATACCTAAATGTCTTCTAAACAACTTAATATTATGTGTTTAAGTTATTATTAAAAGTTGTTCTTACCTAAAAAGAGATAATAGAAAGTATGATTTAACTGAATTTTATTGAAATTAGTCTTTTTATTATTAATTTATTTGGTGTTTCGTTGGTTCTACATTTTAAAATATCCTAATAAACAAAAACTTTTTTTGCAAAGAATACAATAATTTCCATTTAGTACAAAAAAATGTATTTCAAGTGAATAAAAATGTGCATTTATGCTTTATTACATTACTTTTTTTTCAGAAAAAATTATGAAAATAAATTTTTTAATTTTTCCCCAAAGTTTGATGCCCTTAATATAGTATATATACTTTTGTTATAAGTTAGAATTTACTTAAATAATATTACTTATAATCTATAAATACAATAAAAATATATTAAAAATTAAAAAAGCATAAAAGGACAATAAAATTGCAGCTAATAAAAAATTGTTTTCTATAGAAAACCTCCCATAAAATATTTTCGATGTTATAATGTTAATGTAATATCATTTTCTCTTTATAAAATTTCAAAAAAGTCTATTTTATTTTTAATATTTCCACTCCGATTAAAATTTTTTTTAAAGATTTATTAAAATAGAAACGTTTTAAGTTTTTTTTTTGTAATAATTAATGTATTATTTAATATAATTGAATTAAATTATTATTATTAAATAATTTTATATGTATGCTAAAGATATTTTTTTAATTATTTTTATGCTCGATTAAAATCTTTTCATATTCATTTGATTAGATTGTTTATTAAACACAGCTAAACTATACAAAACACTATAAACAATAAATAATAAACAAAATCTATACCAAGTTTATAAAAAAGTTTTATTAAACTTTGGAACCATCAAGTTTTCCATTATATGTACGATTTATGTGCAATGATTTTTTTCATCACTTTGTACTATAAAGTGTTCTTCTTACTGTTACATATAATTGCTCACACTTGCTTTGGGCATATCCCAGGGAGGGGATATGCGGGCGAGACCTTTTGATATTGTCGGTATTCACAGTGTCGGTATACAGTGTATTCTCCATTAAGCAGACAGAATGCCTATTATACAGTCAGAGATTGATATAAAACTTCTGGTAAGCTAATACCTTAAGCTTTTGCTTTGGAGAAGTTGGAAGTCTTCAACTATATCGCTATGGGTCTTTCCTATTATTATTAGTAAAATATGTAACGAAATAAATTATATAGAGATATAGATTATATATAGAAATAAAATTACTTCTAAATAAAATAAAGAAAACAACTTTTGGGATAAAGAAAATTAGTTGGGTTAGAAAAGTAAAAACTGCAGTATGCAGATGAAGATAAGAAAGATAGAAACAAGAATGTGATGAGATATATGGGACAATTTGAAAATTCAGAATTTCAGATATTTTTTTAGAAGCTTGATTTTTAAAGTACAATAAAACACATTCAATTCATGGTAATATCTATATAATATTGGCATTGCTTTTCAAATGGTAAGTTTTAAGTGGTCCAACGTCTTTGGTTTATTTGAATATTTCCATAACTGCAGATATTTCTGCACAAAATAATTCAAAAAAGTGAGATGACAAGATCCAAATCTGTTGCATATTAAAGCCATTTGACTGGGGAACAAAAGAGTCATTAATTGTGAATCTATAGCATTCTACTTGATTATTCAGTTCTGATCGGGAGCATCTGAATATAAATAAGCTGTCCATAATCAAAACTGTTGCCAATGAAAGAATGTTGCAAACTTGAAAATCAAATCTCCAAAAAAGTTATTTCTTATGTTTGAATAAAGTTGAGTACTGAATGCATGAAGGTATGAGATTTGCTAGTTCTTGATAAGGTAACCACTTAATTAGTGTGGCCAACTTAAAAATCGAATCTTCAAAGTTTATTCTTGAGTTAAGTACATCACTTTCTGCATCGTCATTAGAAGCTAAAAGATTGGTGAATTTAAAAATCAAAACTTAAAAGATCTTTACGTATAGTCGTTTTATAATGATGGACACGATGAATTAGTTTTAAAATATAATTATAATTTTCATTTCAAATTTATTTTTTATGATGAAAGATTACTTGACAGGTCCAAAGTTGTAAGCCTGACAATTGTGATCTAATAATTATATATAAATTTAGTGGAGTGAAGTAACATTAGCATGACTTTCTTAGCATTACGTTCCTAGATTAGGATTTGTATATAAGAAAGAATAAATCATGCAACAAATAATGCCTCTACGAAAAGAATAGTATTGAAATTTAACAATTAAAAATAAAAAAATATATAATTAATTTTTTAATTCAATTATTCTAAAGCTGGTTTATGATTTCGTTCTAATATAAACACAGCAAGTAAAATTGTTAATAAAAACTTTTATAGCAAAAGTAACAAAAAACTCCAGAAAAATATGCTAACATAAAAAGTCAAGTACGGCTTTGGATCAGTTAGTTAAGGTGCGCTGACTCTGAGCTTCAAATTTGGCAGGACCCGAGTTCGATTTATGGTACTTGCAGTCTCAAAAATAATTATTTACGAATAATTAAATACAAGAATTATTTCCAAGACCACTGATGATGGGTATTTGGCAATACTCGAAACAGATGTATGGTCAGCCAAAAATTCAATTAATTAAAATAATATAAAAATAAAATTTTTGTTGTTGTAGTTCATTACTGTTCGAAAAAACCTCTTATATGAATTTATAAAATCAGTAAATATTTCAAAATACCACTAATGATGCGTATTAGGCAATAATCGAAACAGCTGTTTTGTCAAATTTAATTAAGCAAACAAAATGTTGTTGTGATTCACTACTATTCAAAAATCCTTCTAATTACCTTTTATATATATTATTTGTAAAAATAAATATAAATAAAAATTATGAATAATATAAAAAATAAGTTACTATTAATTGAACTAAATTGATCAAAGTAATTAGTGTAGTGACTCTTAAAAGGTCTACATTATTTCCTCTCTGTTGAACCGCTCGTGTATGATAAACAAATTTGTGCTACTAATTTTAAATTAAAGTTTCATTAAATTAAACGAAGCATGTTTCTTGTCTGTCCACTTGTCCATCCGTCTTTTTTATATATTTTTGAATTGTTTATTATTCAGTGTTTGTTACTATTGTGGCTGATGTTGTTTGTTATTGAAACGTTTGGCTTGGTTATTGCCATTTATTTAGCAAATCAATTACATTTTTTTTTTGTTACTGTCTGGTGCCTGCCGTGAGCTGCTTAATACATATGTATTACTGTCAAATACATAAAGTACTATATAAAATGAATACGTTATAAGAGCTAATATTAGCTCATTTTCAGAAATTATCTCGTAGTTACATTGCCTACAGCTGTTTCAATACCCTCACCCACTATTTGAAAAGAAATGTATATGTGAAACTAAAATTGTAATGAATTTTCTTTTTTTTTTTTTTAATTTTATATGAATTTGCTTTATAAATGAAAAAGTATTTTTATTTATCAGTCTGATAAATAATTTCATTGATAAAATAAACAATTGAGTGTAATTTGAAACATTTGTGCATTCATTCATAAATTGTGTAAACATGTAAATACATTTTTACATACATTCATATAAGTGCACATATATGTATATATACGCTTTCCTTCCACCAATAACACCTTTTAGATTTATATTTGTTCGTTAATTGAATTCATTAGATTGATCACCAGCTACTGTTTGATCGATCATTTCAATATATTTATATATATGCATATTTGTATATATAAATATAAATATATATGACAGAGTGAAATTTATGATAAAATTACACTAATTTGTAAGTGTGCCAATACTGAAAAATACATGGTATAAGCAGCAATAAGCGCGGCGCCATATTTATTAAATAATCGATTTTGCTTTTGGATACAAAAAGCAACTACATATTGTGAATGAAGAAAAGTTAATTAAAAGGAAAAAAATATATCTAATGATTCCAGGCGATCATTAGTAAAATTTTGAAATTTCTTTTAAAATTATAGTTCATTTATATCAAAAATTTTCAGTATGCCCTTATTTCAAAACTTTCAATTTAGTTATTTCTTTATCAAAATTCATAAAAAAATATTTGATGTTATTAGAGTTACTAAATATACAAAGAAGATAATAATCTTTACACATTTACTAACTATTCTCTCTGTAGTAATAAAACATTTAAATTACATAAATTCTGCACATATTCATAACCAAAGCCACTGGAAAAAGTATCCATCAATTATTAAATTATGTTTTAAAGACTATCCATTCATAAATCTAAATGCACTGACAAATACTATTGATTGTTCAATATGTTTGTTAAGCACTATCTATTCGTCAATAACAGAACTAAAACTTTGACATTATATAAATGAATCCTCTTTAATAATATTATTAATTATAATAAAATAATATATATTATAATATTATTATATATCCGACGTATCAGTATATATTTTAACAACAAAAAAATGAAACAACGGGTTGTGATTAAATTCTTTATAAAAACATATTCAAAGGCAATGAAAATTCACACCGAAATGGTAATATTAGTTCCTTTAAAAATAATATATAATAATAATATGAATATAATATGTAATGGGCTGGTAAATATTTAAAAATGGCCCTAAAATCCTTGAAAACGACACACGTTTGAATATGCAAAAAACTGCATCAATATCAAAAGTTGTTGGAATAGTAGAGAGATTCGTTGCTAAAGGTATAGATATTCCATTTTATTTGTTACATTGAGCAATATTTTATTCAAATTTTGGATTTCAGAAATCCAAACCAAACAATTCATACTACATTAGTCGTATTTTTTTCCAGACTTCCAGACCAGACTTAATGCTGTTTTTTACAACTCTGAAAGAAAAAATTACAACTATTATTAGCTCAGAACGTAGTTAATATACATTCGAATCCGACTTTATTGAGAAAGTATAAGAAATATTTTATATATCGTTTCATTACTATGGTTGAGGCTTAGGTGTTTTACTTCGAGGCTTAGGAATGGTACGAACTCGTTTCATCACCATCTTAGCGAGTTTGTGTTCAGACATCGATCAATGCGTTGTAATAATAATTCCACGGTTTACTAAAAAAAATTGCTCATAAAGACAATGCACCAGGTCACACAGCTCAAAATTAATACTATTTGTTACGTTATAAACTTTGGTTTGAATGTTTTTTTAAAATATGCTTTTCAATATATAATACGTAATATATATGTAATTATTATATATATATCTGTTATATATACAGAATATAAAATGTTTGCTAAAGTGAATAATATCCAAGTTTCATTATGAAGTAAACCTTATACTCTTTATACAAAAAACTGAAAAGGGTGTATTAGGTTTGTCAAGATTTTTTGAATGAAACATCGTAGAACTTAAAAAGTACAATATACGTATTGTTGAGCAGTTCGATTAGTTGAGCTTATTAGCCCTGAATAGATATGGATAGATATGTAGATTTCGTTTTGATACTCTCTTGAGTATCTTGAGTACTGTTTACCTATTTAAGTTTAAACTAGTCCTTCAATTTTTGTGCTATTCTAATGAAACAAAAAATGATTGTCAAACGTTTTTATTTCTTCGGATAAGCTTAAAATCATAACAGATCTTATGGACATATAAAACATATAGATATGGATATCGTTTATTTAGTTAGCTTTGATATTCTTTCTTGAGTGTAGGTAACGTTTTTTTTAATTAGCTTAGGATACTCTCTCCAGTGTTAGTAAAACAGATCTTATAGATCGCACCGTGCTATTGTTTCTTCTATTAATAATAATAATTAATCTGGTATTTAATTACAATATGTGTATTGTTCAAAATATCTTCTTAATTGAGATATCATAAATCTTACTTATAAAATAGTCAGATTTTATAAATCATATATACATCATATTTGAGAAAATGATTTTTGCAAGAAATAAACATAAATCGATGACGTTGCCAATGCTAAAAAAACACTTACGTAAACTTGGCAGCGAAATACGTTTAATTAAAAATGTAAAGTAAAACGCCTAATTAAATACAAGATTATTTATTCAATGCCAAATACTTTAGAAGACTATACAATATATCGTATTTAATAGTATATGTATAAACAAATATATATGCATATATATGATATACATATGTATAACTATACTTCTGTGAATATTCGCTGTCTATAATTTTATTTATAAAACCACTTGAAAATTTTATTTATCATTTTCTTGAATGAATTTTCATTCATATTATTTAGTTTCTTATTTTTTTTTTATTTTTATCTTTTATATAAAAAGAAATTTTATTCTCATTTGTTGCATTTTAAAATAATTTATACTTTAATTATTTTTTCAAATAATTTGTTGTGCCTTAATTTCGCATTAAATATTTTTTTTTTTGTTATTTTGTTTGTCTTCGTGCTGGCAAGCCATAATTTAAGTTAATGAAAACAAATTACTGGCAATTATTGTTAAAGCCAATTCATAATCCGCTTAAGTAGCCTTGCTCTGGCATTCAACAATGGAAGGAAATGCGGGTATGAATATTTCATAATTTAACAAAAACAAAAAATTAAAAAATGAAAATATGAAAAAATAAAATTGTGAATAATAAAAAAAACACAGAAATATTACAACAGAAAATAAAAGATATAATTACATATCATTAACTTTACAGGTAGTAACCAATTTAGTTGCTTCTGCTTTAGTTGCTTTAGGTTTTTGCTTGGCTCCCTTCTTTTTGCTGCACTTATTTTTGTTAAAAATTTGTATTAAAATATACATAATTGTAACTCCCCTCGTATATCTTTTTGTTTTGTCGGTAGCTGTAAGAGTTGCCACTTATGTCTTCATTGTATTATTAATACGGTGAACTTTAATTGTCTTGATCAATGCGTTGCCATTGATCTGCAGTCGGTGTAGTGGAGCTGCTGTGGAGCCATTGTTTTATGGCGCTGATGGCAATTTTAATAAAATTTTTAATAAAACCAATGTAATACTTTGAGCATTCAAAATTAGTTAATATCGTGTATAGTATCATTAATCTCTTTGTTTATTATTTTTTTACTTTTTATCAATAAAATCTACAATGAACATAAATAAATGTCAAGGATACATTTAATTGCACTTTAAATGCAATTTTAAGTCTTAATTTTATTGCTTCAATTACGTAGAGTTTAATAAACTCATTAAAGCTTTAGGTGTTTACAAATGAATGTATTTGTATCTGATTTCATTTGTGATGTAAAGAATGTAATCAAGTATAGTATTTTAAATTAATTAGTATGGTTATCTTTCCCTTTATTAATTTTTTTGTTGATGATATATATGGGACTATTAATAAACCACATAATCGTTGGTTCCTATTAAGCAAAAGTCACAGCAAAATTTTTTTTTTACTGAAATTGTATTTAATAAACAACAGTTTATAAACTTAAGAAAAGCATTATGTGGTACTGGAAGGGATTTCTACTAATTGTAACTGTAGCCTTCAGGGCCTTTAACGCTATCGGTTATATATTTAGAAAGTCACGCTATATAATTGACTCTCGTTAGTCGATTTATAACAATGATTGATAAATTTTTAATAATAAAATTATAATTAATTTTTCTAGGTATTAATGGTTATAATAATTGTAATTAAAGTAGAAATATGATTTAGAACTTGTAAAGTAGAAATATGTGTACCTGAACTTACCTCTTACCTCTGTTTACCTCTAATCATCATAGGATTGTAACAATTATATTTGTTAAAGCCTATTAGGTTATATAAACATAGCTAATTATCAAGAATTTAAGCATATGATTGAATTGATATGAGTTGAACAGAATTAGTACTGACAAATTAATCAAAGCCTAATAGTACAAGATTAGGATTATAAGATACTGAAACTGGTTGTTAAACAGTGTCATATATGTATACATTTCTGAGTTTTTAACAAAAACAGTTATTCTAAAGAAGTAGCACTAGTTTCGCAAAATATATCAGTTATGATCGCAGTAATGTATAGACTAAACATTATTGCAAAAACAAATCAGAATCAATTAAGCACAAGGTCAAGTTTATTAGAAATAGCACAATAGATAAGTCATATTTGTATGTTAATTATTTGTTTACTTCTCATTAATTAGATTTATTTATTTACCAAATACTAGGGTTTTTCGATATTGGTACTGATTGTCATTAAATGTAATACATAGATTTCTGGGTCTTTAACGTTATCAATTACAGCCGTTTTTTTAGCCTCCTTTTAGCTTTTTTGGTTCTTCGTTTCCCTTTTATTCGTTTATTTGTTTTGTGTTTTTTTCATTCTTTTCTCCTAATTTTTTTTCTTTTATTTTTTTATCTGTTTTTTTCCTCTTCATTTTTGTCTCAATTTTTTTATCTTCATTGTTTTATCTTTATTTTATTTTAATGTCTAATTTTTATCTTTATTTTATTTTAATCTCCATTTTTTAATCTTCATTTTTTTATTTTCATTTTTATCTTTATTTTTTATCTTTATTTTTGTATCCTCATTTTTTTACTTTCATTTTTGAATTTTCC
>NC_051846.1:227518539-227526982 GCF_002237135.1 Teleopsis dalmanni | reverse complement strand
AATATAGATCCAAGGATACATTTTAATTTTCTAAACGGATGTTTAATGTAACAGGTTATAATTTAATTGAATTTAATAAATATAATAAACATAATACAAGATATATACTCTGTTTATATATAAACTGATACTCTATTTTTTACTTCTGAATTACTAGTTTACTGCATGGACCAAGGTTGTTTATTATAACTCGTACTATTAACTTAAATTTTAGCTTAGAAATATAGGTTTCAGACAAGAACGGATTTGGATCATTCTTGGGAAATATGTTTATTATAACTGAAGAAACCATATTGACAAGATTGTCATTTAAAATTCATGTCAGTTACGGGCATTTTTTGTAATAAAGATGACTATAAGCTCTATATTTTAATATAGTTCTATTGATTTACAATCACAATATTAATTTTTTGTAATAAAAAAATTTTAAACGAAATAATGTGGATATATTTTCACTACTACTAGTTCAAACAGGAAGTCGTTTATAATATAATAGAATCCTGTATAGATTTTGACCAAATTTTTGTCAGGTACATTTATTTTAATCCAGTTCCTAAAATACGCATAGTTTCCTTTCAAATTTTAAGTCAAAAGAATTGTTTTATATAATAGCAAAAAGAGTAAATTGTAAATTCAAAAAAAAAATTATATAAAATTAAAAAATTGTTTATAATTTTTTTTTAAATAAAATTAAAAATTTTAACACTTACACTGAACAACAACAATTCAATAGCAGAACAACAAAATATGTTAACAAAAAACTTTGATTTATTTTTGAGCACTTTAATTGCATTTTGAAATTCAATTAATTTTTTTCTTCTTTTGTATTATTATAAAATTAAAATATTTTTATTAAATTACAAGTTCGATAAATAATAATATATTTAACGAATTTTGTAATAGGAATTTAAATCAAATTTTAATTATTAATAAATATAAATTATTAATTTTAAACTTTTCTTAAAACGACACTGGAATCCTTTTTACATATAACAAATAAATTTTTTAAACAAAACTTTTTTTGTACCTAAAACAACGCGCCAACGATTTTAAAACGTTTTGCGCGCTCAGCCTCAACTTTGTGTTTAAAACAATTTTGCGTGCTTATTTCGAAATAATTTAGAATAAACGAAATCAACAGCTTTTATATCCTCCGTTTTGTTTTTTAAAAGAACTTCATGTCTTTGTTGTAGTGTTCAACAACGTCACAGAGTCGCTCTTAGAACACAACAGGTGTTGCAACACTCATTCCAAAAATATCGGCTAAAAATACTTCACCTTAAAAAGCTGCTTTTTAAGAGAATTTCGTTTCTTCAATATTTGTTCACAAGCAAAACATTTTATTTTTATTACTGCTACGTTGCAAGACTGGCTTGAATGTTACCCTTCTCGAGTTCAGGTCAATATCTTCGCTCTCAACTAATAGCCAATATTTTAAAATCTAATACACATACTCTCTCGCTCTTTCTCTTAAAAAAGCGCATTAGCACAAATGATTTTAAAGTTTGCTAACAACTTTGTCAACATCTTTTAAAAATAGCAACAATATTCCGAATAAAATCAATTACAATAACAACACTAAGTAAATCAACAAAAAATAATAACAGTAATGCAGTTGTTGCTAATTTTAAGAATGTGATGACACGATAAACAATTAAATAAACTTAAAACTGATAAAGTCAACTTTGTATCAATATTATTCAAACGGTACATTTTATATTGAGCTACCTTGCAGGTGTGTATATTAAATTCAGAAAGAAATTAAATTCAATTATTATTATAATTGAACTAAAAACAAAATTGATAAATCTTTAACATACATAACAACAATAAAAAACTAGCAAATATGCTAAATTTCTGACACTAATTGTATATCAATTAGCCGCATTTCCCAAAAAAAAATTTTTTTTTAAGATAATAAATCAAATTGGTATATTATTTACTGTTAGACTTTAATTAAAAGAATGATGTCTCGATATATTCTAATATATATTCTTCTTTAATTGTTTATTTAAAAATTAAATATTATACAATCATATAAATTACAATATGTTAGAAATAATGCTTTTGAAGTTCTCTCTGTCTCTAGCAGTATGTATCAAGTCTCCAATTGTTCTTAACGCAGTCCAGTGTCGGATGTTCCTCAACCAAGACATTTGTTTCCTTACTATGCCGCGTATGCCTTCGATTCTGCCTTCCACAATCGGTTGCAGCAATTCAGGCGGAACGATTATTTCATTGTCAATGATTGTAAATTTAAGGTTATCTTTGCTTTTAGTTATATGTTATCACTACTAACGCCATTTAGCAGGTTCGAGAAGTGATCACTCCATATGTTACGCGTGGTTTGGACATCTAACACCAGATTAAAATCTTGATCTTTACAGGAATTAACTCCAGTTTTATAAACACTTGTCAGGCATTTGATTTTTTAATAGAATTTTCGAACCATATTCCAGCTCAAGCTCTTCGTACTCACGTTTTTCTGCTTACTTCTTTTTTCATCTGAAAAGATGTTTCTCAACCCTTTTTTTTTTGCAGATATCGTTCTCTACCAGCACGACCAAGAGTGTCGTGATGCTACCTTCCGTCTATCACAACGTGATCAATTTAAATCCTATGTTTTGATCAGGTGATAGCCATGTTATATGATTTTAGCAAGCCTTTCGTTTATTGGTGTGAAGGTTAAGACCAAATTTCTTAACCTTCGGCTTGGCAGCTGTAGTAGATATCACAACGATCTCTTCTAGAGCATACTTGTCCCGTCTATCGCATTTTCTGGATGATGATAATGTCTGTCTTGTATTTCTTGAAGACATTAACTAACTGTATTCATGTACCTTCTCTATAAAGAGTTCGGACATTCCAAGTTCATATTCCTAAATCATGTTCCTTATAACGTTTGCGTATTTTGTCAACAGTTAATGGTTTTCTTATTCGAGGCTGACTCTTTATTGTCTTTGGAGTTATAGTTTTCCATAGTGGATTTCAAACCCACGCACGGATAATTGCGGCTATCCAGAGGGGCAGCGTAGAAGCTGTGTGTCATCCTGGATAGAACAGTGACAAGAATCGAACTGGCATTTACCATTTTCAAAATTATTAAAATAAGTACATAAAAACTGTTAATAATAATACTCATAATAATAAATACTCGTCCAATACTCGTATTAATAAAATACGAGTATTGGAAAATTTGTAATGTCCGTTACGTTAAAGATGAGACTGTTTTAACATGATTAAATTTGATATGCATATTTTTTTTAATTAATTGCTTAATTTATTGTAATAAACAAATTTCAAATTTGAAGACCTCAATTAATATCACTAAATTCAAAGATATATATTCTAAGCTATTTCTTACAATATAAAAAAATCTTTAGAAAAATTAAGTATTGAGAACGGAAATAATTAACATCACGTTGGACAAACGATTCACATGGCTTAAACATGTTCAACTGAAAAGAATTAGCTGTGCCAAAATTCTTCATCACCCCCAATCGCTATTCAGAAATGAAAATCTCAATGGTAAGAACAGGAAGCTGATATATAACCAAATAATTCGTCCGTCACTTCTTTATGGATGTGTAGCGTTTACCAAAGCTCGGTAGAAGAAAAATACTGATATCATTAAAAGGTGCATAAAAGGTGAAAAGGTAAACAATATATGCTTAATTTTATAGTATATCAATATATTCACATTTTCCCAGTATTAAAAATGAAATTAGAAATAATAGTTCAATTTTTACAAATTTTAATTAATTAGTTTGTATTTTAATTTTTATGTATTTTATTTTATATAAAAGAGTTTATACACGAAAAACACAAACAAAATCTTAGCTGACAATCGGGAGATCTAATCAATAGCAGATTTTTCAGTTGGTCTTTAGAAAACCGAAAAGAGCTTTCAGCAAAAGACCGCTGCCAGAATACAAAAGATCTTTTAAGCGATCTTTCGCAAGATTTCTGAGTGTGATGAGCTGAAAGATTGTTGCCAGAATTACCTTGTTAATGTATAGTAAATAAATTGACAAAATTTTTGTATGTTTTTTGTGGTAAAACAAAAATCAGTTTATGTGCAAAAGGCCGCTCAAGTATTATGTAATGTAAATATTTTTTATTTTAATTATGAGAGGAAGTATAAGTTATGGATGAACTTTTACGCATAACTAATTTTTGTTTTGCTAAAATAATATTTCATAATTTATATTAATTAATTTTTTACTATATATTAATTGCCATTAAAATATTTTAAAAATATTAATCAAAAAAATAAAAAATAAAATCTTTCTGTTATAGCTCAATGAAAAGCGTACTTAGCGCCAACGTTAACTATGTCTTAAAAAATATATATATTGATATGATTTTTAACGTTAGATGGCGTTAATTGATATTTGACATTTCCATATGATAGGTAATAAGGCTCTTGTTTTGATTGTTTATCAACAGCACGTGTATAACTTGAGAGCGGTGCAGATTTTTACTAATATTTAAGGAAATGGAATTGTTTACTGTACAAAGGTATTTAAACACAAATAATTATAAATATTTATTATAACTTACCAATTAAAATAGATATACAGATGATAAATTAGGAGAAAACAGTAATAAAGCTGAGGATGAGATTTTACAAAAACTACTACAAAAAGTAGAAAAGCGAAAAAGAAAACATAAAGCAGCTAAGGTTGTGTCGGAAACAGTTCAACCACAAATTACAGAAAAAAAGAGCAAATTAATTCAAGATGATAACACAAATCATGAGGAATTAGAACGAAATGAATTTGCGTCATCAACGGTAAGCAGCACAAAAGATATACAAGCTAATAATAATGATGTTGATCCAACCCATGTTGAGGAAAGTGAACATCTAAAAATATTAGGTGAAGATGTCGATTTCAGTAAACGTCAGAAAGTGGATATGGTACTGCCACCATGGTTAGCACATCCTACTATCATATCAACAAGTATTTCAAAAAAAATAAACGACACAAGTGCTACGAGTGATGTGGTAGCGGAATTAAGTTATTTGTCTACACATATACGACAATCCCTTAAGGAAATGAACATAACAAATACATTTCCAGTACAATCAGCAGTTATACCATGGCTACTCGAAGCACATGCCAAACCATGGCCGTTTCGTCCGCGTGATATTTGCGTCTCGTCACCTACCGGCAGTGGAAAAACGTTAGCATTTGCTGTGCCAATTGTGCAACTGTTAGCCAACCGTGCACGTCGTAAGATTCGTGCATTAGTTGTTTTGCCTGTTACTGAATTAGCACTTCAAGTGTATAAAGTTTTTAAAAAACTGTGTGATAAAACCGACTTGACCGTTTCCTTATTGTCTAAGCAAGTTGCATTTTCTACAGAACAAGAACAACTTGTTGAGTTATATAAAGGCGAATATCATTCAAAAGTAGACATTATTATCACTACGCCTGGTAAATTTCGTTTATATATAAAATAAATTTAATAAAATATTGAATAATGAATTTCTTATAGGTCGCTTGGTCGATCATATACATGGAACAAAAGGCTTTTGTCTAAAATCCCTGAGATTTCTTGTTATAGATGAGGCTGATCGTATTATGGATGCTGTTTTCCAAAATTGGCTCTATCATCTTGATAATCACGTACGTGAGACATCCGATCAGTTACTTTCAGGACGTGTTGCACCACTTTGCTACAATGAACTCGAACAAATTGCTCTGACGCAACCACAAAAACTGCTTTTTTCAGCTACACTTTCACAAGATCCCGAAAAATTACAAAACCTGCGCCTGTTTCAACCAAAGCTGTTCACGTCTGTTTTAACCAATTTGGAAGAGTTGCGTGAGAAGTTTGCCAGCAATTTGCAAGAGCAAAAAGGCACGGAAGTACGTGGTGAATTTATTGGAAAATACACTACACCGGCAGAGTTATCGGAGAAATACTGCATAACTGAGGGTCGTCTTAAGCCTTTAACATTATATTCACTTATAAAAGAAAATAATTGGACAAAGTTCTTGTGCTTTACCAATAGTGCTGCATCTTCCACAAGGTAATATGCAAATATTTTCATTTAGTTTTAAATCTACACAAAACGAAACAATAATATATATACATTGAAGTATTTATTATACTTAAAATTAATTATTATGTACAATATATTTTACATAAACAGGTTGGCTATTGTACTTGAAAAACTCTGTGGTACTGAGCTAATAATTAGTGATCTGTCTGCTGCCATTAATGCTAGTGAACGATCAAAAATTTTGAATAAATTCTCCAAAAATAAAATAAATGGGTAAATACATATATCTTTCAAAAAAGTTTTAAATTTTGTTAGTTTTAAAATATTAATTATCCCTTTTATTTAAGGCTTGTCTGTTCGGATGCTTTAGCTCGTGGTATCGATATACCTGACGTGGATATAGTAATATCTTACGACCCACCACGACATATTAAAACATATATACATCGTATTGGACGTACAGCGCGCGCTGGAACACCTGGTACAGCTATAACCTTACTTACCCAAAAGGAACTTGATATTTTCAACGTAAGTTGTATATATAATATTATTATTTTAAAAGAAAAAATACTTACAATTTTAAATATAGAAAACACTTATTGAGGTTGGTAAAACATTAACAGAAGAGATTGTAGTGACTTCGAATATTGAAGAGGAAAATGCTAAAAACTATCAAGCGGCTTTGGAAGTGTTGCGACACAAACTTGAACTTGAGAAACACAACAAAATGTTGATGAAACAACGTGCCAAGGATAGAGCAGTAATGCATAAAGAACCTGCAAAGATGACAATAATGGAGAAATTGCAAATGAAAGCAACCGAAGACATACAGGGCAAAGTTAAAGAAAAGCCATTACCGAGAAGAAAATTTACAAAAAAGGATAAAAGAAATAAATAAACATTTTGTTAAGAAACTTATTCAATATTTTACACACAATAATTTTATTAAGTAAAATACATTAAGATCTATAATCAATGATTGCAACTTATTTTAAAAAATGAAAACGTATGTAATACTTGTAGAGAATTTTTAAAAATCTTAAGAAGACTTAAGCTATTAAAGACCTTCCTGTAAGACGAGTTAGATAAAGAACTTAAAAAATGTTTGGTCATAAAAAAACTAAAGATTGAACTGACGTTGTATCGTTGACTGTATACATGTCTACAATTGAATTCTTATTGCAACACATATTACATTATTAATGAACTGTTAGTTTTTATTTCACTCTTAATAATTATATAGAATATTAGAATGTATTTATATTCTAAAATATTTGCCACTAAAATCAAATTCTCGGTCTTTAACTTTTCTTTACTAAACGGAGAGCACTTAATATTATTAGACAAATAGAAGTTTTAGTAGATAATGAAATAAATTGAAGCTTCAATGTTAATTTAATAATCAAGAACTTCTGTACAGCTTTTTATTATTTCAAAAAATAATTAACGAGTTTTTAATTAATGTATCACAAATTTCAGAAACGACTTAAAACTGGACAGAGGAAGACATGTAGTATATATACATAAGAATATATAAGAAATAAAGTGCCTTCTATATGTATAAGAAATAAAGTGCCTTACATTAAGACTGAAAAGTTTTCGGAAATTCTCATTTAAAATTCGCGCGCTGTATATTTTTCGATATTTTAAGTTTATGTAGTTTGGCAGCACTGTCCTTAATTACTATGCCAAAAATGAGCTCGATCTGTCAGACAGTTCGTTTACGGCAGCTGTTGAAACCAGTTCACCTCAGTAGTGCGTTGCGAAATGTCTTCGACGGTCGTACGACCGTCCTGGAAGGCTTTGTACCACTCATAAACTTGAGTTTTCGATAAAACTGATTCCCCATAAGCCTTTTGTAGCATTCGCAACGATTCTGCACACGAAATTTCGTTCGAAACACAAAATTTGATGCAAACTCTTTGTTCAATATTTTTTTCCATTGTTTTTTTCGCAACGCCCTACTGAGGTGAACTGGTTTCAACAGCTGCCGTAAACGAACTGTCTGACAGATCGCGCTCATTTTTGGCATAGTAATTAAGGACAGTGCTGCCAAACTACATAAACTTAAAATATCGGAAAATATACAGCGCGCGAATTTTAAATGAGAATTTCCGAAAGCTTTTCGGTCTTAATGTATATATATATAAGAAATATTTCCAAAAAAGACAGGGATGATAAGTATATAATAAACAACTATGAACTGAGCCAAATATTCAATGAATTAGATATAAATACCTATTCGTACTAAAACTCAAGTAAAGTACAAACTGAGAGCGTAACATAAATAAAGTGCCAAATTACGCTCTTTACACAGATTTTCATGGAACAGTTTCGCGTAAGGTCTGGTCAGAACACCAGTGCCATCCAAATAAACAATACAAAAATTTAAATTCAAACCAAAATAGCTGATTTACGCATCACACAAAT
>NC_051846.1:227504073-227518439 GCF_002237135.1 Teleopsis dalmanni | reverse complement strand
GTCTTGTTCCAAACTAGTATTTTTGTAATTTTTTTTAACTTTTGGTATGGAATTGCTAAATTATTTCTGAAAAAGGTACATCTATATCTTTAGTTGATTTAATTACTTTTAGTTGATATTAGTTCTTTTATATTTCGTGTACAGTTTTATGACAACTTTCAAAGATCTTGAATAAGAGTTTTTTATATTAGCACCTATTGTCCTCAAAAGCAGTTAGTAAACTGGACGAAGGAAAATTCCTATTATCATCAGAATATTATACTAGTGTGCCCACTATCATTATCCAAAAATCTACATTATTAAAACTATAAATACTTTTAAGGATTTAAAAATTTTTCACAAAAAGATTAATTAATTACTGTTCTTAATAAGAGTGAAGTTAAACTAAAATCTTAAATTTACTCGTACATATTTTTTTTGGATACATATATTTACTTCTTTTCATTTCTATTTTATATACGAAATTCAAAAACTTTTTAAAGTCACGCACACCAACTGTTCTTCAGCTGATTTGTGGCCTCTTCCAATGAAAGCCCATTGTTTATCATTTAAGCATTAAATTTGGAGCATATCATTTTACAGCCTGAGCATAATGGATTCTTTTGTTGTTGTAGCTCCGTTGAACCTTATCGCAATTATATGCAACCAAACTTTTAATGTGTGGTTATGGCATCTTATGTCCATAAATTCCAAAATGCTGCATATTATACATAAGTGGGGAGCGAGGTAATGAAGTGTTAAGCTCACATTAACCTAATTTCCAAAACGTGATTTGCAAATAAAGCAAATATCTACATGAGATAAAAATATTTTGAATGAAATGAAGAGGAATATCAGTTAAAGTTCACAATTTTTTTTTTATAAAACATCCAAATAATGCAAACCAGGTAAAGAAAGACATATAAAATATATCAAATTTTTTTTAAATAAATAACTAAATAAAGCAATATATTTATATTGAAATTATATTGGCATATTTTATGTTTTTATATTTATAATATTTTATTTAGCATAACAATGTACATATACATAATAATATACCTTATTGTGTGATGGAAAGAAATCATTAAGATTGTAGTTCTATAAAATAATATTACTGCAAAGGAAATGGATTTAATTTGATATGATGCTTGACTTACTATTTTGCAGTTTAAAACACCTTTTAATTATTTTTTTAATAGAATATTAGCTGTCTATAGATAATATCGTAAAAGAGTCTTTTAAATTTCAAACACCTCCAAATAATTTTGAAGCCCTTATTTGGTACTAGAATGCGACAAAAGTTGTATGTTGATTCTTACCTTTAACCAAAGCAATAACTGACTCAGCTAAGTAAGGTAGCTAAGGCTGAGTCACAGCAAAGCGTGGTGGGGTTCAACTAGTATATGTCACTAGTATATAGTATACTACGAACACATATAAGTTGAGTTTGCCAAAACCTGCGTCGTTATATTATTATTTAGTGGTTATGTCGAATTAAATGCAATTGCCGGGGTTATTGGATGATGACTAAACTTAACCGTAGCAGCAATTGGCAAAATCATTAAATGTGTCCTACACGGTTTGTAAAAAGTTTTATTTGTAACAAGTTTCTTTAATGCCACGAAAGAAAATTATTTTTGCATCGACTTATGATGCGTGACAAAAAAAATTGATATATTTTGAAAATCACTTAAAAAAAACATTCATTCAAACTATGCTTAGTGTCTTCTGGGACCAGAACGGTGTTGTATGTTACAACTCCTTAAACACGCCGAAATCGTTAATGCACAACACTATCACTAACAAATGATTTATTTATATCACGCATTGATTGAAAGACGACCCGCATAGCCCAGAAGGCTGTGCAAAATGATATGGTTACAAGACTATGTGACGTCTTCCACAGAAAACTGGTGAAGGATAGCTTGACATTTCTTGAATGCGAAATCCTTCGCACTCACCGTACTCTTCAGACCTGGCGTTGTCTGACTTTCATCTCTTCGCATCAATGCGCCACGCGTTCGTAGATCAGCGCTTCAAGTATTTTGAAAAGGTTGGAAAATGGCTCAACGAATGGTTTGCCGCATAAGACAAGTAGATTTTCTTGTCATGATATTCATAAATTATTTCAATAATGGGCAAAATTTGTAGAAATCGATAGTCTTTAGACACAAAAAATAAAACAAAATTTTCCTAAAAATCACGTGTTTCTGCACAAACAAAAAATTACAGAAAAACTTATAGATGTACCTGGTATATACACTGAGAGCAATAAAATACTCAAATTGTGAATTTGATTTTCTTAATTGGTTTTTTTTTTAATTAAATATATTTCTTATAAAGAGAAAAGCATGCTAAATTCGTAATTCTAGAATTGAGAAAATTGTTTCTGGAATATTTAAAATTTTTTATCTAAGGGACATATATGTAAATATTACCTCAAATGATATGATAGTTCTTATGTGTCATGAGACTAGACGGGTATTCTAAAAATACTAGATGCGCATACAGCAATATTACAAATTAACGAAATAGACAACATTTTGAAGACAACATTTGCCATAAAAGGGTTAAAAATAGTAAAAGTCTGAGCGTTAAAAAAATTATTGCATTCCAAGATTGAAGAAATGCATTTGTACCGGAAATCTTGTCTTAGTACAGTTAAACCGTTCTTTTCACCCACAAAGTTCAGACATTTGCATTAATGCTTGGAACAAATTGCTAAGGCTCTCACATCGATAAAGCATCACGTCATTAATAATACAAAAGGCCATTCACACTTGCCAAGCGAAAAGCAAAACAGCCACAAGAAGCAACGGATCGTCTGAAAGCTTCTAATGCATTGGCAACAATGTCTTCAGTAAACTTGTTGCTTACGAAGAACGGCAACAAAGTTACTGACCGATTGCGTGACATCGATAAAATATTTTGAAACCAAAACGGAATATCACAAAAGGAACACGAGTCACTACAGTGCAACTTTAGATAAACTTAAAAAATAAGTATTAGAAGTATTTTTTATTTTTAGGTTCTCATTCTTATATTCATTTATAGTCAATTTTTTTACTACTCATTGTTTCTTTATTTAAATGCAATTTGCACATAACGTCAAAATACATCATCAAGCCATGCAAAACTGTGTTAATTGATCGTTATTGCCGTTGACGAATACGAAAGGGAAATAACATAGCATTGGTGTTGCTAAGTGCCAAAGCTTCGAATTCAATATCTTTGCAACAAGCTTGCATATTTATTTCTTAACAACATGTTGCTGCATTTTTTCAATTGAGCAAAGAGGTTGGGTCAAACTGGGTTAAAAATTATTTAAAAAAAAATAAATTAAATAAATGCTTTTCGTAAATTTGCTAATATTGACGTCAAGGCTATGTCAATTGCTGTACTCTTTGCTTTTGAATATTTTTTCAAGTGTGTACTTTTATAGAAACAATTTTCGATATTCAATTTGAAGTGTTTTTGCTTTGTTTTCTTAAAATAACAATTATGTTGCATTGATTCATTGTTGCGTTTAGCATTGCAAAATTAATGCCAGACCTAAAAATGACCTAAAAATTCAAATTTTGAATAATCAATTTAGCAAAAAAAATCCAATTTTACTCGTTGGTTTCTTCAATAGTTAAAGGCTTTTTAATGATGCTGCACTTTATGTTGCAGCACAACAAAATGTGTATTGCAAATTGCAATTATTAAGTATTTACATGATTTGAAGTTAAAATTTTGTTCGAGTACTTAATGATTCACTCAATATGTTTTATGCAAAGATGTAAACATTTTCAAAAAAGTTGGAAGTTTAAAATAAAAAAAAATGTAGTTAATTGCAAATTGCATTTTGTATGGTTTTCCATCTACTCAGTTGTAATATTATTTAATCAAATTATTTATACTTGTCTTCGTCGCAAACAATTCATGCAACATTAATCATTTATGTTGCAGCAACTTAATTCGGTTAATCAATAAGTTGCTTTAGCGCGAAGTAATCGCTTAGACGCGTAAATTTGTGTGACGATGTGTTTAATTCATTTTATCTACTGCCACCTGCAAGAAACTCGTAGACACCAGCTCTTACAGATTTAGTCATGCAATAATAGTTACTAAGACAAAATACACTTATGAATAATTTTATTTTATAGATTTGATCAAACAGTATAGTCTGATATATAGTATGGTATAGTCTGTTTCCAAACCCATATGTGACTTGAGAAGAAGTAATATTTTGGTACATAAGAGAAAAGAAAAAACAAAACAAGAAAATTGTACTGGAATAACATATAGGTTTTAGCATATTCCAAACCGCAAATGCGGATCTATTACCTAAGGAGTTATTATATATTATAATTAACAACGGGACAGTTTATCCTGTCCATATCCATTGTTCTTTAGAAACATTTAAGTGAAAGACATTATTTAAAAAAAAATGATGGCACCAATTTTTTGATTTTTGGTGTCTGATTATTGATAGATTCAAACCTTTCTCCGTCAATTACACAGAATATGACATGAAGCTTTATTCCTTTTTATACAGAGATAATATTCTCAGACATTGGACATTCCCGTTTTATTAAGGAGGTACGTACGATTTATTAGGCAAGCCATTACCATTTAGTTCGAAGGAAAGGGATGAATTGCAAGAAAAGTAATGTATTGCATTTTTTGACACTATTCTTATTGTAAATCAAAGTATTAATTGTAGATCCCCTAATTCTATGATTGGAATCAAGACAATTGCATTTCATTGGTAAATCATTTAAGTTTACAAACCATCCCATCCCATTCAAGCCAGATCGTAACCACTCTTATACTGATTTTGCAATTTGTTTTAAAATGTTAAGCACATTAAGGATAGTACTTTATTCAAGAAATCAATTTTTAAAAACAGACGAAACGGATACCTTTTACTACACTTAAATAATTAAGTGCTGTCTGGTAGCACTCAATGCTGTAATGTTTTGACAAAAAATCGCAGAGGAGTGACGTTAATTAATAATTTCAATAAAAATATGTGACAGGTATGTGTTTTACCAGTCATAGGTATATATGCATATTGAAGAAATTTATAGCATTTTGGAGACAGTGATTAGTTATGACATGTTCAACAGAGCAAGCGAGACATAAGTAACAAGAGAGAGTATATCTTCTACAAAAATGTTACAGTGTAATCATAGACTATTGGGGTGTTGATGCTTTTAGGTATGTTAAGTAATCCATGTTCCAAGCAGAATGAAATATATAATTTTAACAGACATTATAAGAAATATGTACATAATGGAGTGTACTAAAATAAATATTAAAAAAAAATTTATGAAAAGTCACAACTTTACAATTTAAAAAAGCTTTAGGATTTTTACATAGTCTTATTTAAATAATTTAAAGAAAACAATTTTAAAAAATTGAAAACTTAATTAAATTTGTTTCCAATTCATTTTTAAGCATTTTAATTTAATTTAACAGCCACTCATGACATAAATTTCCTAACACAAAAGACCACTTTCCAACCTTTTGTGTAGTGCATAAACCATGTAACCTAACGTGTCCTAAAAATTTACATTAACCCGATTTTGGTCCGAAACATAAAATTGCATAAAATTTATTGGTTTTCGGCAATAATATGTAAAAAGAAATAAAATCACTAATAAAAAAGTTTTTGACATTTGGGTTAAGCATGAACACGTTATTGACAGCGCATTTGTCACAGTTCTGCATAAATTTTCGCAAATGAATTTTGGCTTTTGGTAACCCTGGAATTCTGCACGGTTTTGTTTGACTTTTTTGGGTTTACAATTTCTGGTTTTTATGTGTCTCCATTATTTTTTGCGCTTAAGTCTTGTATCTTTACAAATGACATTGTATCTTGTCCCATTTGTTGGTTTCACATAGAAATATAGAATTCATATTGGCCATTTGCTAAAACCTTATTTTTTGGCTCAAAAAAACCAAAAAAAAAAAAAAATTAGAAACAGTATTATGCCACCTACTTACATTTGCATTGGACCAAGCCCAAATTAAAATGTTTAGTCATGCTCAAAAAAATTTGTATGCGAAATTTATTTTTAATTCTGTTCCATTAAACTGTTGCACTTTTACAGTAAGCTACTTTGAAATACATATGCAAATTCCTTGTTATATTTGGCTTAATGGAGTTAGAAAATGTTGTAAGATTCCGACATTAAGAAATTAAAATTTTTGTTAGAATTAATCAATTAATTTGAGTAGTAGCACCGTTTAAGCACTGATGAATCCATTAAAGCAGTTCCATGTTTCGAACTATTTAACAGTAACAGCAAGTTATCTGAAAAGGATAGTTGAAGAAAATTCTAGAGAAATTCAATCTGCCATCATGGTTTCGTAATCTGCAAGACCCGTGAGTAAACCTACCGTAACCTACCTGAATGTTTCTATCATTTCTTGTGACCTTGGGGACTTCTTGTTATATCATCCTAATATGATACTTTTAAATGAAATACCTTAGCTATCTGCCATGTATTAAGGAGCAAATAAAAATCGCCTCAACAGGCGATGAATTCCATTGAAATTGAAAGACGTTGCATTGTATCATATTAAAAGGTTTTGGTAATAATTTTAGGTATATGTATAGATAAAAATCTATGTGGTGTATGATACTCTATGTTAGTAGCAGCCCGTTTAGATAGAGTTGGGCCTTAGATAGAGTTGGAATTGTATTGATTAAAATTTCATTTTGTTAACTTTTTATTTAACTTTAACTTACAAGAAAAATACTATTAAGATATAGGGAAATTGGAAAAAATGCAGTGATGTAGAATAAAAAATCTTGTTTTGAATAGTTTAATATTATGTTGCTGACGTGATTTTTAGAAGCAACAAATATGATAATTTGAAAGAACAATGGCTCATATATTTTCAGATTATTTTGTGACATGGGTTACACGGAGAGTACTATAGTGATAGATGGCATCGCTTTGCCATAGATTTGGTTTCAATAATATGTCACATATTGTAAGATAGAATTAGGTTATTGTAGAAAACATTTGATGAGTACGTAAGTTCATATAATGGTCCTGTGAGTTGGTCTTTCGATCTAACCATAAAATATTTTAATGGAAATACATAAAGTCGCTATAAACATGAACCATTTCAAAACCAACACTAGTAAACTTATCATAGATATTCGTTTTCAGTTATTCGAAAATTTATTCAATTTGGATTGTGTTCATTTCTAGATTCTGTTCATTAATGCCACCCGCTGCTCACATATGCCTGATATCATATTCAAATATTGATGGCATACAATTATGTCTTCAATAAACTATTTTTATAGACATTACTATAACGTAAATGTGTTACAATTCAAATCAAACCCCAAAGAAAAACACTTTATGTGTATGCAAACAAATTTTACTACATAATATATTGCACTTAAAAAAATTCTAATAAATGGATTCAATATCCAAGATAATCTTTTGCTACCCACATAATCATTCTTAATTAATCTTTATCAATACAATAATTAACAATATTATAAAAAGTATAAAAACAAAAAAAAATTAATTCGAAAGGTTACACGTTTGTAGCCAATGCCCTACGGCTTGTCACGCAACATTTTCCACAACGTATCTAAACATTTTATCTTTCTAACGCCTTTTCGGTATTGTGCACTTCAGCGGTTATTTTTTTGATACTTTTGTTGATTCAAATTAAATTGTTATCAGTATTGCATTTAATTATCAATATTAAACTCAATAAAATTTAGATTTTTAAAAAAATATGTTGCAGTAACGTTTTTGTAGTGCTGTTGAACTGCAGCAAAGTCGGCGACCAATGTGGGCGTTTATGGTATTATGTGGAATAAATTTGGTCATAAACTGGGTTTGAATTGGAAACAAAATACTACATATATTTCACATTGATACTATTCTTTATTGTTGTAGTAAAGTTGAAATTAACAACTGCATCAACAGTTAATGTTACCATTGTGAGATTGTAAAGAAGAGTTGGGATTAATATTTCAAAAGTGGTAAAAATTTTCTTAAAGATATTAAAATAAATAAAATTATTTGGACATTGTTTGTTAGAATATTTTAAAATATAAATCAGGCTTAGAATATGGATATAAGTTTAAACAAATTAAGTTCAATGTATTTAAAGTTAGACTCTAGAAAAAATAATTAATTAATTAACTATTTGCGTCACTAATATCTTTGCTACCATCATTTTAAACTTTAAACAGATAAAATTAAATTTAAAATGACTAATTTTTCCGAGTTTGACATTTACTCGCAATCCAAATACATGCTCGAGTACATATATAGTCTTATATATGGTACTTGAGACTTTCAGGATATAATATAAATAGCAAAATAACTAAAAAACTAATATCATCAGTGCAAACAGCAGCAGTTATTAACTAATTAACTATTAGATACTAACTTTTGTCAAGAGGAAAATTATACATCCCTAATATCTTTCAATATTGTTCATAAGTTATACTCAGCTGCTACACTATCCCTCTCTATAATCGCGGCTATCGTGATACCGTGTCGTGATACAGAGTCTAAAAGTAACTCGCCCATCTTTTCATTCACGTGTTTTCTTCCTTAGTTATTGTTTATATTTTGACTTATACGTACTCAATTTACTAAGTAGTAATCTATTTATCCCTTAACTCTGCTGGTATCAGTACCCCGAACTTCGGGGTCATTGACTCGAACTTAATTATTCATTACTCAAAAGTGATTTTAGTGGTTTAAAGCTTCCCACTGAGTCTTTTTATACTTTAGCTTCCATTCTAAGATTTTAGTTCCAATGTTATAAGATATGTTATTGTTAAGAGCTATTAGTTAAAAAGTGATTTTAAGATTTTAGTTCAAAGCTTTGCAATTTGTTAAGGCAGAGATCATGTGGATTCCTATTGACATATTCTGGGTATAAAATTAATGATTCGCCTTCTTATAACTATTACATTAATTAATTAACTATCTTAAGTACAACGACTTGTTAATAAACCAACAACAAGTTTAATTTAAATATAAGTAAGTATCTGAAAATAAACGGATGTATAAAAGGACCAACTTCTAATATAATTGTTTGGAAATACTTGATTTGTTGCATTGAAGTGTTCAAAGAAGATATATGTGGCAGTGGTTACCAACATTTTTTATGCTATGTTCTTGTTAGGATTTTTAAATATTTCTATTCTCCCACTTCGAAACACATTATACATAAGAAGCGGTGGGAGGGACAAACATATTAGTTATGTATTTCCCCTTCTTTTAGTAACACATTGCTTTTCTTGTTTTTGAGAATAAATTTTGATAGTGCTCTTGCACTCTTTTTCAACTTTTTCGCAAACGAGGATACAGTCTTGTTAACTGTATTAATTTACATCTTATTTCAAATTATGCAATCTCAATAATTAGATTAATGGGTTTATTTTTTTCTTAAGACTTGCGGTACAGTTTAAGGCTTGTTGGTGCTAGTTGAGCATGACTGCATGCGTGAGTGCAGTGAAAGGATTTAATTTGTAACTCATTTAAATTAAATAGGAAATTTACGCAAGATGAGATGAGAAATTATGGCTTTGTGTGTTATGAGACATTGTTAATATTTGATTTAATAACTCTAGTAATTTATGTTAAGATTTTTAATATAGATAAATTAGGTTGACTTTACGAGATTCGGGCCATGTTGACAAATGTTGATCCCAGGGATTGTTTTTAGACAGGCAACATTATGTAGTATGTTGTAGTGTTTTCAATAAAACACTTTAACCGGCGATATCTTTTATATATCAGCACTTTATTCAAGTTAGAGGTAATTTAAGAAGATATATTCTTCGGATATCACAGCAAAACAAAAATAAGAATTAACTTTTAATTTATAATAAATTTCCTTAAGACTTAATGAAGTAATAAATAAAAAACATCATATTATTTGCAATAAAATCTCACTTTTTAAAAATTTTTGCATAAGTGTCAATCTTCCGAGCATAAAAATTTTACTAAAATCCATTCATAAAATTTCAAAAAATTTTTTATCACATTTTCTTGTTTCTTAAACACCTCAAGATACTTTTTACTTTTAAAATGGGTACAGGTTTTTTGTTGGTACTTAAATTTGTAACAGAAAAAATTAAATCGGGTGAAAAACAGATTTCAGTTTGTGAAGTTTCAGTGCTCACTTAAGTGGCAATCTTAAGCTTCGAACTCGTCCCACGTACGCCAATGTTAAAAGTGGGCTTTTAAGTTACCGTCTTTGGTATTAAATTAATTTTTTTTTAAATATTCCATATATTTTGTATTGATTTTTGTTTTCGAATTCTTTTTTTTATAAAATTTAATTAAAAAAGTAAATAAATTAGTTTCATTTATAAGACATATGAGCGCATGAGAACTCACATGGAATAGCAGCGGTACTTGTGTTATACTTAGGAAGCAGACCCTTCACATTAACGTGGCGACTCATCGTGAGTTAAGTTCACCAAAGACCATCTTTAACCCAAACGTGCCTAGCCAAACAAGTTTTTCTAGGCTAAGCACCGAATTGTAAGTTGGCAAGTAAGCCAAGATTTTGCTTGACTTCACTACGAAACTCATTTGAAGCGATCCAGCTGGTCTGCCGAGGCAATTTCCAGTCATTGCGCAATGTGATGCTGCTGATGATTTTGATTATGATGATTTATTCTGGGAGGTACCATTGTAGACACAGTTGCACTTGAAGTAAAATCAGAAGGACAGATTCACGCATTTTGTATGCAACATTTGTGAAGTTTTTAACTTTCAACATTTCTGAACGTATTCGATCGCAATACTAAAATCCAGTAAAGTTCTTCGTAGGAGGAGAACTCATAAATAATAATCAATGCATAGGTAGTTCCCTAAAATTTAAATTTTAAGTGTTTTTTTTTATATATAAATATGATATTTTTACTGTTGAAGGTGTTTCATTTTTTTTTAAATAATGTATTTGAATTTATTTATTTTTATTAAATTAATGCAAATGCTAACAATATTGTATAAATCCAAATAATGGTTTTAAATGATTTTTCACTATTTTCTAAAACTTCTAACAAAAAAAATGAACTTCAAGGCGGCTCGGATATAATGAAAAGAGGCTTCAGAGTTATTGATAATTGCAAATACAGTGCACATGAAAATTTCTTTCAAAGTTTATATTATATTGCAAAACAATATGTTGACAAGAGCTAATTAAAACAATCAAAGTTTTGCCAACAAAGAAAGTTTTAAAGGATAAAGTGAATCCAGCGGTAACGGCAATTAGAAAGGTTCTTACTCAATAGAACTTTCTTAAAAGCAATGCAATATTGTTCAATTTTACTACTGATCAAGTTCTACGTATTTGTCTTTAATGTGTTGCTTGAATCGGATAAACTATATGCAATTAAACCTTAAATCAATTGTTTATTTATTTAATTATTTATTTAACTTTTAATGAATGATACTCTTGCAATCTAACCGAATACATTGTTCCAACGCTTATCAGATTGGTATGTTCAATACCATTTCTTTTACTTATGCTCTAAAATTACTCGACTTAATATTATTTGAGCAGTCACTTAAGAAGTTGATGAGTTGGTGGAGTAATATCAAAATACAGGCTGTCAGAAGATAGAGAACGCACTACAAATCAAACACCTGACGGTTTAAAACCATTTAAAAAGAACAGGCTACACAAGAACCTTCAATGTTCGGATATCACATGAATTTTAGTAAAGAAATATATTCTTTCTCTTGAAATATTGGACTATATGGGGACATCGAGCTAAGGAGCTCTGCTCCATTTCAACTCCTGCAGATAATACTCGCTGATGTATAAGAAAGAGACTCCTAAACATGCAGCATGAACTATAAAGTATATAGTTACTCTCTTCTCCAACTCCTTTACAACAAACTGAAATCAGTCAAATCTGCGATCGGCTGTTTATGCAACGCCTAAACCATGAATTATATTCTTTATGGGTTATATTTAATGAACGAAATATCCAAAGCTTATAAATAGAAATGCTCACATAAAATATATAGTCTTTGTGATATAATTTTCACATCAATATTTTTAACGTAGGAAAGGAGGTCTGTGAAAACAAAACATACGTTTAGATGTGCAAAATATATTCTATATAAAAATAATATATTAAATGTGTTGCATTTGCATTATGTGCTCTCCTATTAACTTTCGCTCATGAAATCTTCGAATAATTTTACTACGAATAATAATAGCAAATTCGAATATTCAAAGACTCTGGATTTACAAAAAATCCGATTTTTGTTTTAATTCCAGAAGCTTCCTCTACTATCCGATTAATCGGATTCTACGAATAATTCGTAAATCCGAATACAAACAGCACTAGTAAAAATACGAATGTGGTAGACTTAACACTTAGTAGTCATAGACTCCTTTTTCTTTTCCTGAAATTAAAATTATCACTTAGAAAGGCTTATCAAGCCAATTTTGGTTACAAAATGAAAATGATATAGAAGACTGGGGCAATGCTGACATAAATGGGTTGCATCGTCAAAATAAATTTTGATTGACCAATTATTTTTTATGTGTTTTATTTCATAAATCCAGATATATTGTGTGCTAAAAATATATTCAATCAAAATCGCTTTTTAAATAATATAAATCCTTTCACTTAATCTACTTACCTATACTTATGTATATCTCTATATATATTTGTATAAAAAAATTTATATGCATGTATTAGTAATCTAGAACTATATTTTACTATTGTAAATAGTGCATTGAGATGATGTTGCAAGTATGTCTTACTAATATCAGGCTAATAACATTAATTTTGTTTGTAATTGCTTCTGAGATGCACAGCAGTTGGATAAACTTGCTAACCCAAATGCCATGGTGGCTAGGTTAATTGGCCATGTTTAGTTGGTAAGTTGCTAAATTTGCAGCATGAAAAATATGTTACGTGTTGCATGTTACATGTTAATTGCTACACGCCCCTTAATATTTTTTTAAAACAAAAAAAGATCATTTTAAAATTTTAATTACAGTTATTACATTTTTCTACTCAATAAGTTAATTAAGTTGGTGTCTAAAGTGTTGATAAGACAAGTTAATGCATAAAATTAACATGTTAAATGAAATGTGACTTGTTAATTAGAATTTTAAAAGTGGATTAATAATTTTGCGATACTGTGCCATCTGAAGAAGCCTTAATGCCATGGTCAACGATTATGCTTTACTGTCTAGAACGCAATGTTGACTCTTCTTTATAGGAATAAAAAAGTTTAAATAAAAATTTTTACTACCAGCCGAACGAGCAAAAACGTTTTTTTTGTATTTAGCATAAAACGAAATTGCATAGCAAAATAACAAACAAATCATAAAATACCAAAAATAAACAAAAATGTATCTATAAGATACAAAATTGTTTATAAAGAGAACCGAACACTAAGAGAGTACATACAATCAAACATGTTCGATCGAACATAACAACAAAATTTGTCTTACAGCTGATAAGCATTGATTTTGCTTTGTGATCGATTAAGCCAAGTTTGGTTGGTGTTGCATTTTTGAAGATCACAACAAGCGGAAGCAAGTGTTACAGCATCGAACATGGCACAACACAATTAACATCAACACAACAGCAACAACAACTGTCACAACTGATCGCGTGCGGGTTTGAATTTGACTTTACGGTTTTTCGGTGAACAGTTTTCACGACGCTCTAAATCTGATTGGATGTGCGTGAGGGAAACGTCGCGAATTGGGCGTTTATGGTTAAGTTCTTAAAGTTTGGAACTATAAGAAAAATTATTTAAAATATACGATCGTGCTAATGAACGTTCGTCGAGTTAATAATTTAATAAAGAATTGCATTAAAAATAATAAATAGTTTTTTATAAATTAAATGATCTTGTCTCTTGACAATTTGTTTTATTGATTTTCGTGTTAATTGTGGCTTTAAACAAATTTTAATATATCGCTGAAATTATTCAACACAAAAAAGAAATAATACTAAAAAAATTCTGCAAGTGCAGCGTAAATGAAATAATAAAAAATAAATTTAAGCATAAAAATTCACATCTTGCGTGTTAAGAAGATATTTAAAATATCTGTAGTTCTGTGAGTGCAACGAAAAAATAACAGAAAGTATCTGAAATAAAGGTAACAGAAAATATTCGCATTTATGGTTCACAACTTAAAAAATCCAAAATTTGCGCTTGTGCATGATCAGTTCTGACATAATTGCATTTTAAATTATAATCATTATCTTTTATTGTCGTGCTTTATTGATTCCTGTGGATTGCGTTATTTATATTATTTATTTGTTTTAAATTGAAAAACGTCCGGTTCATTCATATAATTTGCAATTCGTGTACAATAAATGTGAGTATGTTTTTTTCTTTTCATCA
>NC_051846.1:227489065-227503973 GCF_002237135.1 Teleopsis dalmanni | reverse complement strand
AAGTTTAAAGGAAATAAAGTCGAATATTTCTACGAGCAACTTTATGGTATATCGACATTTCTAGAGAAATGCTTACACGTTCATCGAACTTATTTTATATAAATTGAATGTGGTTGTGAGATATGTATAGTATCGTCTTAGTCTAAATTATCTATTTGATGCACCAGAAAATGAGTTATTTTGTTCCTGTAGCGTTATTCATTGATAGTAAATCCAAAAGCTATTTTAATTATCAAAAATGCAATGCATCTGCATCTCCATTATTATGATTGTTATTCTTTGTGAACGTGAACTTCCATCATGAACAGGGACTTTCATCTTTTCAAATGTGCCAATAACGCTTATTTACAAAACTATATAATCTGAAATTAATTTCATTGTTAGAGATGATTCTTCATAAAATAATGAATGAAGCTGTTTTGAATAGCTCTAAAGTTCAATTTACACAATGTCTATGCCATTAATGATCAAGTTTTCCGATTAATTGATTTTCTGAAGCTCTGAACTAAAAATAGTAACTAGTGCTACTCCGATTAAAATAAAAAAATCCTTAAAAGACAATCCTAAGAAGTTAATACTGTAGATAGTTATTAAAGTAGACGTATATTAAATTAAAAATTATAATTTTATTTATTTATATATCAGTCATTCAACGTAAGATCTCGTTTACAATAAAACTGGAGCAGCTGAGAGTGGTGCAGAGTATGCCAATGGTGAACTATAGGTCAAAGGAGCAGCAGCATAAGCAGCGCGGGCTAATGGAGCTGAGTAAGCTAAAGGAGAAGCGTAAGCCAAAGGAGCAGCAACAGGTGCAACAGCTTTCACAACTGGAGCAGCGGCGACAATTGGTGCAGCGGCGATTCCATTGAAATTTCTAGCAACAACTTGACTACTTGTAGCAGTAACAAAAGGTGCTGGAGCAGCTACGACAGCAGCAGGCACAGTATAGGCTAATGGAGCACTTAGTAGACCTGGTTTAGCTGCAACACAGGCGATGACAGCGAAGATGACAACGACCTGAAATAGTAAATAATATTATTAGAAATATCCTTCTATAATTTCTCAATTAACTTACAAATTTGAACATTTTGATTGGATGTTTTTTTGTACTTTAAGTTACTGTGAAGAGAACTAAAACGTTTTTGATATCAAACAAAGAGTTTCGCACTATTTTTATACAAAAATTTGTGTAAGTGAAATGATTCACTTCACAATTGCTAGTTGCTAGTTGATAGTTGGTAGTTGCCTGTTACCGATTTTTATTTACGAGTTCAATTTTAATTTTAAATTTCAATTTCAATTCATTGGCTTAACGCGTTTGTATCTTAAAACGGTTATTGTAGTTTTTGAACTTCATTAAAATTCTCCACACAAATTCCCAAAAATTGTATAAATGAGGTTTCAGTGTTTAATATAATAAACAAGCAATTTAACATATTTTATAAAATAGTTTTGGAATATTGAATGGAATGACTCAAATATTTTGTTTTGCATAAATGCAGAAGGACAATTGCAAGAAATGACCTTTTTAAGCATTTTGCTTCACATTTGCAGTTGAAATTTGTATAAAAAGAATTCAGTTTCGGAAGAATATATCAAATACAAATCAGCTTTTGTTTCATAAACAAACACAAATTAAACTCACAACAAACAATATGTTCAAATTCGTAAGTTAATCAAGAAATGTTAAAAGGATATTTTTAACAAGATTATTTACTCTTTCAGGTCGTTGTCATCTTCGCTGTCGTTGCCTGTGTTGCTGCTAAGCCTGGTTTGCTTAGTGCTCCATTAGCTTACACTGCACCCGCTGCTGTTGTAGCTGCTCCAGCACCTTATGTCACAGCCACCAGTAGTCAATATGTTGCCAGAAACTTTAATGGAATCGCTGCTGCACCAATTGTTGCTGCTGCTCCAGTTGCTGCTCCAATTGTGAAAACTGTTGCACCTGTAGCTGCTCCTTTAGCCGCTGCTGCACCTCTGGCTGCTGCTGCTCCATTGGCTTATTCTGCTCCTGTTGTTAGTGCTGCTTATGCTGCTGCTCCAGTTGGTTATGTTAATGCTCATTTGGATGCTGCTTATGCTGCCGACAATGTTCACATCGGACAAAGATACGATGGTGCCATTGTGCCAGCAACTTATGCCGCTGTTTCTCCAGTTGCTGCTCCAGTAGCACCAGTTGCTCCATTGAAATATACAGCCGCTCCTGTTCTGCTTTAAATTATGGATAAAAACCATATTCGATTGAAAAATAATTAAACTAATGAACTGAATATCTCAAACAATTTTATTTTTTATGGTTCTAAACTATATTGTCGGATATAGTAGCCTAATATAGTTGAAAGTTTTAGCCTTTTATTAATTATTAATTAATTAATTAATATTAATTATTATTTCTTATATCCAAATTTTCAAAAAATGTTTTTAACGTTCCATTTGTGATTTTGTGTCAACTATTTGAAGTTTTAAGGTTTACTTTTTGGTAAAGATATTAATTCCCAATGACCATTAATATATTGTTGAATTTTAATTCTACTATTTAAAAGACGATATTGATGGCTACTGACATATACGATACATATTTCAGCAATATGAGTTTGATATTAATGAGTTGTTATGCGACATTGTAGTTTAAAGTGCATTACACGCTAAATATTGCTTCGTTAGACAAGGGGCGCAATATGAAGCATATTGGTACTCCTGAAAGTGACCTTTATGAGATGTAATCAAAAAGTAACAAAAATGTTTATTCCTTTTCTATTTTATTCTTATCGTATTCAAGTAACTTAATTCTAGTATTTTTTTTAACTATTAGTTCTCCGTAATTTAAGAAACACTGTTGGAATGTCTTTTTAGGTATGGTCTTGAGCGACTGTACTTTTGACTTTAGAAAATAAAAAATGTTACTATGTAATACACATTGAGCGTAGATGTATGCGGTATAATAGTGATATACTGCTTCACCACAGACCATTGAAGAAGCATCAAATTATTAAAAAAAATTTTTCTTGCCACTCATTTCATTTCTTAAACATTGGTAAAAACAGCTTCTCATGAACTATTTATGATTCCTACTTCCTCAGCAAGCTTTCTCTCTCTATTAGAAAACACTATTTATTTAATTTTTTTTCATGTTTTCATCATTGATGAATATATTGGACTGACCAGACCATGCGTTGTTTTTAATATCTTCTCGCGCTTTCTGTGAAGATCATTACATTATGATTGTGACATAGCCGCCAAAAAACTACTTTAGCATTGTACATGCTACACTATTTATCATTCCGTTTATAGCATATCGGGTTTCAGTATAATAACTCCGACCCGATTCTTTCCCACACAAAAGATCCTTAACCACGATAATTTTCATTCGCTCTGCATAACACAAGCTAAGTATCGCAGCTGCTTTATAGTTAATGTATGCGTTACTAGCAGTGCAACCAATATACAAAAAAAAATCGACAAGAAACATAATGTACAACTTTGAAATTCTCGTTACTTTTTGAACATATCCTTTATGGGGATTGTTAACAAAGGGAAATTTTTATCAAAATTCGCATATATCCTTGCAATAAATTAATTTAGTGCACTGAAATTTGCAACAATAAAAAGGAAGTTAATATTTTTGAAGCAATCATTAAATTTTTTTTATTAAATACTTGCCAGTGAAGTTGTTGAAAGTCTTTATAAAAGTAAAGGAAAGAATATCTGTTATTAAGCTACAGCTTAAATATGTTGCAGCATAAATTCAGTATAAATTTAGTGCGAGTTCAAAATGTAAAGCTGTCTTTTCGCAGTGTCCAAAGGATAAACATCTGTATTAAAATATTGCTCAAGCGATTAATTCTCTGGCAACAGCAGTTTTTGATATATGAAAATGTTAAATTTGACTTCAACCCAAAAATGGAGATTTATTTATAAATAAATACTCAATATATTAAAATTACTTAAGATTTATATTGAAATTTAATAATATAACTCAAAAAAGATCAGTCTTTGGAAGTGCATAGTTCAAAGTAATCTGAGATCTATACAGAATGTTAGCACGCCTTGGAATGAGCAGTAAATCTAACTACTAAACCAAAACTAATTTTTGGTTTAAACAAAAGTGTTTAATAGTAGATATATTGAACTCGACTTAACTATTTGGAAATGATATGTTAATGCAACTGAGTTTGGCTCCTACTGGAAAGCCCGATTAAATCATGTGGCAGGCAATCAAAGCAAAAGCAATCAACTGTAAAATTAGTAAACGTACTAATTTATTTAAATTTTATTTCATTTCGGATGCATCTGAATGGTGCATCCAATGCAGTTGTGCAGTTGTGCATTTTAGCGTTTGGAATGTAATTCAGTAACTCAGAAATTGTTTACTCCTTTACTGTCCATTGATTTCTGTTTATATTTGGTAAAATCTATTTAATTTTTATCGCAGTTTTACGTTTTATTTTAACGGATTTACGGCTTTGCATTTCAATTGGAATGCTTTAAAATTTTTGTAACTGACCAATGTCAACAAACTCATTGGCGGATTGGTTTGAAAACATTTTAGATACTCGCGTTTCGCATTTTAAATGGTCGAAATAATTTTGATTTATATTTAAGGTCAATAAACACAAATATTTATTTGCAAATACCAATACAGCTTGATTTGATATTAGAAACAGAAACCAATTTGATTTAGAAATAAAATCAAAATTATTTTAATAAACCATTAAAATCAGCATATTTTCAACACATTAAATTGAGATATGTGATAAGTGTTTATATAAAGCATTTAAAAATATATTGTATATTTAACTGAAAATATGTATAATTCAAAATATATTAAATATTTATTATAAGTTAATAAAAACTTAATAAAACTTTCTAAATCGAATTTCGTTTATAGCGACACTACTTTTATCACTATAAGTTGATTTTAAATGCCTTCATCTTGTTATTAACCTAGTTATGCCATTGTGACACCGGGTTCGTTGTGAGTCCCAATGCTTGTCTAGCTACGATAGTACATTGTTTAAAAAATATATAGCGAATCTGTCTCCTTAATCTCGAAAGGATTAAGGAGCTATATTACACTAATTAGCAAATAATCAAAATTAACATTTCTTGTTCGTAGATGTAGTCATCAACACATTATATAGGTCTAAATTAAAAAAACAGTTCTTAGTTAAATATTAGTAACTATTATTTTCCTGTTCTAACTGGTGAAGTAAACAACATCTTATAACTTTTGATTTATAATATTATATTTAATATATTACTTAAACTTATTTTTATTGTTGAGATCATTTACAATAGAACTGGGGCAGCGGCAGAGTAAGATAATGGTGCACTATAAGACAATGGCACTCCTGTATATGAAGCACGAATAAGAGGAGCAGAATAAGCTAAAGGAGCAGAGTAGGCCAAAGGAGCAGAGTAAGCTACTGGTGCAACGACTTTTGCAACAGGAGCAGCAGCCAATGGAGTAGCAGCAGCTAAGGGAACAGCTACAGGTGCAACAGTTTTCACAACTGGCGTAGATACTAATGGGGCAGCAGCTAATGGTGCAACAGCTAATGGAGCGGCAACTGGAGCAGCGGAGACAATTGGTGCAGCAACAATTCCGTTAAAATTTCTAGCAACAACTTGACTACTTGTGGCAGTGACAAAAGGTGCTGGAGCAGCTACAACAGCAGCGGGTGCAGTGTAAGCTAATGGAGCACTAATCAAACCAGGCTTAGCAGCAACACAGGCAATGACAGCAAATATGACAACTACCTGAAATTATATAAAATTATTTTTAATCTAAGATATTTTAATCATTTTTTTAATTAACTTACGAATTTGAACATTTTGTTTGTTTTGAGTTTAATTTGTGTTGTTTGTAAATCAAAAGCTGATTTGTATTTGACATATTCTTCTGAAATTGAATTCTTTTTATACAAATTTTAACTGCAAATGTGAAGCAAATTACTTAAAAAGGTCGTTACGTGCACTTGTCCTTCTATATTTATTAAAACAAAATACTTAAGATATTTCGCTTTATTACTCACATTACCATATTTAAAATTTCTCGACATTATATTAAACATCAGGGCGTTGTTGATACATATATTGGTAAGTTGTGCTATGAATTTTAATGGACTTCAAAAACTATAATAACTGTTTTAAGACACACATCAATTAACGAAATCAACTCACACATCGCGGTGAACGGATACCAATTTTCATCGCTAACTGAAAAACTTGAAATAAAAATAAAAAGGAAATTATTATGAATAAGTTGGTAAGTAATTCTATATAGAACTAAAGAATTTTAAAATAAAACCACTTCTTTTTAAGATTATCACTTTACTCCCCTACATAGCATGCGTTCTCGCTATGCCTGGTGTACTTAGAGCCCCGTTGTATTATACTGGATCTGACGAGTTGATGGCTGCTCCATCTTCTTTCATCACTACTCAATATAACCAAATTGTTACTAGAAAACACAACGACATTACTATTGCACCAGTAGTTACTTCTGTTCCAGTAATGACTCCATTAACTACAGCTTTAGTTGTAAAAAGTGTTTCCCCTGCACTTACGCCTTTGGTTACAATAGATCATTTAGATTATACAGATCCACTAGTTACTAATCCAGTAGTTACTGATCCAATGGTAAAAGGTGTTTTTTCTGCACCTGCTCGTCGTTTCATTGCTGGTGATCCTTTAGACATCACCGCTCCATCTGCTTACTCAACCTCAACTGTTCGTGACGTTTATACTTCTATTCCTTATGGAGATACTTAACTTTTATTATGAATATTTTGAACCAAATAAATAAATAAAATACTTAGGAGTTATTTAACTTAATTATTGTTGTCTTAATCTATTAACATCACTCAATAATAATAAGCAAATATTAGTACAATATATATACAATATATGTAAATTATAATCATTATACAATTATACAAAAATAATTGACTGAATACTTCAAGAACCTTACCTAAATTATAAAGGGGTAAACGAAAGCATAGTTCAAGCTTTTTACTTTATTAGTCTTTTTACTCTCACCTTTTTTTAAGGCAATATAAAAGATATGCAGATCCTTTGAATAATATGACACGGCATCAACAGCTCAAATATCACTATAGTAAAAACGGATTATCATATCCACGCTTTTACTGCTTACTAAAAATCTCCAACGAGTATGTTTATGCAAATATAACTTATTGAGCATAAACTATCTTATCTTAGTTTAATAGTATAAACTATACCTTTCTGAATGTGTGAAATAAAAACCAGTTGAAATTCTTATATATATATATATATTTCTTTAAATTATTAGTTAGTTCCTTTTACATTTAAATTGCCGGACTATTTAACAATATGGGGCATACCTGAGAATTGAATCTCGGGTTAATTACCTTAACAGTCAAAGAAAACTTAAAAAAAAAAACTTTATATCATATATGGATGGACTTGTAACCCATAGAAAATGCTTCCACATTTATAAAATTTAGAAACTTGCTTTGAAGGGTGAAGAAGAGAAAACCGTTAAATATATATAATAATTGTAAACTGTACATGACCACGTTCAATGTGAAGTATTGTCCAAGTATTTAGTACAATAAAATTACTAGAAGGTCTAATTCAAAAGACTAGTGCCATTGTAAATTTTATTTTATTACTTGAATTTATACAAAAGTCCAAAGAATTATTTTAAAGGTCCCATTTTCGAATATTAAACTATTCCATTCAATGCCACATTTACAAACGTTTAAGAAATAGATCATCTCTTGACAATTCTAGCAACGTAACTGAAATCATTGCTTTTATATATCTTTTGATCTATCTAATTATCTGTATATCTCTATCTATATATTTATTTTTATTTTTTTTGATCTATCTATCTATTTATTTATTTATCTAGCTATAGGGGTATCTAAATATCTTTTTTTTTGTGTGTTATCTTCCCCCCTAAATTTACTCCAAATGGGAGCAAAAGGTCTCAATCCATTCACGATATCTTATTTTGTTAAGAGAATTTTTAATTGTGACCAGTTCAGTCCCATAGTTTCAAGCTCTGCTAGCACCGATCTTCTCTATGTGTTACTTGATCTCCCAGGTTTTCGTTTAAACGCTAGATTCCATTCTAATGCGGCTTTTGAGATATCAATGGCGTTTTTTACGGAATGTATGCCCAATCCATCTCCAGCGTTTTCTCATTATACAGTACTTAATTTCTTTTTGACTACAAAGTTGCTAGACCACTTCGTTACTAATTGTATAAGGCCAGAATTCTTTACAGATTATCTTTCTTATTTCATTGATATTGATTCACCAAGTTTCGCAACCATAGAGCATAACAGATTTAACACATGGTGAATAGAGTTGCAGTTTTGTTGATCAACAATAGAAACTTCTTGAATATATTTTATGTGTAATATTGCTAGGAGATTATAGCTAACTATCAATCTGTTTATCTACCTATCTATCTGTGTATCTATGTATATACATATCCATTAGACTGGCCATAAGTTGTATGGGAAAAAATTTTTTTTTGATTTTTATATGTTTCTGCTTGTTAAAATATTCCTTTTGATGATAAATTAAGGAAAATAAAATTTCAGATCGATCGCATTGTGCCAACCCGTGCCGAGTTGAGCTCAAAGTTGTAAAATTACCTCAATATAGAAAAAGTCATCAAAATTACTACTTTGCTCGTAAAATATATTACTAACAGTTTTATTTCAGGAATATTTTTGACTAATTTACATTATTTATATGTTTTCACCTAATTATATTCTATTTTGTTTGTTTTACTGTTCTAGTTTTTAAAATTTTTCATGTTTTCGGCTTAGTAGTGACGATTTAGTATGAGATGGATACATGTGTCGATAATATTCAACAACTTGCAATAAAAACTGTTTGTCTTTTTCGTCATATGTTAAGGCTCAGTTGAAGTCAGTGATTAACTTAACAGCTCTTTCTGCTGGATCGTTTACAACTGTCAGGTTTTTACAAATTTGCAGGCCAGAAGAATAATCACCTCTTTCACCCCATGATGACGGATCGTACTTTAAAAAATCGGAGCTAATTTCCAATCGAAGAAAAAGTCGTTTCGTCTTACAAGTAACAAAATAGCTGAGATCCTTATCTTCGAGCTTCATTATGTCTTCGATTGTGGTTTCGAATTTTTTTGAACATGGAATATCGTCATCTTTAGTTTTTTCCAAAGCCTTAATCATCTTTCCTTTAGTATTCAGTGGAACTTCAGAGTCGAAAAGTGCTGAGCTTCTTCTGACAAATACCACAAGTGATTTTTGAATTTTTCTAATAAAACCGCTGAAATTCGTTTATCAAAATACTGGATTGCATCTTTAATTAGTTGTAAATCCCTACGTGGTGCTTCAATTGCGTGCTGGCATGTTAACCAATACTGTATGTAATAGCGAGTTAGAAAAATACAAATATTCCGTATGGCGTTTAATTCTTTTGCCGTCAGCAAAATGCTTAAAAATTGAAATTTCTGGAGCCGATGAGATACCAAAATTCAGTTCAAAAACAGCTTTTAGAAATATTTCGCTGATATGACGGCAGCATGAGGAAAAAGTAATTCACGCCCCAATTTCTGCTCGAGCAAAAAGGCGGCACCCTTGTGAATACCAGTATTAGAACTTGTTGTATCAAAGCAAATAAATTCAACTAAGTTGTCTAATTCCCAAGTAATTAAAAATTGATCAATTGCATGTGCGATTTTGTTACCAGTGCTGTTATCTAGTTTCGAAATACCAAGTATACATATTTTCGGTTTTTTCTCCTGTGACGACAAGAGCAAGTCGATCAACCTTTTCTTTACCCTTCATTTCTGGTAGAAGTTTTCCATCCCAATGGAATACAAAAACTTAAGGGATCTGCAATTAAATATCTTAAATAAAACTTAAAAAGAAAAAACTTTAACTAATTTACATCGAAATTCTTCAAAATATCATGCGCTTTTCTGCGTCGGTATTCTTTTCTCATCAGGTGGACAGTTGTACGATTCAGAACATGATCTTCTACGCGATGACCTAAAGCAGCTGCTGTTGCACTTATGAAATGAATCGCATCTCTAGTAGAAGTTTTAGATTTATCCATTCAAGCAAGCATTCTATCATCAATGAAATGTATTTTTCCTCGTAAATGACTATTTGGTATTCCAATTATAATATCTTCTTCTATTGCTACTTCCGAGGACAATGGATATTCCATAAAATCTTCACTATTATCGCTATGCTCAATATCGAGTCTAGAATCTGTCGCTGCTATTCGAAAAATATACTTTCATGTATGATTATTGAAAACAAATAAAGAAACGTCAATCATTGATTCTTATATGTTATTACCTGGAACGCTTGTACATAAATCTTCCATATATTGCTGTTTACGTTTATCAAGTTTCTCTAATAGTTCTAACTTGCGCTTTTCTTTTTGTGATAATTTTTTATCAATGCCTGCTATGCTTCCTGGTCGGCCTTTCTTTCTTTGTTGACTCAAGAAATCTTTATCTTCATGGATATTCATTGTTTTAACAGCAGTAGGTACTGCGATATCGAATATAAAATGTTCTATCTTTTCACGGAACTCTTTTTCTCTGATTCGGCATTTTTCGTGTGGAGATTTGCTACTTTTTCCACTCATCGTACAATTTTTGTAATTTTTTTTGGCAATTAGATTCAGTTAGAGTAGGAATACGAGCCTTTTGCCAAAATGGTAATACGGAATCAATCACATTTCTAAAACTTCGTTTCAAGGTTTTGTGTTCAACACGAATTTTATAGAAAAGCAGTTGAAGTAACATACTTGCTTCATTGACGGCAAGTTTGCTCCAAAGACTTCACTTTCACATTTTCCTATTAAAAATACCATATGTTATCATCATCGGATCTAAGCCGCTTTAGAATGATTTCGATTGCAAAGATGAAACGGAATCCATATCAATTCAGATTAATTTTCGCAACGTAAATGATCAATTATCGTTAAACTTTTTTCTCGTTGTCAATTTGAGAGTCAAAAAACAACTATAACAGCAATGTTACTACTCAGCTTTTGTTAGTTCGTATCAAAAATTATGTAGGGAATATAAACAGACGTAAGTGAATTCAATATCATAACGTAAAAACATTTAAATAATGTAAATTAGTCAAAAATATTCCTGAAATAAAACTGTTAGTAATATATTTTACGAGCAAAGTAGTAATTTTGATGACTTTTTCTATATTGAGGTAATTTTACAACTTTGAGCTCAACTCGGCACGGGTTGGCACAATGCGATCGATCTGAAATTTTATTTTCCTTAATTTATCATCAAAAGGAATATTTTAACAAGCAGAAACATATGAAAAACAAAAAAAAATTTTTTACGGCCACTCTAATATCCATCTGTCTATCTATCTTACTATCCATCTGACTATTTATTATCTAAATAAACTGATTAATCATATAATTATATGAAACAATGTTTACATTTATAAATTAAATAATATTAAATAAAATTATGTATATCCTGCACAAATGGTTTTATTAAATAATTTAGACGTTTTTAAATCTTATAAAATGGTCTAGTTATTCAATAACAAAAGATGATTTTTCTTTAATTTGATACTGGATACCAAATTGATACTCTGAGTACAGCTAATCAAATTTATATAGTTTACAGCATTTTATTCTCTCGAGGCAGCAATCTAATCATCCAAACACTGCAATATTTTTTGAACGATAACTCTAAGTTTCCGGTATGTAAATCTCAATGTCTGAAATAAAAAAAATTTAATGAAATTCGACAATTATGTAGTGATATTTACAAACTTACCACCATATGCTTCTCGAAAATAACAAAGTAAAATGCCATAACAAAGAATATTATGACTGACACCCATAATAGCAACAAAATGGCGACTTCAGGATATGTAAGAACATCCGTAATTAATTGAACCATCCACTTAAGCAACATTGTATTCTAGTGTTCCAATAAAGCAACAAACAGAGTATCTATAACTTTCTTCTGAATGAAACTTCTCTGTAACTAAAATTTTATAACTAATATAACATCATTGACATAAATTTGATATTAGAATTCAAGACTTACTGCGAGAAATATAAAATTTGCTATGTGATACAGTGTATTTAATTAAAAAGATGAATTAAGAACAACAAACTTTTAATTCCATTATAGGTAACAAAATCTCAATTTGTAGAAATTTATTGAGCACTTATTTCAGAAGAACGTACTCCAAAAAAGCGAAGAGAGTTTTGTTATCAGGAAATTTTATAGTTTCTTATTGACCCTGAAACCGCTTTTGCATTACTTCAGGAAGGATCTCTTTTATGTTGGTATTTTAAACCATGCTTTTTTGATTTTCCGTTTGTGTGATCTTCATTATTTCACCACATTTTTTGGTTTTTTATCTATTTATTACACAAGTTTCTGTTTCTTTTTTCTATGTCTGATTTCTTCATCGTTCGCCAGTTCTCTGGTTAGGCTCACATCTTTCCACTATATTCTCCGACTTTGTTGAGTGGTACAGATGCAAAAGTATCCATGTCTGATCAGTTAGTAATTTTTGTCTCCCGATTTCCATTTGAACCAGGTAATTAGATTAGGTATCTGTATAACTGATCCTCTTCTTTGTATGCTAATGTTCCGTGTGTCTTACCACGTTGCGATAGTTTATTCCTGATCTTTTCTTTCCAATATCCGTTTTCGGGTATTGCATTGATTCATTTCTAATTGCGAGATTTCTGGTTTGTAGGCATTCAACTGTTTTTCTCTATTTCTTTATTTTTCTCTAGGTTGTAAAATTAGTAGAATATTTATGTATATCAATATATTTTTCGAATAACATTTCAAAACATAAGAATAGAGTTTATTCTTGTCACATTTGTAATTATGACAAATAGGTCTCGGTTGTAGACTTAATCGCTTCTAGCAGCATATTTATTAATAATATTTCATTACATTGAACTACTTCTCGCTATTGATACCATATTTGAGAGCTTTATCTAGTTCTCCAGCTTGTGAGATTAGTAGAGTGTATATATATATATATATATAGTATATATAACTTTTCAAATAAATCATTAGAAAGCATTAGAACAAAGTTTGGAAAAATTTCTAATTATGACAAATAGGTCTAGGTTGTAGACTTAATCGTTTATCGCAGCATATTCATTAATAATATTTAATTACATTGAACTACTTCTAGCTATTGACACCATATTTGAGAAACTTTTCAGTATATATAAAGACTATGCATATTAGAAAATATATGTAATTGAATCCTTTTCAGAACTTTGAAATACCAACCAAAAATTGTTCAACAACAGCTGCTTATAATACTTAGTTAATATATTCAACACGTTGTCTAGACACTTGAAACCTCGTACTCTACACAAATCCCAATCCCTCTCTCTACAGTTGCATTCTATATTTTTTCACGATAATCATTGACAGCAGCCGGATGTGATTGGTAAATACGAATTTATTTCAACGCAACAGCTCACAGTGGAGTCACTATAAAAGTTGGATGCACGAACTATTTCCCTTAAGGATGTGCCGGAAAAACGAAGAAAATAAAAGAAATTGAATTTGAAAAAAAAAAAAAAATAATATGAAACAACGCTGTCAGTTTCCAATGCTTTCACCCGCAAAGACTCTAAGCGTCCATTTTGCAATGTGCTTTGCATAATAATACTAAAGCCAGACTGCTAAGTGCAATTGGAATGGTCTCAAGTGTGCGATTGCAAGGAAGCAGGACAAAATTTACAATTGAAAACGTTAAGCATGAATTCGACCATTCATACAATCAATTGCATTATTTGTTGCCATTGATGTTGATAGTGTTGGACTTGTTATTATGGCTTTTTTGCATGTTGTATCCTTTGAGTTTAGTGACCATTGCTTGTTATTCCTTTAGATATTTTTAAAATGTATTCACTTGCATGCTGTGCACTTGTCTATTGAAGATGGGACAAGGACATACCAGAGATACTATATAGTATGTTGAAAAACGTACAAAATTGTTTTGCAATTTCTTTAAATAATTTGAAAAGAGCTTCTAACGAATTGCTTAAAGGCAATTCTCGCTGCAATCCTATTGAGTTCGTTCGATTTAGTTTTATAGATACATTTAGTGTATAATTTTTACTTTTTATTTTTTTTTTTTTGGTTATTTTCCAAACACTTTTAACCACATTAAATATATGGATTTCATTTTATGTATTTTATTTACTTAATTTACTTTTATATACATATTGTACTGTAAATGTATGAAGTGATATGCTTCTATGCACATGAGATTGCCCACACTTAAGCTCTAAAGAATACATTTACGACTTTATTTTGAATTAAAATTTTTAATAAAATTTCACTCCCGTTTAAATTCAATTTTTCTATAAAACTTTATTTAACCAGACTCGAAGTTAATTATTTAACACTAAAATTGTTATTAAGTAACTAATAACTAGTTTTTGAAATCAGAAGCGTAGACGTTATCACAGAATGATAAAACAGCACTGGGAGTTTACGAGAGAAAAATTCTTCATAAGATCTTTGATCCTCCTTTACGAGTTAGCGACGACTACCGCATCCAAATGAACCAAGAGCTGTACGAGCTTTATCATGATATTGACCTAATTCAGCGAATTAACATCCAGCGGCTTCGCTGGCTTGATCATGTCGTGAAAATGGATGAGAATGGATTCTCTAACAAAAATTTTTTTGAAGGAGTAGTTGGAGAAAGAAGATGTTGAGGTAGAAGTGTCTCCGGTAAAAAGAAATTGAGGGACCACTAACCGGACTTGATGTATCAGACAAGAAAAAGCAGGAAAAACGCCTGGACAGATATGCTGCGTCAGATAATCGATATTTGTTATTTCTAAATAAGTAGGGAAACAAGAC
>NC_051846.1:227481314-227488965 GCF_002237135.1 Teleopsis dalmanni | reverse complement strand
AAAAAACAGCTGTTTTGACATTTGTTGCTTTTCATGCGGGTGTGATATGCTGCAAAAACAGCTGTTTCATTTTGATATTGAAGTTCGGTAACAGATGTGTTTTCACACTCTTGCAATTTTAGTATAGTATGCTTACATTTCATGCACCTTGCAATGACTTTGCAAGACAGAGTAAATATTTATTATTGTAGATAAATAAACCGTATTTGTTTTTATTTAAATTATATTTTTTTAAGGGTCTTTAGCAACGTTGCATGATATGGTAAGTGTTATGACATGGATTATTGTAAATTATTATTCCAAAAACAAACTAAGCAACTATAAGTAATTAGTTGAAGTAATGAAATTATTATGGGCTTTTTTGAAACTCTATATGTTATACTGCCCAGAAGTGCTGCCAAATATTTTAATCAAACCACGATTTCTTATGAGTGCCGATGAACACGAGCATACCATATATTGATTTAATTGCATTGCACTTATTTAAAATTCCATAAACATTTCATTTGCACACTTGAAGTAAATTCCCATCATAAATAATGAAGACATTAAAAATTGATATATTTTTAAAAATAATGGAATATTAAAAAATTAAAATTCACGTCTTTAATAATAATAAAAAATAAAGACTTTGAAATGATATCATGAGTAACAGTTATATTATATTAATATATTAATTAATTAATTAGACACAATTATATGGCAAATATTGTTACAAATTCTTCTTTAAATATTTTTATATAAATTCAATTACATTTAAAAAGTCTTTAAGAAGAGAAAAATTATATTATTTGTATTTTTTTTTAATATTTTAAAAATAATGGCCTTTTTGATTGGTAAATCTGTATTTAATCCAGATTTACTCTCGATCAGCCAAATTTTGGTGCTCAACCGAACATTTTCAGAGTAATCTAATATTTTTATAATAGCGTTATTAGACATTAAAATCTTTCATAAATACATATATCAAATCAAATCACACTTTATCTACCAAATCATATAAAACAGCTGTTAATTTCAGGGTAATCTTGCTACTCTGGCAAAATATCTAGAGTGTTATAAATTAATCTCGAGTGTTATACATTTTACCCAAGATTTACCAATCAAAAATGAACATAGCACTAAAAGATGCACTTTTACATCTCGATTGGAAGAAGTATGCCAGATTCACCAATCGAAAACTCCATATGTTAGTATTTTTATATAAATTCAAATAAATTAAAAGAAGTGTTTAAAACGCGAAAAATCTATTTATTTGTATAAAAATATTTTAAAAATAAGTATTTAAGTGTTTTTATCTTAAATATTATATTTTTATATTTTAAGAGAAAAATGTAATTACTTTTATAAAAATATTTTTTTAAAATATATTAAAAAATTTTTACAAAAATTGGTCTTGTTTCCCTACTTATTTAGAAATAACAAATATCGATTATCTGACGCAGCATATCTGTCCAGGCGTTTTTCCTGCTTTTTCTTGTCTGATACATCAAGTCCGGTTAGTGGTCCCTCAATTTCTTTTTACCGGAGACACTTCTACCTCAACATCTTCTTTCTCCAACTACTCCTTCAAAAAAATTTTTGTTAGAGAATCCATTCTCATCCATTTTCACGACATGATCAAGCCAGCGAAGCCGCTGGATGTTAATTCGCTGAATTAGGTCAATATCATGATAAAGCTCGTACAGCTCTTGGTTCATTTGGATGCGGTAGTCGTCGCTAACTCGTAAAGGAGGATCAAAGATCTTATGAAGAATTTTTCTCTCGTAAACTCCCAGTGCTGTTTTATCATTCTGTGATAACGTCTACGCTTCTGATTTCAAAAACTAGTTATTAGTTACTTAATAACAATTTTAGTGTTAAATAATTAACTTCGAGTCTGGTTAAATAAAGTTTTATAGAAAAATTGAATTTAAACGGGAGTGAAATTTTATTAAAAATTTTAATTCAAAATAAAGTCGTAAATGTATTCTTTAGAGCTTAAGTGTGGGCAATCTCATGTGCATAGAAGCATATCACTTCATACATTTACAGTACAATATGTATATAAAAGTAAATTAAGTAAATAAAATACATAAAATGAAATCCATATATTTAATGTGGTTAAAAGTGTTTGGAAAATAACCAAAAAAAAAAAAATAAAAAGTAAAAATTATACACTAAATGTATCTATAAAACTAAATCGAACGAACTCAATAGGATTGCAGCGAGAATTGCCTTTAAGCAATTCGTTAGAAGCTCTTTTCAAATTATTTAAAGAAATTGCAAAACAATTTTGTATGTTTTTCAACATACTATATAGTATCTCTGGTATGTCCTTGTCCCATGTTCAATAGACAAGTGCACAGCATGCAAGTGAATACATTTTAAAAATATCTAAAGGAATAACAAGCAATGGTCACTAAACTCAAAGGATACAACATGCAAAAAAGCCATAATAACAAGTCCAACACTATCAACATCAATGGCAACAAATAATGCAATTGATTGTATGAATGGTCGAATTCATGCTTAACGTTTTCAATTGTAAATTTTGTCCTGCTTCCTTGCAATCGCACACTTGAGACCATTCCAATTGCACTTAGCAGTCTGGCTTTAGTATTATTATGCAAAGCACATTGCAAAATGGACGCTTAGAGTCTTTGCGGGTGAAAGCATTGGAAACTGACAGCGTTGTTTCATATTATTTTTTTTTTTTTTCAAATTCAATTTCTTTTATTTTCTTCGTTTTTCCGGCACATCCTTAAGGGAAATAGTTCGTGCATCCAACTTTTATAGTGACTCCACTGTGAGCTGTTGCGTTGAAATAAATTCGTATTTACCAATCACATCCGGCTGCTGTCAATGATTATCGTGAAAAAATATAGAATGCAACTGTAGAGAGAGGGATTGGGATTTGTGTAGAGTACGAGGTTTCAAGTGTCTAGACAACGTGTTGAATATATTAACTAAGTATTATAAGCAGCTGTTGTTGAACAATTTTTGGTTGGTATTTCAAAGTTCTGAAAAGGATTCAATTACATATATTTTCTAATATGCATAGTCTTTATATATACTGAAAAGTTTCTCAAATATGGTGTCAATAGCTAGAAGTAGTTCAATGTAATTAAATATTATTAATGAATATGCTGCGATAAACGATTAAGTCTACAACCTAGACCTATTTGTCATAATTAGAAATTTTTCCAAACTTTGTTCTAATGCTTTCTAATGATTTATTTGAAAAGTTATATATACTATATATATATATATATATACACTCTACTAATCTCACAAGCTGGAGAACTAGATAAAGCTCTCAAATATGGTATCAATAGCGAGAAGTAGTTCAATGTAATGAAATATTATTAATAAATATGCTGCTAGAAGCGATTAAGTCTACAACCGAGACCTATTTGTCATAATTACAAATGTGACAAGAATAAACTCTATTCTTATGTTTTGAAATGTTATTCGAAAAATATATTGATATACATAAATATTCTACTAATTTTACAACCTAGAGAAAAATAAAGAAATAGAGAAAAACAGTTGAATGCCTACAAACCAGAAATCTCGCAATTAGAAATGAATCAATGCAATACCCGAAAACGGATATTGGAAAGAAAAGATCAGGAATAAACTATCGCAACGTGGTAAGACACACGGAACATTAGCATACAAAGAAGAGGATCAGTTATACAGATACCTAATCTAATTACCTGGTTCAAATGGAAATCGGGAGACAAAAATTACTAACTGATCAGACATGGATACTTTTGCATCTGTACCACTCAACAAAGTCGGAGAATATAGTGGAAAGATGTGAGCCTAACCAGAGAACTGGCGAACGATGAAGAAATCAGACATAGAAAAAAGAAACAGAAACTTGTGTAATAAATAGATAAAAAACCAAAAAATGTGGTGAAATAATGAAGATCACACAAACGGAAAATCAAAAAAGCATGGTTTAAAATACCAACATAAAAGAGATCCTTCCTGAAGTAATGCAAAAGCGGTTTCAGGGTCAATAAGAAACTATAAAATTTCCTGATAACAAAACTCTCTTCGCTTTTTTGGAGTACGTTCTTCTGAAATAAGTGCTCAATAAATTTCTACAAATTGAGATTTTGTTACCTATAATGGAATTAAAAGTTTGTTGTTCTTAATTCATCTTTTTAATTAAATACACTGTATCACATAGCAAATTTTATATTTCTCGCAGTAAGTCTTGAATTCTAATATCAAATTTATGTCAATGATGTTATATTAGTTATAAAATTTTAGTTACAGAGAAGTTTCATTCAGAAGAAAGTTATAGATACTCTGTTTGTTGCTTTATTGGAACACTAGAATACAATGTTGCTTAAGTGGATGGTTCAATTAATTACGGATGTTCTTACATATCCTGAAGTCGCCATTTTGTTGCTATTATGGGTGTCAGTCATAATATTCTTTGTTATGGCATTTTACTTTGTTATTTTCGAGAAGCATATGGTGGTAAGTTTGTAAATATCACTACATAATTGTCGAATTTCATTAAATTTTTTTTATTTCAGACATTGAGATTTACATACCGGAAACTTAGAGTTATCGTTCAAAAAATATTGCAGTGTTTGGATGATTAGATTGCTGCCTCGAGAGAATAAAATGCTGTAAACTATATAAATTTGATTAGCTGTACTCAGAGTATCAATTTGGTATCCAGTATCAAATTAAAGAAAAATCATCTTTTGTTATTGAATAACTAGACCATTTTATAAGATTTAAAAACGTCTAAATTATTTAATAAAACCATTTGTGCAGGATATACATAATTTTATTTAATATTATTTAATTTATAAATGTAAACATTGTTTCATATAATTATATGATTAATCAGTTTATTTAGATAATAAATAGTCAGATGGATAGTAAGATAGATAGACAGATGGATATTAGAGTGGCCGTAAAAAATTTTTTTTTGTTTTTCATATGTTTCTGCTTGTTAAAATATTCCTTTTGATGATAAATTAAGGAAAATAAAATTTCAGATCGATCGCATTGTGCCAACCCGTGCCGAGTTGAGCTCAAAGTTGTAAAATTACCTCAATATAGAAAAAGTCATCAAAATTACTACTTTGCTCGTAAAATATATTACTAACAGTTTTATTTCAGGAATATTTTTGACTAATTTACATTATTTAAATGTTTTTACGTTATGATATTGAATTCACTTACGTCTGTTTATATTCCCTACATAATTTTTGATACGAACTAACAAAAGCTGAGTAGTAACATTGCTGTTATAGTTGTTTTTTGACTCTCAAATTGACAACGAGAAAAAAGTTTAACGATAATTGATCATTTACGTTGCGAAAATTAATCTGAATTGATATGGATTCCGTTTCATCTTTGCAATCGAAATCATTCTAAAGCGGCTTAGATCCGATGATGATAACATATGGTATTTTTAATAGGAAAATGTGAAAGTGAAGTCTTTGGAGCAAACTTGCCGTCAATGAAGCAAGTATGTTACTTCAACTGCTTTTCTATAAAATTCGTGTTGAACACAAAACCTTGAAACGAAGTTTTAGAAATGTGATTGATTCCGTATTACCATTTTGGCAAAAGGCTCGTATTCCTACTCTAACTGAATCTAATTGCCAAAAAAAATTACAAAAATTGTACGATGAGTGGAAAAAGTAGCAAATCTCCACACGAAAAATGCCGAATCAGAGAAAAAGAGTTCCGTGAAAAGATAGAACATTTTATATTCGATATCGCAGTACCTACTGCTGTTAAAACAATGAATATCCATGAAGATAAAGATTTCTTGAGTCAACAAAGAAAGAAAGGCCGACCAGGAAGCATAGCAGGCATTGATAAAAAATTATCACAAAAAGAAAAGCGCAAGTTAGAACTATTAGAGAAACTTGATAAACGTAAACAGCAATATATGGAAGATTTATGTACAAGCGTTCCAGGTAATAACATATAAGAATCAATGATTGACGTTTCTTTATTTGTTTTCAATAATCATACATGAAAGTATATTTTTCGAATAGCAGCGACAGATTCTAGACTCGATATTGAGCATAGCGATAATAGTGAAGATTTTATGGAATATCCATCGTCCTCGGAAGTAGCAATAGAAGAAGATATTATAATTGGAATACCAAATAGTCATTTACGAGGAAAAATACATTTCATTGATGATAGAATGCTTGCTTGAATGGATAAATCTAAAACTTTTACTAGAGATGCGATTCATTTCATAAGTGCAACAGCAGCTGCTTTAGGTCATCGCGTAGAAGATCATGTTCTGAATCGTACAACTGTCCACCTGATGAGAAAAGAATACCGACGCAGAAAAGCGCATGATATTTTGAAGAATTTCGATGTAAATTAGTTAAAGTTTTTTCTTTTCAAGTTTTATTTAAGATATTTAATTGCAGATCCCTCAAGTTTTTGTATTCCATTGGGATGGAAAACTTCTACCAGAAATGAAGGGTAAAGAAAAGGTTGATCGACTTGCTCTTGTCGTCACAGGAGAAAAAACCGAAAATATACTTGGTATTTCGAAACTAGATAACAGCACTGGTAACAAAATCGCACATGCAATTGATCAATTTTTAATTACTTGGGAATTAGACAACTTAGTTGAATTTATTTGCTTTGATACAACAAGTTCTAATACTGGTATTCACAAGGGTGCCGCCTTTTTGCTCGAGCAGAAATTGGGGCGTGAATTACTTTTTCCTCATGCTGCCGTCATATCAGCGAAATATTTCTAAAAGCTGTTTTTGAACTGAATTTTGGTATCTCATCGGCTCCAGAAATTTCAATTTTTAAGCATTTTGCTGACGGCAAAAGAATTAAACGCCATACGGAATATTTGTATTTTTCTAACTCGCTATTACATACAGTATTGGTTAACATGCCAGCACGCAATTGAAGCACCACGTAGGGATTTACAACTAATTAAAGATGCAATCCAGTATTTTGATAAACGAATTTCAGCGGTTTTATTAGAAAAATTCAAAAATCACTTGTGGTATTTGTCAGAAGAAGCTCAGCACTTTTCGACTCTGAAGTTCCACTGAATACTAAAGGAAAGATGATTAAGGCTTTGGAAAAAACTAAAGATGACGATATTCCATGTTCAAAAAAATTCGAAACCACAATCGAAGACATAATGAAGCTCGAAGATAAGGATCTCAGCTATTTTGTTACTTGTAAGACGAAACGACTTTTTCTTCGATTGGAAATTAGCTCCGATTTTTTAAAGTACGATCCGTCATCATGGGGTGAAAGAGGTGATTATTCTTCTGGCCTGCAAATTTGTAAAAACCTGACAGTTGTAAACGATCCAGCAGAAAGAGCTGTTAAGTTAATCACTGACTTCAACTGAGCCTTAACATATGACGAAAAAGACAAACAGTTTTTATTGCAAGTTGTTGAATATTATCGACACATGTATCCATCTCATACTAAATCGTCACTACTAAGCCGAAAACATGAAAAATTTTAAAAACTAGAACAGTAAAACAAACAAAATAGAATATAATTAGGTGAAAACATATAAATAATGTAAATTAGTCAAAAATATTCCTGAAATAAAACTGTTAGTAATATATTTTACGAGCAAAGTAGTAATTTTGATGACTTTTTCTATATTGAGGTAATTTTA
>NC_051846.1:227468451-227481214 GCF_002237135.1 Teleopsis dalmanni | reverse complement strand
ATAATTTTGAAATTTAAATATAGTCTCTGTATTTCAATTACGTTAACGTACAGAAACCCGCTATATATTGGTGACCCCGACGTGATTTGAAAACGCAACACAAGCATGCCGGTGACACATTCAGATGAGGAATCTGGATCCAGGTCATCACAATAAATTTTTCTGTGAATTAAGCAGCACAACTTACACCCACTTTGATACGGCGCGGCCGCCAACGAGGCATGAGGCCAGCCTACAGATCAAAGTTACTTTCTCAAGCTGACGACTTCATCAAATCTCATCAACGCTCTCCACTCTCAATCACTTTGACACGGCGCGGCCGCCAACGAGGCATACGGCCAGCCTGCACGTCAAAGTTTTTTAAATCCTGCCAGCAAACGACTGATGAAGAAGTTAAAAAGCTTCTCAACGGAGACTCCAGCTTGCAAATCAAGTCCTTTACCTTACCAAACTCTGATGTATCAGTGTATTGTGACATTTCTACCGGGAACGTTCGTCCGGTCTTGACGAAGCATTTTCGCAAAATCGCTTTTGACTCGATCCACAACCTTTGTCACTCAAATGGTAAAAGAACTCACAAATTATTAGCAGAAAAGTTCATTTGGCCTAATATGAAGAAAGATTGTGCTATTTGGGCCAAATCCTGCATTGCTTGTCAAAAAAGCAAAATTCACCGTCACAACAAGGTACCTATTCAGCAGTATCTACCTGCTTCGTCTCGTTTCGACCACGTCAACATGGACATTGTCGGACCACTACCATGCTGTAGAGGTTTTCGTTACTGTTTGACAATGATCGATCGTTTCTCACGCTGGTCTGAGGTTTGTCCATTGCAGGATATTTCTGCTGAAAATGTAGCTTTCGCATTCTATTCCACCTGGATTGCAAGATTTGGCGTTCCATTACGTGTAACCACAGATCAGGGACGACAATTTGAATGCTATTTGTTTAAAGAGCTGTCTAAGCTTCTTGGTATTCAGCACTTACGTACCACAGCTTATCACCCTGCTTCTAATGGAATTATTGAAAGATTTCACAGATCTTTGAAAGCAGCCATTAAGTGTTATCAAAATGACAACTGGGTTGAAATATTACCTCTCATCCTTCTAGGATTTAGAGTTGTAGTGAAAGAAGATATTAACGCATGTCCTTCACAACTGGTTTATGGCGTTGGCTTACGTTTACCTGGGGAATTCATTTCAGAAGTTAATCGCGACGTCTCAAACCCTCAGGCAGAATTTGTAGCTAAACTAAAAAGATTTATGAACGACTTAAGACCAACTCAAACTGCTCATCATTCTAGTGGAAAGGTTTTTATTGAAAAAGATCTTTATTCCTCGGATCAGGTTTTCGTCAGAAATTCCATGATTTGTAAACCATTGCAGGCTCCATACGAAGGTCCATTCACTGTTCTTAAGCGTTTCGATAAATATTTTGTCGTGGATGTTAAGGGAAGGAAAGTGAATATCTCGGTGGATCGCCTCAAAGCAGCCTTCAGTGAACAATATTTTAAGGAACAAGAAGTTAAGCCTTTAGTCACTGACAAGAACGATCATAAGACATACACTTCGCGTTATGGTCGCAAGGTGTTTTTTCGGAAGGGGGAATAATGTAGCTGTTCATATTCTAAATAATCACAGTAAACTGGATTATTATTTAAGTATATTGACAACATTAAAACTTGAAATTTGAAAAAAGAAAAATATATTCGAAGAAGAAATTTCAGTTTTCTGATAAAGAAAATAAGTAGACTCAATAAATAATTTTGAAATTTAAATATAGTCTCTGTATTTCAATTACGTTAACGTACAGAAACCCGCTATAAATCAAACCATTTCCCCTTTTACCTCACATATCTTCTTAAGTCTTCAATTATACTAAATATTTATATTAAATATAGTACGGACACCCCTTTTTGGATAGATATTTTTCTTAAACCAAAATAGTTTTTCCTTATTATTAATTGGAAGAACTTTACCTGTTTTGGGCGTATAATACAACGTTCAGATAATACAACTATAATTACTCGCTGAATGAGTATTCGTTGAATAAGTATACGCTGAATCAGTATTCGCTGAATAAGTATTCCTTCGTTGAATGAATATTCACTGTATGAGTTCGTTGAATGAGTATTCGCTGAATGAATATTCGCTGAAAAATGATGAGTATTTGGTGACGATAAATGTTTGCGTAAACGAATTATTATGATTGCAGTCATGTCACGGCATCACAACATGCCCTTAAGAGTGTATTTCGTCTATAAAAGGGGGATCCAAGACATGCACTAATTGAAAGTAATCCTTTTATTTTTAATATTTTTGTGTCATTATTTACATAAGTTACAGGATGATTTTTCTAAAAATTAAATACTATAAACAGTAAACTATAAACTTAACTCTGAATGTGACGCAAGTTGATAAAAGAAGGCGAAATTGAATCCGGTTACGATATTTTCACCACTGGAGCATCATAGTTCCGTTCACTGAATGTGACAGAGATCATAAGCTCCTTGACAGCAACTTATTTCTCATTAAAAGATCCCACATCCATTTACAGCTTAAGTATAGTTAATACCTGATTACAACCCAGACCACCCATTGAACCTACTTCACTAAAATTCATCACTGAATCAGCGTTTTCATATATTTTCCTGTGGGTTATCTTATTTATGTAAAAGTTAAAGCATGAATGTCTCAAATTTTATTCTAATAATACGTGGTGCTGCCAAATTAAAGAAAAACTAACTTCTAACAGAATATAATCTAAGCATCTTAATAATTGTATATATTATTATTATATATTGTTCTTCATTTAGCTAGTTCTGCAAGCCGTCAACCGGATAGGGAACATAATATGCTATCTGTGATCGTAATTTCTATCGTAGTGTTAACTCAAAACACAACTATCGAGAACAGATATCAAGATATCGCGAACATGAGCCGACTAGATGCTTTAATGCAAGTTAGATAGTAATAATATAGACCGGGTAGTCACTACATATTGAGAAAAGTTTCAGCAAATGGGACTGCTTACAATATAGTGAATAAGCAATTATATAATAAGAATGGGGTCGGAGAGAAAGCCGAACAGTATATTCAACGCAAAACCGATGACAACCAGGCACATAGGTAGGCCAAGAACAAGATGGAATGACAACGTGTATGGTGATGCAGAAACGATTGGAGTACTGAACTGGAAGAGAGTAGCAGAAAATAGGGACAGATGGGGGCAGATCGTGAGGGAGGCCAAGGTTCACACTGGACTGTAGTGCCAAATAAGAAGAGGTGGTTCGCTTTTAAAACTTCACTGTAAATATTAATTATTGTAAACCCATAGGCTAGGCTTCCTAACTATGCACAAAATGAATGAAGTCTACCATCATCGACACTAATGCGATAATCAAAAGTTTAGGCAAGTTTACAAACACTATTACGATGCAATCAGTTTGGATATCAAGCGATAACCTCTACTAAGACAGTTATCTACTAAAAGAAATTATCAAAACTGGAATAAGTTCGGAATAAATGAATTATCAGAAATTAATGGAATTTAAACTGGGTTTCAAAGACATTTCAATCAGAAACCAGTACTTACTGCAAGCATAAAGCATGCAATTTTTTTTCTTCACCAATATACGGATTTTATTTTATTCAACCATTCTTATAAGTTCGTAGCATTTAAGTGACAATTATCTAATCGATCAATATTTATTATATTCACCCCATAAACAAATTAGATAAAACTAAACACTAATACAAATGAAAACACTATGATTTAGTTAGTTTACTTAATTTGATTTTAATCCATTTAATGTTTTACAATATTTGAAGTAAAATTTGTTATATATAATCAATTTAACGTGAAATAGTTTTTGCCAAGCAAATCTATGCATTATCCCCACACATTCAAAGCGAAAAATTTTAATCATTTAAACCCAACCACAGACAACAAAAGCATAATATAAATAATTAAAAATACTAACAAATTTTTAGTTGCGTCTGCAAATAGAAATTTAAATTACGTGGAATGAAGCTTATTGTTGTTGCGTTGAATTGCCATTCCAAGTGGCATTATCGTCATCCGAATCCTTTTGATTGTCCCGTAGGCGGTGAATGTTTGAGCCACCATAGCGACGGAAAGATTGGATTGATTCATTATTACCGGTTGGTGTCACTCCTGCACCACTTCTACCAACACCACTGCTACCAGCACCAACACCACCGTCTGGTGGACTGGAGTTTGATGGCAGAAAAGGGTCCAAATTTCGTCGCTTAATGCTGCAACATGAAAGTGTAAATGAAATTAATTTTTTTAAATGAAATTTATTAAAAAATAATTACGCTGCATCCAAATTGAGACCCTGCTCTTCATTGACACGCTTTTGAGCTCCAAGATTACCAGGATCGTCACGTTTGCTCATATTTCTAAAATAGCTGAAAATCATGAGTGCAGGAGTCAGCATAGCCCAAAATATTGTAACAAAAATATTCATAAGGCCACCCCTACGCGCTATTATAGCTGACGGTCCACCAGTATCCTTGGGAATAACCAATATAACAGCACTGGGAATAAGTTCCAATTCTTCCATGGTCTTAGTGTCAAATTCAGTTGTTAATTCACGTTTAGGATAGTTGGTAGATAGAACGAAAGTTTTAATACCCGTTCCCGGCAACAATTCATTCTTAACATAAGCACGCACTTCGGAAAGTGTAACTGTTCGCTTAAACACCTGATTCTTATTCTCACCATTAGGAATACGGAATTGTATACGTGTAGAGTCAATCCCTACACTGGAGGTTGAAGCAGCTTGCGAAGTGGTAGGTTCAGAAGGAGTTGGTTTGGGTATGTCTGCAGTAAACTTCTGTGCACGTTCTGCACGATCAGCAGCAATTTGTGCGCGAATACGTTCACGTGCAGCTTGTTCTTCCAAACGATCGCGACGTATATTCTCCTAAAGGCAAATAATGTATAGTTAAGTTTTTACTTAATTATTAAAGAGAATAAACCACGTAAAAAAACTTAAACAACATACCTTCATTTCTTTCAACTCCTGATCTCTTTGCCACTCCTGTAAATTTTGCATAACCTTACCCTCCTTCCTGCGACGCAGTTCACGTTCCTTTTCCAAAATGTTTTCTTCTTCAATACGTTTCTTACGCTGTTCCTCCATTGTTTTTCTGGTTTCGGCAAGGCGTGCATTGACATCAGTTAAAATAGCTTCGTCATTATTTGAAGTCGTTGGATCATCTTGACTTGGTGTGTTTCCTGCTGCTTCCCGTTCATCCGTTTTCTCTTTCAATTTCTTGTAGCAAACATCACCATCACATATTATTTCATATTCTTTATCACCTTCTGCAGATTTAGTTGACTTTGTCTTAACCATATTTTCTTCATTTACAACACAAGCCGCTCCACTAACATCGGTACATTCAGTTATCTCCGCTGCAGTTGAGACATTTTCAGGTATAACCGGTTCTTCTACAACATGCTCTAGAATATCTTCAACACTATTCTTTGTCACCAAGTCTTTAGCTGCCGTGTTAGATGCTGCAGGAATGCTTGCCTCAATATGTGCTTGTTCGGCCTCAATCAGTGAAGTCGATGCAGAAGTTACTTTCCCAGAAATTTGCAAAACATTAATAATCTTATCATCCAACTCATTTACGGACGAAATAATGCCAGTGCCGATATCCAATGGTGTACCAGTTTGACCAATAAAAAATAATGATGGTATAGGAACAACTTTGTCTATATTGTATTATATAAGACAAATTTCAAAAGTTTATAGAAATAATAATTATTTAACAAGCCTTGTTTACTTACACACGGAAGCGAACTGCATATACTCTTGAGTTTCGCTCTCTATTTTGATAGCAATGAAATTATCAGTTTCCAACTTGCCGCGAATTTTTTCATCATTTAAGAATTCTGTAATTCTTTGCGAAGCCTCATCTTTACCTAAAAACGAAATTCAATATTTTTATTGTAAAATATATTTTAAATATACGTGGCCTGTTAGTTTTGCATGTTTTCATGTTTAATTTCATCACCTACCTTCAACGTAAACGACGAAAATTGCATTTTTGGTCTTGGATTTCTGGATCGCCTCCGGTATGCTTCCTTGGTACCAATTCATATTAAGACAATATTATAAGCGTCTTAATATGTTTTTGTAAGACTACTAACTAAAAATTTAACTATTTGAAGGGATACAAGTTTAACCAAATTAAATGGAAACTTCACTTATATTTTAGTTTTCATTATTTGACAGCTGACTAAAAACATTGAAAGAAATAAGGAAATTAAACAGAGTTGTATTTGAAAAATATGTAGGTTACTGCCACTTAAAAAAAAACACACATAAAAAACATAGAAAACGAAGTTGAATGCAATAGTAGTACATTCGCACTGTCTCATATAGGCACTTGTTAATTTCTATTAATTAGGAAACGTTCACATTATAATAAGCTTATTTCTGCAGCTGATAAAAGTTTATAAACTCGAACTCGCATATGGACTTAATAATATATTACATAAAAAAATTAAATAGAAAATTGATAAATTAAATCATATATATACATTTTATCGGACCTATTCTGTGCACTTTATAAAATTGTCAAACATTGACACTTGTCAAAATTGACTGCTGTAAAGGTTTTGGTATTCTGTGACATAAATAAAAAGCTCTTTTTTTAACTAAAATATACGCTCCTTACAAGCATTTTTTTTATTGTGATTTGAATACATGAAAAATGCTTTCGACAATTTAAAATATATGCTCTTTTTTACGAACAGTTACGAACAATTACGAACAATTTTATATACAAAACACTTTACACCATAGTGTGGTGAGAAGCATTAGGTACTTGAGCTTTGAAATTTGTCAAAATATGTCCAGAATACCAAAACGCTTTTTGCTTTATAAAAATCAAAAATTTTATTAAAGAATTCAAATCTGTCAAGTGCACAGAATAGGTCCGTATATATCAATTACATTTACATTTAATTAAGAAAAACAAAGATTTTATAAAAATTTACTTCCTCAGTGCCTTTGTTTACAGCTCAGCTGTTGTTTGTTTATATTTTACAAATTTTTGTTTATATTTTACAAATGAAGTATATGACAAATATTTCAACTTTTGTTAATTTCGACAATTTTCGCCTTAAATAAGCTGTTTTATTGATAATAAGCTTATTTATATGAAAGATGTTTGTATAGTAAATCATCATCATTAGTGGTTATAGTGTGCAAAACGGCTTAAATGAGACAATGTGAATGTGCTATTATATCGAGTTATATTAGGCCTTTTCTTTTGTAAGCATATTACAAAAGAACTGCCTATTTTAAATATAACATATGAAACAACAACACCGCCGGCTTATATAATCCAATCTTTTTGAAACCGCTTAACTAATAAGCAGCTCAAATCGCATGGTTGTCAACACTAAAAATTCGTCCATTGTGAACGTTTTTTGGAAGTACACACAAAATTTCCAGTTAACTGTCAACGAATGATTTCGGAAATTATTCGTATTTCGTGTCGTCATTGTTCCTAAAAAATACGTTATTTTTTCTATTTATTATTTTACTGCAAAAGGCATGAAAAATTATATTATTCACAATCATGAAAAAAAAAATATTGTCAGCAATAATTACAAAGAATTATTATTCATTTTCGAAATTTCAACTTTGTGATAACTCCAATGTTTGATTTTGGAGACATACTCTCCACTGGTACAGATAAACAGATAGTTTGACGTGAGTCAAATTCGTTCCGTCAAGACTATATAGCAATAAGAGTAATAGGTGTGAAGTGTAATTAACTCTTTCATTTAGTGCCTGGGGAGTTGAGGAAGGGAAGAGACAATTACTAAAGTCAATAAACAATAAATTAATACAGATTAAGACGGGTGTTTTAAAAAATTGTCTTTGTGAAGAAGTAGATTGCATATGTAGGACTAAATATTATTATTATTCTTGAAAGGGTACTTGCTATTAGACTCTTTAGCAACTAAAATAGAATTACTTTGTTGACATCAAAATCGTTCTATCCTCCAATCCAACCCTTTTTCTTCTCCCCCTACTTTCAACAATCATCCTTCCATATCCTAATCCACAACAACAACAAGATTTTGTTCAAAGAATTACTTATGGAGAGTGATTTCAACAGCATTACATGACATTAAATTAAAAAACGGAATCCTGGAATAGCTCATGACTCTTTGGTTCCAAGAACTGCCGAGTCTACATTCCGGAGTCATTCGTTGAGTTCGGCTCCTACTCGTTGAGTTCAGTATTCCTAAAAAGAGCTATACAGCCAGACAACAACAACAATGGAGTCTTAATAAGAATTGCAACCATTATCGATGTTATTTTATAGGCTGATCGACAATGATATATTAATAACAAAAAGATCGCACATTTTGAGTAAATAACTATAAATACTGTGTGAAAACACAGTCTTACGAATTGCAACCGGCTGCCATCGTATGTCGCATGTTGACCATCTTCATGCGGAATCGAAGTTTCTTCTTGTAAAAGAACACAACCAACTGCTGTCCAAGCAATTTCTACTCGCGTGCCACACAGATGGACATCCCAACGGCGATCCAACCTTTAATAATCATATCGACCAATATTGCAATGGAGCTAACATCAGTGAGATCGAGTACAAACGTGGACTAAAAGCACTCCACACCAATGCAATATCTTCTTCGAGACCTAGGTTGACTCCCAACAAGGTCCTCAATAGGCCTCCGCCTAACATTTTCCAGGATGAACGTAGTCTTCCTCGTGCAGCAAGAACTGTCCTTGCTCAATTGAGATCAGGATATAGCCATGTGCTGAACAGTTACTTGTCACGTATAAACACGTCCATTCCTAATGTGTGCCCAAATTGCAGCTCCATCCCCCCCGATGTCCCCATCTGTTTTCGTGTCCCAATGCAGACACTAATTTAAGTCCTATCGACCGTTGGACTCGTCCCTTGAGGTAGCTAGGTTTCATCGGCCGAGTCCTGGTTAGTTTCAAATTATACCACCCCTTCCTTTATCCTCTTCACCATATCCCCCTCTATCCACTCCCTTACCCATGTATTCGTATTGTAATCCTTACATGTTATCTGCTTTCAGATCCCAGTGGGTTACAACAACAATAACAATATAAATACTATAAAACATTTTCAATAATAATTTTTATTCCATACAATATGTTCTATCGATTATAATAGCTAATTTTTTTATGTATTCTCTGATTCATTAATCACATTCACAGAGTTCGATTAAAAAACATAACAGAAGTATAAAATGACGTCTGATTCTTATCAGAAGGGGGCGGCATGCTATCTCTAATTAGATTAGCAATTGGGGGAATTGATGACAATATTCACAACACATTTTAATGATTTATTTTGATATTTGACAGATTGAGACATTTAAAACAATTTATTAAATAATAAATTATAACAACCTTAATTCATCACTGCTAATATCGCCGGAATACATACAACACCAAAGCACCTTTCCAGAATTAAAACTACTTGCTTTTATGTTAAATGGCCACTGATGGCACTAAAGTTTATTACAGAATTACGTATGTTACACAAATTTGCTTATATCGCTATTAAGGACATTAGTTTATATTTTTAAATGTAAAAGTGATATTTATGCACTTATTTTGCTTATGTTTTTCCATTACTAAACAGTACAAATAGTGCAATTAACAAAAGGATATTTTTAACCTCATTTTTATTTAATAAAGCTTCACACCACCAATTTTGTACATTTTTTTTCAGGGCAGTAAAAATGACTTAAATTTTAATGTAAAATTCCATATATGGTGTGGCTGTTCCTATATGTTGGCTGGTGCCGTATCTGAAAGAAGCGTCACTTAATTATTTACAAAAATTGTTGAAGTAGCCAATATTTACCCTCGCTGACTGAGCTTATATTGCTTATTGTTGATAATGCTGGCGATATACTATTAATATAGATTTTTGGTACTCTAACGCGCAAACGTTTAATCTTGTAACCGCTGTGTTTCGACAATGACAGATTCAGCAAGTACTCACTATTAATTTTCTTGAGACGAACTGCGCATTTACGGATCCGTAAATCAGTTATAATATCCTGAATTTGATCCAATTGTTCGTTGACGTAAGACATCCTATCCAATTTAACAGTCAACTTCCTCATTTTTCTTGGAAGTGGTTTATCAACTTACAAAAATAGCGTTTTCCTTTCAAATTCCTTTAGCCCTTCTTTCGTTGTGTTTTGTGACGCCAAACTGTTTTTTACTGAAGTTGATAAAGTTTATGATATGAAAACGCAGAAGTTGTCAAAAAAATTTCGCGACAGGGTTGCATTTTACTCAAAGTTATTCTAAATATTTATATTTGTTAAACAATCACATATAATAGATTTGTTCCACTAACTACTCGTAGTAAAACTCGAGTAAAGTAAAAACTAAGAGCATAACACAAATACAATGCCAGTGTATGCAATGTTCAGACACACCCTTATTTCGCAAAAATTTTAATTTCATTTTCATTTCAGCGAAATTAAGTCTTAAGGTAAGAACGATATTAAAGAAAGTGGCGTTAAAACGAAAGCTGAAATTAAGGGACATTTCAAATGCAATTATGCGTAGGATAAATTTTAAGCAAAAGATAATGTTGAGATAACGAAAAAGTGACATTTTTTTATATAAATGTCAATGACAGTTGATTTTAATAAAACCGATCAAATATTTTGAAAGTAGTGCAAATTTTTAAATTTGAATAAAGAAAAAAAACTAAATCCACTAAAGCTAATAAAACTACTGAATGCCATCGTTTATAGTTATAATAATCTACTTTTAAAATTTCCCAGATACAAATGATGTTTGGAGCATAATTTTTAACATTCGATTTGTATCCAAAATCATATTATTTCCTTAATTTCATTTTTACCAAATTAAGGATATTAGGCATGATATTGCGCTCTTTACACAAGTTTTCATGGAACAACCTTGTGAATTTGAAAAATAAGAGCGGAGAAATAAAATTTAAAAAACAAAAAAAGTTTCATAATAGTAAGTGCAAATATTTTTGAATGCTTTCTGTTTTAAAAAAGTGAGTTAGAATTTCGTTTACAGATAGGATTATACGGCGTTTACATTGGCCGAAAATGGCTCATTTTGGTCAAAAATCGAAAATGAGTATCGAATGGCTCATTCTTGCATATAAAATTTCAAGCACAAAAATGAGCAATTTTCTCACATTCTGTATGAATGACGTTCGAATGCATTCCACATATGTTCCAAATGCAAGGGAATCTATTGAACATACCCTAAATGAAAGCTCTTCATGGCATTTTGACAGTTTGAAAAAGCTGTTTTGACATATTTACAAAAAAAGATAAACAAATGTTTGGTGGTTGCATTTTCTTTAAAACGATGCACCAATTTTTGGAACTTCTACTTCCCAAAAATAAATAAATCGAATCTAGAAACAAGTTTTTAGTTTATATTGTAAGGTTTGAAGGTATATTTAACCTTCCTGTAACATTTTTTTTGGCACAGGCCAAAAATTAAATCAACATGCAAGTTGAAAAATCAGCTGTTTGAAATGAGAAAAAATTAAATACAACGAATGTAAACACTTTCAAATGACTCATACAGAATGAGCCATTTTCAGCCAGTGTAAACGCCATATTAGAACGCCTTAGAATTCATAAAATTTTATTTTATGTTATTTTTACAGACATAATGAAGGAAAGAAAAATTTTTGTGCCATATTCACCAACAACTTTTCTGCAATTACAAAACAATAAAAAATTGTGTTTACACATTGTAAATTGCAATTATTTAATATATTTTCTAATAGATCATGAATTTGTGAATGAGGTATCGCAAAGATTTGTTGCTTAAGAGGGGAATTTTATAATAAAAGAATTAAAAAGACTTTGCGAGGTTTGAAATGACTTTTGATTACCTTGTTCTCTTATATCGAAACAACATGATATGTAATTTTATAGTTTCTTTTTTCCTTTATATAATCATAAATTAACCGATTCTAAATCATCATTATAGTCACTATCTCGAAATATATTATTTATTTTTTATTCTGGCTGTGTTGTAAAACTTAGTTTACTTAACAAAATACTTATTATGTTTTTATCCATTTTACTACTTATTTTTAATAGTTGGTACAATTAAAGTTTCAGAATTTTTTTACTTTCACCAGTGCCCCGCAAATAAACAATTCGAAAATTTAAATTCAAACCAAAACAGCTGATTCACACATAAATAAAAGTTTTGTTTGAAATAAAATAGGTTTGTTCCACAAACTACTCATAGTAACTTTGAGTAATACGGCGTTTACATTGGCCGAAAATGCCTCATTTTGGTCAAAAATCGAAAATGAGTATCGAATGGCTCATTCTTGCATATAAAATTTCAAGCACAAAAATGAGCAATTTTCTCACATTCTGTATGACGTTCGAATGCATTCCACATACGTTCCAAATGCAAAGGAATCCATTGAACATACCCTAAATGAAAGCTCTTCATGGCATTTTGACAGTTTGAAAAAGCTGTTTTGACATATTTACAAAAAAAGGTAAAAAAATGTTTGGTGGTTGCATTTTCTTTAAAACGATGCACCAATTTTTGGAACTTCTACTTCCCAAAAATAAATAAATCGAATCTAGAAACAAGTTTTCAGTTTATATTGTAAGGTTTGAAGGTATATTTAACCTTCCTGTAACATTTTTTTGGCACAGA
>NC_051846.1:227440544-227468351 GCF_002237135.1 Teleopsis dalmanni | reverse complement strand
GGACAGACATTTGAGTAAGGGATGTCCCAAAGATCATAAATATCTTTTGGTGGTTAATAAGATTTGACACAGTAGATGAATGGTCGTTTTCTCTTCCTCCGCTGAGGCACAAATATGATAATACCAATTAAAACTAGTCAGTCTAGATTCGGTTTAATGATCTTCGGTTTAATAAAATTCCGTTCAATGAACATCTGTTCAGTAACTTCGGTTCATTGAACTTCTTTGGTTCAGTGAACTTCGGTTCAGTAAACTTCGGTTTAGTGAACTTAGGTTCAATAAACTACGGTTCAGTGAACTTCTGTTTAGTGAATTTCGGTTTAGCGAACTTCGGTTTAGCGAACTTCTGTTCCGTAAGCATATGGAAAATTAAAGTGTGTTGCAACAAAATGATACTTGCTTAAGTTAATAATGCCGTGGTACGACAGTGTTCCATTATTTTAACTATAATATACAAGACTGCCATTCCAATCTCACCTAATCTAGTCAGCACTTATTATCATTATAATTGATAGCGTAATCGTGATGTATACCAAATAATGGTACTTCGAAAGATTCTTCTAATCAGCAAAAATTATTCCAATACACTAAACTGTAGTATTTTGAAGAACATTCATTATTTATTCTTATTCTAAATCTAATCTAATATTGTTTCAATATTAAGTATTTTATATATACTGCTTATCACAATGATATATGAAGCGATTTATAAATCTAAATGAATCAGATTACAGTTCATTATTCATCTAAATATTTATATGCGATTTGATTTGATAATCGTTTTTGATTTGTTTGTTTGTAATCGGTGATAAATTTTAGCTGTAATGCATATAATGTAAAACTGCAAAATGAAACGCGTATAAACACATGAATATCAATCTAGAAATGATAACAAAACATTCTTCATGATTTATATGCATTGTTTGAAGAGCTTCTAAAACAAAACCCAAAAACCACAAACAAAAAAAAAAATAAAGTAGAAAAATATTCAAACAGTTTCATTAAAAATACAAAATGAAATAAAATAAAAATAAATAGATTGCATATATATATATAAATAAATATGTTTACAGAACAAACATGTCCTTAATACGATGGAATATACACACAGATGCGCTATTATGACAGCATTTTCATTTTACTACTGTTTATTCTGCTTATAGCTTAAAAGTGCATATCAATACTGCACACAGTAAAGGGTTAATATAATAAATTATAAAAATAGTTTATTGGTTCTTGTGCTCGTTAGTCACGTCGAGAAGAAAATTGCTTAAAGGTTATGAAAATAGTGTTTAAAGGATATTACAATATACTAAAAAAATTTGAAATCCTTTTTTAAATTATTTGCCTTTTAGAATAAAATTGGGTTTTTACATTTTTTTTAAATAGTAAAAATAAAAAAAAAGTTTTTTAGATAAAATGTTAAAATAATTTTAACACAAAAAACTTTGAACAGAATTAAATAAATTATTTTTTTTATATTTACTATTTCTTTTTGATTCTTCTTCTTAAGTTAGTGCTATTACGCACTTTTACTCTATAATGGCTGGGAGGCTTATCTCTTCCCCACACTAGGCTTTAAGTTTATATATATTATATAAATATTTTAAGCAATTCTCTCCATTAACGGAATATAAGTAAGTAAGTCATCTTTGATGACTCGTAACATCTTTGATGACGGCACTTGGTTCGAAAGTTTTGATGCATCCATCGTATAGCCCGAGCCTTGCACCGTCTGACTACTGTTTGTTTCGGTATCTGCAAATCTTCCTTTACGGTAAAAAATTGGTCATTGAAATAGCTGCTAAAAATCTCTAAGTTTTTCGCTAATCAATCACACAATTTCTACATCAAAGAAAAATTGTTGAAAATGTGGATAAGATCATGGTAACTGTCAAATCAGACTGACGGTCATAAAGGCAGTATTTCGATTGCCTAAGAGCTAAATATACTTTGAATAAGGCTGAATACAAAAAGAAGCTCGGTGAATCACTGCTGTGTCGCAACAAACTCGAACCATTGCTAAGCAGTTGGTGCCTGGTGACCGGTGGTGACAAACAGATCATTAACAAAAACGTTAAGCGGTCATGGTCGAATTGCAGTGAGCCGGCTGAAACGGTGCTCAAGCCAGAATTGACGGCTAGGAATGTTTTGCTGTAGTTTGGTGGGATTGGCAAAGAATCATCTACTATAAGCTGCTCCCCTACGACAAAACTCTCAAAATTTGGAACTAAACTGTCAATAACTGGACCGTCTTAAGGAAGCAATCGTTTAGAAACGGCCAGATTTGAGTAATAGGAAACGAATTGTAATCCATCAAAACAACGCCAAGCCACACACAACGTTAATGAGCAAATGACTCCAAGAGGTTGATAGAGCACTTCTTATGCATCCATCTTATAGTCCAGATTAAAATCTGGCACTGTGTGACAACCACATGTTCCTGTCCAAGGTGAACGATGGACGATTTTTTCTAGTGAAAAATTCGCTTCAAGAAAAACTTGAAAAAATTATAACTGTCTCAATTTTTGCTAATAGGAACGAGAAATAATAAAATTAGGAAAGGATCATAATGAAATTATGTTTAAAATAGCAACAAGTTATTAAACAAAACGGCGCATATTTGACCTTTATCGGATTTATTAACTATAGTAAATAAATCTTCAATTTCATGCAAAAATAATAGATTTCTTTTTACTACATCTGTTACATTAAATCTTTTCCATTGTACTGCTTTCGTGGCATTGCTAAGGATTGCATTAAGAATAAACAAAAAGCGTTGTTTAGCATATGATGAAGTTTTGATTAGAAACTTAATTAACTGATGGAAATATTTAGTGACTAGGTCCCATACTTGAATACCATAAAGTTATATAGACTTTAGGATTATTTTATAAAAAATAATTATGTAGTTGGTTTTGTTTATTAGTTATATTGTTATAACTATTCCTTCTTATTGTATATCTTCCATATTAGTTGCCAACTTAATTACTCATGAAAATATTAAGCGCTGTCCTCTAAGTGTAACTAATAACTATTGATAGTATTAAATAATTCTGTAGTAAATACTATAATATTTGAATTATTAAATCATAAAATCCTTTTAAATATATTACACTTCAGTAAAGAACAGTACTTTTTATTTAATCGTATTATATTCTAAATAGTATTCAGTATAACAAGGTGTAATACTATTTAAATTACACAATTGAACTACAAAATCTGTTAATTTAATTGCATTCCCACGCTTGCATACTCTATGTCCTTCGTCCTTTAGACTCATTTTCACTTAATTCAAAAACACTTTGTGTCTTGTATTTTTTTTCGTCTATACTGTCAGCCTTTCAGTTTGGTTTATCGAGTTATCCATGACGACCGGATGTAAATTGATTTATTGTTGCTTACATGCCGGCCATTGTTGTTGTTATTAGTGTTGGTACTGCTATTGGTGCTTCTGGTTGGTATTACTGGTTTGTAAATGCACATGTGCGGTTAGAGCTGCATGTTTATTTTTTGTCCTTAATAAAATGCATAAAATCCCTTCTCTATGGCGTGTGTGGATCGGTGTTGGTTCGGTTTATGCAATTACTGAGGTGTTTGCAATTTGATAATTGGCGCAAAATTTATTGATTTTTAATGGCATCGAGCAGGTTGCGTAAAATAATTAAATTTTAATTTTTATGTTACACAAAATCTGGTTTCCATATTAACAAAATATAATAAAATTAATTTTAAATATTACAAAGTACTGTCATACAGTAATATAGCCTTTAAGTTTGTAATTATGACTAAATGGTTTATTAGATTGACAAATAATATCAGTGTTTTTTGTGATTTCGTTTACACTTGTTTATTTAAAATTAATTTGTATAATAAATTGGCAAATAAATAAGGGACTATCATATTCAGATTTGGTTATGTTAAAGTTAGCACTTTAAAACTGCATTTCGATCAATTTATTGCGAAATAAACAGTATTGTCCGGGAGACCAATATATTCTCCGTAAACAAAGACACTTGTTTTAAAAAAAGCACGGAAATTATTCAGTCTCTCAGAAAAGGACATCCATGAGATCGTATGTGGTATAACTACTTATTCGCTAACAATAAAGTAAACCTTTTGGCTAATCCTACCTTCACATAAGCGCTGTGTAAGTTGTAAGGACGAAGAAAACTAGAAGTTAAGTGAGTAATTTTTCCTTACAAGTATTAAACGCCAAGACTGAACTTCTGGTTTGTTCTTATAGGACTTCGAAATGATTTCATAATAACAACGGTTACGGTTCCTTATTAAGCAGCAGTATTATGTTATAGGGTCTAAGTACGTTCGAAATGATTCCATAATAACAGCGGTTAAGGTCTCGTGTTAGCAATAGTCTTCGATTGAACTCATAGAGTCCAAGTAAGTTGGTTAAATAAATAAATAAACTCAACTAAAATATATTCTGATTATTCTAAAATAAACACTACGTTTATTTTACACCAACATTTAAAGAACTCTGAAATATGTAACAAAACATTATTTTACTTTTAAATTTAACACTCTAATTCTATTCTATAGTTATTATAGAAAAAATACCTTAAAAATATATTAAGTTAATTTAATCGGACTTAATCGGAACCTAAGTATATTCTTCAGCAATTACAAAAAACTTGAACATTTGATGCTGATAGGTGACAGTTTGACTCATATTTATTTAACTAGAAATACACGTGGTAACTCATTGCTTTATTCAGTAAAGTTAAATGATCTGCTTCTTGCTTGAACCGTAAATACTCAGCAGATACCCTTTAGCTTCTCACAATATATCATTATTCACCGTACTAAAACCTCATAAGTAAGCGTGATATGTAGGGCTTGATCCAACTTGTTTAGTTAAAGTAATGAAATAGACTTTTGCTCTTACCGATATCCATTTCTTTTAAAGCTCTATTACCCTTAATTAATTATTTGTTACATATTAAATTATTACCCAGGTTTATTTATTAAATTTAGTCTTTCGTTTGATTTTCTACACTATTTACAATAAATAGTAAAAATATAATAGTATCTTTGCGTAAGTGCCTCTGCTTAAATAACTTATAAAGCTGTCATTAAAATAGGAGTTTTGATGTGGTCCATATTAATAAGTTCTCGGGATACGTTTTAGGAAGAGACTTATCGTACTCGCGATATGAATTCAGTTGAAGAGAGGAATGTACATGCAGCTTTGCTATTCCTCATTCTAAAATAACTTAACTATATGTAGCCGATGTTCAGGATTTTTTAGATGATTACTGTAGACCATTGTTAAGTAGGCACAGCAATAAATAGATCACTGTAAAGTAACAACTTGCTACTAAGAACGATACTTGGACTAAACTCAGTATATAGACTACTGTTAAATAGCAGTTTGTTACTGAGATGGATGTTTTCCAATCACAAGTTGTCAGATTACTTACTATATAACTGCAGTATAGTACTGAGAGGAATGTTTGTACTGAGCTAAGTAGATAGACTTCTGTACATTGTTCAGCTGAGTATATTAATCAAAGTAGTTAAATATTTCGCTTAAGATTTAAAAATCTTCTTCTTTACGGCATGTAAAGACATCCTTTCGAAAGACATAGTATATATATTGTTTTTTGCAACGTAATTCTATTACAATTCTACATTTAAACAGAATTCTTTCTAGATAAGATATGACTTAAAATAGAAATGGAAAATTTAAAAAACTCATACTTTCCTTGTTGCTTTTTATAACCTTAACCCCTCTGTAGCCTTTGTATAAATTCCTTTTATATCCTATAATTTAATAGAAATACCACAAGAGCAAAACACATTACTTTTGATAATTGATTACCATTGTGCAGAAATATCTTTGCCATTTATTTAAGAGCAGCAGGGGCAAGAAAAGAAATTATAAATATAAATAATTTTTACTTTTATTTATTATTGTTATGTTTTTGTTTTGCTTTTTGTAAAGTACACTTGATATAACTCAGCACTTTAACCCACTGTGAGCTCTCCCAACAATAATAAATCACATTTGGCATTGAAATAAAGTATTTCTTCTCTATGCTTGTAGACTTTTATATACACAAATGTACTTTTTTCTAGGAGAAGTGTACGACTATATCTACACATAATTCTATATACTTATATATGTTAGTAAATTTGTAACTGTATTGGCAAGAATGTACTGTAAGAACTAATAAATTTACACTTGTTGATTGTAATTTATTATTTTCGTGTCATAAAATATTTATGCCGACTTTCTTTATTGTCAGTGACAAATTCTACACCGAACTTTTTATTTGAATTTGAGAATTACATTTTATTTTCAAATTAATTTTTTTATTTTTTTTTTTTGGAACAAAAATGATTTTATTAATGAATTTCTCCTTCTCCATTAAATGAAATCTATAAAAAATATTTTGTTAAAGTAATTTATCTTGAACTCGTGCTCGGTATTTGCATTTATTGCCAATAAACAAATTTTGTATCAAACCGGAAAATATTTGTGTGGGAGATATTTTGCTTTAACACTATTTCACTTCACTCTCTATTATTATTTGCTTTGGGATATTTGGAAATTGTTGCATACCGTGGGATTATTGTTAATATTATGTTTAAAAGAAAAAAAAGTTCACTGTCACATGATCTATAGTTATCGATTGAAATAATAAATATAAATTATTTATAAACAACTTTTTGTTTTAAACAAGTTTTGCTCTCTGTGTGGTAACACATGACGTATGAGTGACTTTTTGGTATAAACATTTAGTGCTGCCTACCTGACTATCTTCGAGCAGTTTGAGCATACTGGAATTGGACGTTTTAATAATAAAAAATATTCCACATAACTTCTTTTGAAGTATACTAAAGCGTTAATAAGGTTAAAATGACTTATTTTAATATAAATTTTTTTAATAGTGCGTATGGTACATATGCACATTAGCCAACCTCTTAGTAAAAAGGTGATTACAAAATTCTTTACAAAGATATTGAATGGTTTCTTTGTGTATATAAATTTCAATAAATGATATAAATTTTTCAGTGTTTCTATCTGCGTGCTTAAAAGTTAGTTATAATATGATATTTACAACACAACTGCTGTGTGCAGTTGTTTAAAATAAAATTTAAATAATTTCTTTCAACCTCTTTAGTGCTGAGTAAAGGCAAAGGGCATGCACTTAAACTAAAGTATAACACTTAATCCACTACATCTGATAACATATAACGTAACTTGTAGTTATACTTATATACATTAAGACCGAAAAGTTTCGGTCATAATTAATTAAAACGCAAAATTCTTATCTTCTTCACTATTTATTTATTTTCCTTTTCAAAATATGCTCCATTAGAGCGTACACATTTGCAACGTTTCTTGCATTCTCCAAACATTTTATAGGCGCTTTCCGGTATGGCTTTGAGTTCCCTCTGCGAATTCTGTTTTACGTCTTCTATGGATTCAAAACGCGTTCCTCTGAGTGGTAATTTGAGGTTGGGAAACAGGAAAAAGTCACACGGTGCAAGATCAGGTGAATACGGTGGCTGTTCGATGGTATTTATTGAATGTTTGGCCTTAAAATCGTTGATAATGTTGAACAAATTGAGGTGAATCGGAACAAGCCGGGCGTTGACACGTCGCATACACAAATTGTCCACCAAAATCAAACGAGCCATCTCACGACCGATGCCTAGCTCTCGTGCTATCTCTCTAACACTCACATGAGGATTTTTGAACACGATTTCCTTTGCCTTTTCAATGTTTTCGTCGGTGGTAGAGGTCGAAGGTCGTCCAGAACGCGGCATGTCTTCGACGGTCGTACGACAGTCCTGAAAGGCTTTGTACCACTCATAAACTTGAGTTTTCGATAAAACTGATTCCCCATAAGCCTTTTGTAGCATTCGCAACGATTCTGCACACGAAATTTCGTTCGAAAAACAAAATTTGATGCAAACTCTTTGTTCAATATTTTTTTCCATTGTTTTTTTCGCAACGCACTACTGAGGTGAACTGGTTTCAACAGCTGCCGTAAACGAACTGTCCGACAGATGCGCTTCATTTTTTGGCATGTAATTAAGGACAGTGGTGCCAAACTACATAACTTTAAAATATCGAAAAATATACAGCGCGCGAATTTTAAATGAGAACCTCCGAAAACCTTTCGGTCACAATGTATATACAATATTAATATATATAATATGTTTGCATTCAGTTAATATCCTCATGCATATATATTTCCTGTCGTGACATGCAATCACAAAGGCCACTTTGCATACAGATTAGTCTTTAATTGTTCTAAAGCAAAATGCATGCTGCAATTGCGTAAAAGGTAAGAAATTTAATTATGTATATGTAGCCGTGCACTCAAAGAAATATTAATAAATGTGTTGTATGCATATATCTTGAACGTGCTGTAGAAGAATTCAAAAATATTTATAATTGGTTGAGGATTTCTATACTGTTAGGTTAAAATGAGAGGGCGTTAGTGTATGCAAACATCAATAATTATAGTACATTCGGAAACATCTTTTTTTACCTATTACCTTATAATAATTATAATAGTTATCTATAATACTATCAAAAGTATTAATAATTAGTTAAGCATTTTTTGTTGATAAGTTGGTTTAAGAGGACGTTTGGTATACCAACATCAAAGCTTATATTTGAAAACATCTATTGTTTACTGTAATGGCCTCTATTGCACTTTCTCCTTTTTTCCAGTATGTGATTATACTGTTAGTTAGTTAGTTATGGTAGAGGGAGGAAAGAGTTCTCTTCAATCAGCTAAAAAAGCCGTTTTGAATCCACAAAACCTCTAGAGAAGCTAGAAACACCCAGAGGCATTTATAAAAGCAAGAATTTGGTCAATGCGAATACTAGAGTTATCGCCGAGTGTGTTGAAGGCGGCCCATAGAAACTTAAGCCTAGTTCTGACCAAATCTGGACAAATTATATTCTAGTTATTAAGGTTAATTTTTTCTTGCCGATAATGGCGTGTCTTTTTATGACGAAAGAAACTATTTAAAAGTTAGACGGATTCAAATAGCAAAAAAAAGACAAAGACAAAAATTTTTTATTTTTAATTTATTAAAATTTGGCTGACCATACAACGCTGTTTCGAGTATTGCCAAGTACTCTTCATCAGTTGTCTTTGGAAATAATCGAATTTTATTTAATTAGTTTATAGTCCGTATATAATTTGTTCGGAGTGCAAGTGCCAGGCTTAGAACTCGTGTCTGTCAAATTAGAAGCGATGAATAATCGTGTTTATCCACAAATAGCCAAGGCTGCACAAACTTTCAATGCTCAAATTCCAGGTTATGTCACATATTTTTATTTAATTAGTGACACCAACCAAAGTACTTACCGTGCTTTAAATTAGAACGAGCTTACAAACTACAGCTTTATTTGGAAACACAAGTTCAACGAATTGAAAGTTATTCTTTAAACTTGCCTATTTTTGTTTCAAAGCTATTCTTTTTGTAGAGATCTGTTATGCATATTTTTTAACTTACTATATGTAAAGCGCCTATATTCTAGTTAATTTGCTTTTATTTCACTTATTTAAATTAATATTAAAAAAAAAATATTTCTTTAAAACTTATCTTATTTCAAATGTCGAAATGCATTACTCAGTCATGGAAAAATACTGTTAACCCACGAACTTTTAAAGAATACATTGCATTATTCCTTGTTCATTCATAATTTTTTCTAAGATTCTTAATAAATTATGTTTGTGTGTTTATTGATATAAATAGCCACTAATATCCAATAGAAATCCTTTTATTCCTTTATAGTAAATAAATTATATTTTGTGGTTAGTCATAATCGATTAAAGCTATTTATATTTATTCATTTGTCAAACGCTACGTATTATCCTTGTCTAGACTTTGCCTATGGTCGACTTCTCTGGTATGCTACAATTTTAAATACCTTTTCTCTGTTTATGCCTTCATTATTGCTTTATTTACTTTTTTTCTTTATATAAGTGAGTATTGTTTTCACATATCATATGCTTTGTTGCTTATTTGTAAGACCCACTTAAGTTGTTCGTACTACTTTGAGGCATCCTACTTGAGTATATTTTCAAAAGTATATGCGTCATTTTGTTTGCCTTTCTTCTCAAAGTACTTGGACGACCAACAAAAAACGCCAAGGTTAATACTGACATATAATAATGTTGGCGACTTTAAAGATGCACTTCATATTAATATTGATTTTTTGATAGCAATGATAGATTTTACAGATAGATAAAGAAATACTTTGTCTCTCCCACTCTTTCCCCCCACCTCTATAAATATTAATAACTGTTTGCTACGTAAAACATTTGTCACCCATGGCGTATAAGTGATATTAATTTCAATTGACTGTCTTGGTTGATTGTGTGTCAGATAAAAGCAATTACCTAAAAGTGTGTTTAGGCGTTGTTTACAACTACTAAATAAGTAATTATAGTATTATTGACATAAAAATTTCAATGAAAATTTTTATTTAAGTGTTAAGTATTGCTATTTGAAGTTTGCTTAATGAAAATATACAAAATTAGAATAATAAATCTTTTATGTTAATATTGATGAGTTTTGCTCCTGTAGAGGAGTTTATGTTGTTTCTATATTTTCGAAACGAATTAATTAAAAATTATAGGTTGGTAATGAAATTAAAAACAGTAATAATTTGCTTAATAAAAAATTATTCACAACTGTATGGTCAGTGAACAGTGATGTTCAGTATAACTATATATAATGCTCCTTACCGCTGGTGGGGAGAAAGAATATAATATATAATTGATGAGGCATTGATTGTAAGTCAATAATTAATTTTATTTGAAATTTGTTTGTCTTTTATACAATACGAAATGCAACCATAATTAATTTTATAGTGCAAGATATACAGTAATTACTTAAATTAATTTATTATTTAATTTTTAAATCTTAATTTTTGTTATTCATTATTATTTAAAAATCTTTCTATTCATTATATAGTTTCTATTAAAAATTTTCTTATTTCTTGTTTCTTATATATATATATTTTTTATTAAGAACAATTTTTTAGTTTTCTTCTTATTCTTTTTTTCCATAATTTTATTAAGAAAATTTTTTTTCTATTGAGAAAGAATATTTTGTTAAACTCAAGAATATCAGATAATATAATAAAAATATATAAAAAGTATCAAAAATATGTTTGGAAGAAACTTTCAATCGTAAACTTTTCAAAGTAGAATAAAAGACATTTTTTATAAAATTAAATTTAAATTTTGAAGTGAATTAATGATGAAAGAAAATATTTGCTTAATAGAAAAACTATTAAAAAAAGAAACATTTCTATATTTTTATTGAGAAAATATTTTTTATTAAAAATATAGTTTCTATTAAGAAAATATAAGTTTTCAATAAAGTAAATAGTTACTTTTATCATAATTTTCTTTAAAATTTAAGCTTATAAAATTTTTTTTTATATTGATATTCAGATGTCTGAGTTGGTGAATCAGCACCTTTACTCTATTTTATCTGTGGACAGTTTTAACTCACACTAAGAATAACTGAATACGGGGCTTTATAATATGATGGATCTTATGTCTTTGTATCTGCCTGTGTTTATCAAATTTTGCTGTATTTTTAGGATGCTGAGAGTTGGATTATTGTGAGTGTCAATTATATTGAACAGTTTCAGAACACGATCTTTAATGTATTTGTCGACTGAATCGACTGTCAGATCTCTGTAGATATCCGCTCCTCTTACGTACCATGGGGCGTTAACCAGTTTTCTTAAGGCAATATTTTGCCCTCTTTGAAGAATTTTTAAAGTTGAGTTGGCGCTTAGCAAAACGCAGTACTGCCATAAAGTAGACCAGGTTTAATAATCTGCTTAAATATGCTAACTCTATTCTTTATGTTGAGCTTTTTGCTGTTGATGAGCGGGTGAAGGGAGTGTAATATTCGGGTAGCTTGAGCTCGTTTGGACTTGAAATGTGCTTTCCAAAATTTTTTTTTTTATTCTACTTCAAAAAATTTACGGTTGACATTTTCTTCTAAACTTATTTTTGATACTAAGAAAACATATCTGATATATAAATTAATTAGTTAATTTACAAGTTATATGTTCTTCTCGGCAACTTAATTAAAACCAAATATTTAGACTATACCAAAAATATCTAAAAATGATATGATAACAAAAAATTAACAAGTATGTGTATCAAATACAGATATTTGAAATATCTATTCATTAAATTGAAGTAATTGATATTTAGAGTAGCGTTTACCACATTCTTTCATTATTATTAATAAGCTTTTCTCATATTCTGTCTGATTAGCTGAAGATTAGCTGAAGACAATTATTTTTTCTGCAAATTAAAGATTGACTATCTCTTTTTAAACTAACTTCTTTAAATTGTGATATGGAATCATATTAATACGTTATAAGTGTGTACTGAAAATCATAGGCTGATCCTTTCTTAGACTTACTTCTTCAAATTCAGAAATATGTTGCACTTTCTGGAATTGTCATCCTTGATCAAAGTCATAACTATGTAGGCGTGTGACCACACGATAAAAAATAAGTATGCAAATGAAGCTTTTATATCTTCGAAAGTTATATTTATTATTCCCAATCTCTGAAGTATGTCTGTATAAGTATCAAATATCAAAGTATTAAATACTGAAATGGAAAATATTTGGATTCTCTGGTCATTTATTACTTATTACATATTAAATGTAAGTAAATAATGGTCCTTTATAACTAATTCTTTTTATTCAAATGAAGTTGCACTTAGGCGTCTTTAATTGTTGTCAAATAAAATTATAGTTAAAATAAGTATTTTGACTTTTGCTTTAAATACATCGAATAATATATATTAGTTTTAATAAATACATGCATTTTTGATAAAATATACCATCAGGAATACTGCAGATTTTCTCCATTCTGAGTTACAATCTAACTGCAGATGCTTTATTATATATGTAAATAATGCCAAGTACTCATCATCAGTGATCTTAATAAATATTTATTTATATTTTAAATATTTAAAAAATTTCAAATGTCATGACAATCGCAATATTGCTATTAGCATAATAATATATGCTGCAGTGTTTTATAATTTACGTTAATAAATTTTCATATATTGAACTTTGTATTAGATATATATATCTACTTTTATTAAATAATATTTAATTTTTTTATTAATAAATCATTGTTTTTTATTTTCAGGTGAGTTAAAATTTCTTCTTTTACCACAAACAGTCTCTATAAAAGTATCATTGACATTAATAAGCCGGTAAGTTAAAGAATTTGATAAAAATAATTTCTTAAGAGAAAATATTTGAGCTTTTTTCTCTTCATCTTTTGATAAAAGTATAAAATTTTATAACTAAAAAAGCTTCGAAATGTTGTCGGTGGAACTTTATATGCTTTTCTATTATTTACATAAAGCTTTCGGAAACTGTTAGTGCATTTGTATAAAATATTCTCTAGTATTAGTTATTTTAAAAAGGACCAAAAAGCTGAAGCTAAACTTTTATGGCACAAAACTAAATCGAAGCTTTGCTAGAATTAAAAGCTTTTATTTTTACAAAAGCACACAAGAGGAACCGGATGCATAAAACGTTCATATTGTTGTAGATTTTAAGGTAATTCCGATTGCTTTTTTGGATATTTATAATATCTAATCAGTTGAGATATCATAAATTTCGATATCATTTATTTGTTTATTAATTTAGATAGTTATTCAGTTAGTTATGATATTTATTTTCATTTATTTCTGTATTTACTCTAATTTATTTATTGATTTTAAACATATATGTATTTATATATATGTAGGATTCCTTTTTATTAGAATCAAAACTAATTAATTAAATTACAAAAAAAATATATATAAATGAAAAAAAACTGTTTGTTCTTCCGCACACACGTCATTACTTCACACGTCTTCTTTCTGCACTGCCACACTACGTTTGTTTCTTCTTTTTTACTTCCTTATGCTCGTGTGCTGGCGTTGCCAGATCTGCGTCCCACAATCGGCCATCCTGCGATTCGTTCGACCCGAATGAAGTGTCATTGTCAGCAACTGCCCAAGGCTTCATATACTCTGCGCAACTGCTAGTCCGCTTTGACCCTTCGCTTTTTCCGATTTTTATAACATCATACGTATCGTTTGATTTAACTCTCTCGACCTCGTAAGGTCCTAAGTATTTTGGTTTTAGCTTCAGTCCTCCCGAAAACTGCGTCCTTTTGATTGCGACTACGTCGCCTACTTTGTACTTTATGGCTGGCCTGCGTCTTTGGTTATATGCATTCTTATTTTCTAACTGGATTTTCAGTATTTGTTGCTTTGCGCGTTGCCTCATTTCTTCTCGGTCTTCATTAAAAATCGTTGTAATTTCCTCTTCGATAATTTTTTTGATCTGAATATCTTCCTTTGTTTGCATTTTAGCACCAATTAGTAATTCAAAAGGCGTCGTTCCAGTACTTCTGCAATACGTGGAGTTTATTATCTGCTGCACTTTGTCAACATTTTTATACCATTTAGTTGGATCTGCCATGCTTAATTTTGCCAAAACTGGTGCAATTATGCTATTCAATCTTTCGACTTGTCCGTTGGCCCTGGCTAAGCCCGTAGTAATTTTGATGTGTTTAATACTTTCACCCTCGCAATACTTACGAAAATCATCTGAAGAGAAAGCAGCACCTCGGTCTGATATTATTTGATTAGGATTACCAAAAACTATGCTTTGCGTACGCAATCGGGATATAGCCTCGTTAGCTGATGTGGTTCGAGTTGGATATATCCAACAGAATTTAGTAAAAGAGTCAATAACGACAAAGATATGCTTATATTGTTTGTTCGTTGATTCTAATGGTCCCAAAAAATCAACATGGTACGTGTGTAATGGTATACTTTCTTTAATCAATGAGTGTAGTTCGCCTTCTTGCTTACCCTGCTTCCGATTCACAACGATACATGGAATACAATTCATAATGTGTTTTTGTATTTTTTCTTCCAATTGAGGTATAAAATAGTCATTTCGGAGTAGTTCACTTGTTTTTTTTTACGGCAAAATGTCCCTTTTCATGTGCATGTCTAATTATTTCACGCTGCATACTCTTAGGTACAACAATAAGTTCTTGGTCATTTCTCAGCTTATACAACAACTCTCCTTTCTTAAAATAATCGTTGTATGAAGATTTTTCTTGTAGAATATCCGATATCGTTTTCAGGTTTTCGTCTTGCATCTGTGCTCTCCGTATTTTAGAAAGAATATTATCTTCATCTATGCACATAACGGCGTAGCGGCTTAAAGCATCAACATGCTTCATTCGCGAACCAACACGATGCTGAACTTCGTAATCGTACTCCTCTAAGAACAATATCCAACGGGCTACTCTCGTGCACAAGTCTTTCTTTCCCAATGTCATCGCAAATGCGTTACAATCAGTAACGAGCTTAAAATGCATACCCAGAATGTATACTCTAAACTTTTTGAAAGCTTCAATAACAGCCAATATTTCTAGTTCGTAACTTGTATATTTTCTTTGTGCGTCAGTGGTTTTTTTACTCATATAATACACAGGGTGCCATTGTTCGTCGTCTGGTGATTTTTGCAATAAAACGGCTCCATATCCTTCTATCGAAGCATCTGTATGCACTTCCGTTTCAGATTTTTGATTAAAAATGTTTAGTACCGGTTTTTCGCTTAAGATGGTCTTCAACGTATTAAATGCAGTAATCTGTTCATCTTTTATTTCAAATTTCACATTTTGTTTCCTTAAATCTGTTAACGGCTTGGCAATTAGCGAGAATTTAGGTATGAATTTTCTAAAATAACTCGCCAACCCAAGAAAACTTTCCAATTGTTTTAATGTTTGCGGCAATTTGTATTTGTGTAGAGCTTCAACCTTAACTTCTGACGGTGATATTTTTTGATCTTGTATTGTGTGCCCTAGAAATTCCACTTTTCTCATTAGAAACTTGCATCTCTCCGTGAACGGTAATCTACGCGGCCTGCAATAAATGGGTGTTTCGTCTTTGAGCACTATGTACATCGCCACTTGTGTTGTTTTACATTGATTCGGCTGATAATTTATGATCATTTCACGTACCTGTCGTCTCGCATTCTCACTAGCGGTTTTGTCGATATCAATCGTTTTGTTGTCATTTACTAAGTCAATTTTCATTATTTTAGTTTCTTCGTCTATGGGATCGTCTTCGTCGAGGATTTTACGAACGTTTATACCATCACGATTAAATAAAATTTCAGCGTATAAGCATAGTTCTTCGCCAATGATCACTTGTAAGTCCATGCACCGAATTGGAACGACATAAAAATCTAATATGAACTCATTATCGTCAATTTTAATTAAGTTTTTAAAATGTCCAATCGGTTTAATCCTATTTGAATTGCGATCACTACCGAAACCAATTAAACATACGTTACATTTTTCTAAGATAGGCTTATTCAACTTGTTGTATAAGTCTTCGCGAATTATATTAAATTTACTGCCTGTATCGAATAGGGCTGCGCACTGTAAATTGCCAATAAAAATGGATTTGGTAGTTAAATTGTTTTTTTGCTGTAAACTGCGCGTATTTATTTTGTTTTCGGCTTGTTCACAGTTTTTAGAAATATGTCCGTACTGGTTGCACTTAAAGCATTTAGTACCTCGATTTTTATTTTTGCAATTCATGGACAAATGTCCCTTTTCACCACAATTGTAGCATTTCACTTCTGTTTTATTTGTTGAGAAACTTTTCTTTTCGCTTTGTTTAAAATCGTTAACTTGCTTACTTTTTTCACACATTGTTTCATATGATCTTAATTTGTCTTTAAATTCATTAAGGTTCTTTGCACCATATAGTATCATTTTATTTACATAACCGTCTCTAATTCCATCTATTATATACTGAATCAGCGCTTCGTCTTCGATATTGCCGCGAGATGCGATATCTTTCATTTGATAAAAATATTCAAACACATTTTCATCTTTTTTTATTTTGCGAGCACTAAGTTGCTTATGCAATTGTGCGCTATTTGTTGTTGTTCGAAACTCATTTAACAGGGCGTGTTTTAAAGCACACCACGAATTTAAACCTCTTTCACTCAAAATAAAAAGTTTAGCAATGCCTCTAAGAGATTTTTTTGCAAACACTAGTTTTTGAAACCCATCCCAACACATCAGTGCAGCTTGTTCCTCGAATTCTTCAATCCACCTTTCTACCGAAATGATATTTGTGCCATCAAATGGTCTAATTGAGTCCTCTATATCGCGAAAGTTCATTGCAAATTTTGGTGCTTCTCTTTGTAAAAATTTTGTACGTGTGTACGCTGCTGCTTTATTATTATCATCCACTTCAAACATTTTATTGCCATTATCGTCACGAGATTTTTTAAACTCGCGTTCATTGCCTCTGAAAGTGCGTTTACTGTCAACGTCATCATCGACTTCTTCATCTCCTTCTTCGTCATCATCATCATCGACTTCTTCATCTCCTTCTTCGTCATTACATTCATCGTCGTTTGCGTTTTCGGACAACAAAAAATTTTTACGTAGATTTCGAAATATGTGCAGTTGTACATCTTTAACACAATAACTTATATTTAGTACAATACAAATTGAAACCAAATCACGTTCAGTCAAATTATTTTTAATATATTCGCATTTGCTTGCATACGCCTTGTCATTTTCGTCGTAATCGAATCCAGAAAATTCTCTCAATCTCTTTCGATTATTTCTATCACCTTCTTCTTGGTATATAAATTTATGCAACGCTATTATTATGTTTTTGCTGCTACTGCGCAGGCTGCTGCTTACGAAGTCATTTAAGCAAGTCATTGTGTAGACTGAATTTCACAATTGCCGGAAATTCAAATCCCTGTTGAGCCCCCAATTTGTAGGATTCCTTTTTATTAGAATCAAAACTAATTAATTAAATTACAAAAAAAATATATATAAATGAAAAAAAACTGTTTGTTCTTCCGCACACACGTCATTACTTCACACGTCTTCTTTCTGCACTGCCACACTACGTTTGTTTCTTCTTTTTTACTTCCTTATGCTCGTGTGCTGGCGTTGCCAGATCTGCGTCCCACATATATATATATATATATATTATTTATTTGTTTATTTATTTATATATATATTTAGTTAGATATGTTGTTCACTTGTTAATTTTATTTTATTTCTATATTTATTTTAATTTATTTATATATATATATTTATTTATGTTATTTTTGTTCTATACTTGTTTATTTATTGAATTATGTATTTACTTAGTTATGTGATTTGTTTATTCATATATTTTATTGATTTATATATTTAACTATTTATTGATATATTTAATTGTTTATTTATTTATGTATTTCATGTGGATAAGTTATGCCATCATATATTAAATTAGTAGTGTACGTTTGATACTTTTCTAATGGTTAGCCACGTTTGAGTTCAGGTATTGTTAATAGGCAATACTCTGAAGGCATGGGTTTGTAACCATGAAAATGATTATTGAGCCATGACGGTGAGGAAGCCCCGGCTAGTTGAGGACTGGAGATTTGGAAATAAACTAATAAAACAATCAAATATATTTAGAATATTCAATATATTCAGATATATTCAAGTAAATTAATTTTAAAATACCATGGTGCAAATGTTATGCAATAAGAATTTATCAATAGCCATAGTTAGGTTCAATGTTTCTATGTTAAAAGATATACAATGACGACCCTAGGAGATATATTACCTATTTCTCCAAAAATTATTACTTGGTGCATCAATTTTATTATGTTTTATTTTTATATTATAGCACTTTAACTACCCAATAGTGTGACTGATTTCGTTTACTTAGATTTTTGGTTCTAACAGCCCATTTTTTGATATCAGTCAGAGGCAGCTTCCTTCTCCAAGCACTTTGTACGTATCTTATAGATACTTATTAATCGGGGTTAGTGCCATATATGTTTGATTACTACTACGCGGTGTTCCATTTAGGTATACATTTTCGCAAAAGGGTTTTAGTATTACTTATATTCTGATGCTTTTGTCTCTATATTCTATCTACTAGTCTCTCTATTATTCCTCTATATTTCCCCTCTATTATATTTCATTAAAATACAAAATAAACAAAATACAAAATAAAATAAACAAAAGAAAAGAAAACATTAGTTGTGAATAATGTCAAATCATAGGACTAGAAATGAACAAAAGCCTAAATAGACTACCAAAGACATGACAATAAAATTAATTTATTATTTATTTATTTATTTTTGAGTTAACACTAAAAGTAATTTTAAAGTTAACTCAAAATAAGAATCTGTACAAAAAATTATATATTTAAAATATTTTAGAACTCTAAAATATTCCTCGTTAATTGTAAAAGATTCGCAAAAAATGAAGATAAAATGATAATATTTATTTTCTTGCATAAAAAATTATAATAATTTTTTTTCGATACTCATTGCAATTACTTTCCTTTAATCATATTTTAATTAAAGCAATTTTACTGGATTGTATTATAATCTACCTCTACCTTACTTTAGTATTACACTGATTTATAGATGCAACTACAAAATTTTCTTACAATTAATGTGTTGTGCCTTAAATATGGGTTACTAAAAAATGAGAATACTTAATAAGTTTACCCTCATCAAACAAAGTCTATAGCAATTTAATATTAAGCTCTTGTTGTCCTTGCAAGATACGTGCCACAACTTTTAAATATTACTGCCGCATTTTAAAGAACTTTGGAAGGTATTAGAAATATAATATTTATATCCAGCATCAATAAGATACTACTGGCTTCGTATATACGATAATCTACCGCTGGTTTTAGTATATAAATTAATATTTTGCAAGCAGCGTTGTATATATTTATTGATGGAGAATAAAAAAAAACAATTTGTTGAACTATACTAAAGAAACTTAATATTGTATATTTAAACAAATCTTTTACAGATTTTATATTAAGTTTAATTGTATATATTCTGAAAGTACAAGTATAACTTTCTTGATATTAATTAAAAGATGCTTGAGGTGACAATTAAAGGTTATGTGGTATATGCATGTCGTGAACATAAATCTGTTTTGTGGCCTTTTACTGACATTTTAGGATTTTCAATAACGTATATGTTACTTTCGTTAGTTCAGAAATAATTTTCAGTAGAATGGATGCATTTCCCACAAACTTTGATGAAAATACAAGAATGATTTCTACAACAAATAGTATCAACCAACTAACCAAATATTTTCAACTTTACTGCTGCCCATAATTTGCGTCGCAAAGTTAAAATCATTCAGACATAAACTTCTTCTAAGTATAAGTAGTTTTCCTTAATAAAAACTTATGTGTATGTGTGTAGGTTGTTTAAGAAGTTCACAGAGCTGCACTAAAAAAAGTTGACTCTTAGTTCTACAAATGATTTTATATTTTTTTATTATCTTCTACAACTTCAATACACTGGTTTCAGCGATCTTGAAATTGATGACTCACATATCTATAGTGGTTTTTCTGGGAACCCCCTTCTTCAACACTCTCGGCGATATCTCTAACATTTGCATTGGCCAGCTTCTTGTTTTTCTGAATGCCTCTGGCTGGTTCTAACTTGACCTTTTCTCTTCTAGCGACAATTACAAGGTTTTTGTGGATTCTAAACGGTTTTTTTAAGTTAATTGAGGAGACCTCGTTCCTTCCTAAAACTTCCACGTTTCATGAAATTCGTTTTTCACAAAATAAGTTTTTGAGAAGAGAGGAACCAGTAATCAAAAGTAACCAAAAATATTACTATTATACAGGCGAATAAAAAAATTGTTGCTATCTTTTTGGCTATAGTTTTTTAAACTGGATGGGCAGATGTATTATCATAAAGGTTGGTTGCAATGGTAATTCAGCAGATAACTTTTGTTGCCCATAAGTAACGATTTCTCGACTTTTTCGTATTAGGTAAACTCAACTTCTGCAGTGTATATATAAATAATCTCTTATTCTTCATGTAATAATACACGCACATATATTAATACATATTTATTCAAAAACATTTTTTTGTTCCTATAAATATGCAATGAAAAATCATTTTATTACGGAAGTATGTGCCTTGCATTTTGCATAAAAAATCTATATGCACATAAATTCAATAAATAAAAGTACCGTAAATAATTTTATATTTATAAATAAATTAAAATAAAAAACCGAAAATTAAAATTTCAAATAAAAAAATATAAATTTTAAAGTAAATAATGTAAAGAATTGATTTCTGGAATTGAAAAACAATTGAATAATTGACTTCAATTGTACGTAGAGAATTTCTTCCTGTATTAATTTTTAATCTTCCAACTATTTTATTATATTTTATTTATTTTTTTTTTCTTTACAACATACTGTTAAATATTAAATATATTTAAATTATATATTAATTATTACTTAATTTCTTATTTCCTTAATATTTTACTTTCTTAACATTCTTAATACAAATATAACATTTTGTACATAATTATAATATTAATTTATCTCTTTAACGAATTTAATGAATTTATTATTATATTAAGAGTATTATTAACGGTTTAACTTTAATATCCTTGTATAAAATGCATTATACAAATTTGATTTAATTAAAATTAATCCCAATTTTATTAAATTTACATCATTTCCCCTGCGTGTATGATTACACATTTAATGTATTTACAATTCCTTTAATAATATTGTTCAATTTTTTATTGCTCCAAGCGTTTGGTACCTACACATTCTATAAATGTTTTCCCAACACGGTTTCAGAAAACATATTTACAATTTTGCGTATATGTATGTTAAAACATATGAATTTTGTACTTACACAGATTACAGATAATTTCACTGATGTGTTTTCATGTAGATCCTTGTGAACACATTAAAGTGCAGTGGTCCTGTCGGCAGATGCAGTACATAACATTGAAGAGCACAGCACAGCACAGAACACCACAGCACAACAGAGCAGACATTTGAAAATTAGTTCATTTGTGTTAAATCGCTTGTTTCATTAACTTTGAAGCTATAGCACACACGAATAATATATTCAGGCACATAGTTGGTCTGAAGCGCAAGAGTAAGCACGCATGCTACGAAAACGTTTAGCCGCACTTACTGTACATGCAGCGTTCATTCGAAGTGCATACTTAGGCGCACCGTAAATGTGCAATTAATCTTAAGCATTACTTAAAGCATTTAAGTGTTCATTAGTTGAAAGTTTTTGCATTTTTGCATTTTTGCATTTCTGCATACTTCAAAATCTGATTTTCTTACTTTAATGACTAATAAAATAGTGGCTTTGATTAATTAGTAATTGTTTTCTATGCTAGTTGGCATTATAGACTTACTTTGGTAATTAATTTTATCGTTAAATTATTATATAAACTGAAATTGCATAGTGTATCGTAAATAATGTAAAGTAGTATTTTACAATATTCTTATTTTTGTAAGTATTTACGTATGCATTCATGTTTTTAACATTCAATCACATTTATTTATTTACTTTTTTATAATATTGACAGTATATTAAATTAAAATTGTGTTGTCTGATTATAAAATTTCTATAAAAGATGTATAAACGTTTTTAACATTAAAGAATTTATATTTTTTAACAAATGAATTATCCTCATCCTGTGATAATTCATAACTTGTTGCATATTTTTAAAAGTTAAATTACTTCTAAATTTTTATTTAATAATTGCATATTTTTAGGAAAAAATTTTTATATATATCTGCAGAGTAAATACAATTTGCCTTTGCAATTATTTTATAAGAAATATTCTAAAATAGAAATAAATAGTAAAAAAAAAACACAATAAGGATTAACACAATAAGGATTTGGTCACATATATACGGACCGTTTCAGTACCTCATGACGACCTCACAATCTATGTGTTTGGTATAGATAAATAATTTTAATTTAGAAACTGGTATTCTTTCTTGTTTTATCTGAAAGAAAAACTTAATATTTTATTAAGTTTTAAGTATTATTTGTTATTAATATTAAGATACTAACTTAATATACTGTATTTATTGAACTGGCCTGTTGTAAAAAATTTAAAGAATATATATTGTTTAATCTCTGAATGTTTTTTCACATAATTTAAAGCTCCTAATTTGTATTTAAATTTTCTCATTCAATTTAAATTTTATTGAAACTATCGTTAATTTTATTGTTTTGCAAATGTAGCATTTTGCATGCTAATGTTTGTCTATTTTTCTTTGCACATCATTAATTCTTATACAAGGCTATAATATTGAGATTTCTGCAAATTTTCGCTTTGAACTCTGTTAAAAATTTATCCTATACACCGACCCACGACCTTCACAGATTGGCTGACTTGAGTTCTTAATAAATTTTACTCATTCGTTATGTAACAAAGCATATTTTCTACATCTTTGTATTATAAATCTTTTTTTCCTGACTTCCCGTAAAAATTCATGATATTGAGGCTTTGAGTGTCCTTCACCTTAAGACTTCTTTTAAATTTTTAAATAGGGATGTGCTAACAAAATTTTGTATATTATAAATGTTTTAAAATTTTTATATTTTAATTGAAATATAGTTTTTGATTTAAATATGTATTTTAATTTGAATACATATTTTTCTTAAAATAAAACCTTTGTGCTTTTTTTTATTGAAACAAATAAAATGTATGAAAATGACTCCAAAAAAATTAAATTCAATTTATATTTCATTATTATATTTATTTTTATTTAATTAAAATAAATTAGTACACCAGTAGGTTATTTTTTATTAATTTTTTTTTTTGTTTTTAAATTATGTTTTAATTATTTATTTGTATTGGTTTATTTTCTCTCAAATAAGGTTTATTTGAACCATATTCGATCATAAGCTCAATCTTCTGACAAAAAATAATTTTTTTTATCGTTTCTGTCTTCTCCTCTTAATTTTTGTAGTTTAAAAAATAAATCGGTCTAAAATACATTGTCTATAGTGATAATAATTTTAACTATTATTAATAGTAGACTATTCTCTAAGTCTACAAAATTTGTTTTTCTTTTCTGTCTCCTCCTCTTAATAATTTTTATCATCTTTTGTTGTATTAGAAAATAAGTCAATATAAAATTATAAATCAGTTGCATATTTTTAGGCTTAAATAATCATTTGTTGTGTTAAGATTGTTTTTCACCCAAAATTAAGCAATTATTATTATATTTTATATTATATTTGTATTTAATTTCAATTTTTTTGATTTATTTTTATTTTATAATATTAGTTACTTCTTTCTTCGAATTATTCCGTAGTTTTTTATATTGAATATTTTTAATTTTTATTTTCTCTTGAAAATTGATGTTTTCTTTTTGTCTTTTTTTTGTTTAATTTCTATTCCTTCAACTATAATTTTTTATTATTATTATATATTTCACAAATCCTAAAACCTACTGTTAATGTCTGGTTTAAATATAAAAACTTGGCCAAGTTATCCACGTCTTCATTATGAGCTAAACATTTTTTTACTTTTCTTCTGTTGCGTTTCATTTCATTGCTCCCACTTGACTCATTTGGCAGTCTCTCTGCGTTTCACAGTTTTTACACACGTTAACTCATACCTGTGCCAATGGTAAGCTGTTAATGCGAATCCTTCGTTGATCATTATAACTCGACGTCGTCATCTTAAGCTTAATGTAGCTAATTCTTTCTGACTGCTCATGATTTCCATAGCTCCATGCTTTACTTGTTATTTGTCTTGTATGGTTTTGTGTATTCCTGTACTGTTACATGTAATAGTCAATGTAAAGACAAAGTGTTTTTTCTTATTTTTTTTACTATTTTCAACATTTTCAAGGCGTTGTCCTTTCCGTGCTCACAACCATAAGAAAAAATTATCACCTTTAAAATATTTTACTCTCGTCCCGTGTTGTTCATCCGTAGCCGATTTAAGCTTTTGTGTGCCGGCAAAATTTTTAACATTTTTAGGCTTTTGTGGTTTCAGGCTTGGTTAGAAAACCCGAATTCGTGGTTACCTTTCTTTTTTTTCGTTTTTTTTTTTTTTTGAAAATTTATTTGTATCCCAAAGGCATATGCTTTCTAAAGAGATTTTTGGTTTCTTGTGGTTGTATATACAGGGTGTGGGAGTGAGTATAAGAATATATCAAGTGCTTGCTGTGTGTGTGTCATATACTAGTGTTTGTGCGGTTTTGTGGTCTCTTAAACGTGCAAGGACTTTTGACATTCACAACATTGGTGTTGATGTTGCCTACCTACTACTGCCACCACTACCGCTACTTCCACTACTTACTCCTTACTTTTTCGTTGATTCAAATACGAGAATTTGGTCACATGCAGCAGCTAATTTGCATAATTTTAATGTGAAATTTGACAAAAATTCCTACGTTTTAGTAAAATTATTTGCTTTTTGTTGCATAAAATAGTTTGAGAATTTTGAATATTTTTTGATTTTATACAATTTTTATATAGTTATAGGTCGGTTACTTGATGTATGTTGTAAGTGTCATTAGGTTATATCATAATTAAAATATTAAAACAGTTACCTTGTCTTGTGTGTGCTTACGTAAGATACTTTGCCCACCCCCTAGAAGCTTCTCGTATATTTTATGCAATAGAAATTCTTTACTTTCTGGAATTACTCATACGTACGGTGTACCGTAAAAATTTTATACACGAGCGCATATAAATTTGATTTATAATTTATTCGAAACTCACAAAAATTTGTTGTGAAATCCAGAACAAAATTATGACTGACCTTGTTGTAGTTGATATAAATTTTTAACAAATAATTTTAATTGTCTTCTTTGTTTAATATTAGATTAAGAATAGTATAAAATATTTTAAACCCATAAAAACAAAAAAATTAAGAACTTTTTATGTGCATACCTCTGAGTTTCGCAAAGCCTAGAATTACAGGATCTAAGTGAAATACTTTTCTTGTATTGAGGCCATATTATATTATTACTGTCTTATTGAATAGATCTTAATTTTAAATTTAATCTTATTTACATTTTTAGTAGTTTCTCTAGATTAATATTTTGTGTCAAAAAGTTAATACAATACAAAGTTGAAACGGTTTTGACTGCTACACATATCTGAACGAGATGTCAATGCAGTTTAATTTTTATCTACTTTGGTAGATAAAAATACCTAAGGCCCGTTGTAGATTTTTATCTACAACGGGCCTTAGGTAAACATTCGGAACATTTAAAATTTCTGAGCTTATTGCTGGTATCATGTATGCAGTTATGGAAATTTTTCTGTACTGAGGAACTTAATACAAGATAGGAAGACTCAATGATAAGCAGTCGTCTGTTATTAAGTTGACTGCGTGTTATTTAGTAAAAATCCAGTAATCATTCCTGGTACAGTTGTAGGAATAACGCAGCGGGTCAATAGGATTCAGATTCGTAGGATCTGACCCACTAGTATAGTAGATACCATAGACTTTTCACGAGTAGTTTCCGTTTCTCTTTAAAGCGGTCACACCGAAAGGCTGCCCTTTCTAGCAGCTGAAATCGGTAAATATATTCTAAAAATACTCCGTGGCCGTTCAATATTTGAGTCAGATTATACTCCACTTCACCATGTTTTCTTGTTATCCATTCTTTAATGTTGGCAATGAGTGCATGAGTCGAGCGTCTCTAAGAGGGCTATTCTCATTTTTACTGAAATTCTCTTACTGAATATGAGTGTTGAGCAGATTTTTGATTTTTTGTCGATGTCATGCCTTATATACAAGGTGAGATGAAAAAACTGCAACCAACTTCAGACTGCTGTCATTTCTAAACCGCTCGTCCCACAGCTGTCAGATTTATTCTAGTGACAGCTCATTATATTGTTTACAAGCGCACAAAAGCATTTTGGTGGGAATTTTTCAAAAAAAAAGTTATTTGTGATGGAATTCAAGCGTGATAGTGTGATTGCTTTGCATTTGGCTGGAAAACCACAAGTGGCTATCGTTAGAGCCCTCCAGCATTTAGAAGTGAATAAATGTTTTGTGTCTCGTACCATCGCTCGTTACCATGATACTGGTAGCGTAGCCCGACGTCAAGGAAGTGGACGAAAAAAAACAGCAACATCGGCAGAAATGGTTCGAAAAGTGAAAAAGCGAATTGAACGAAATCCGCGTCGCAGTGGACGAAAAATGGCTCGTGAGCTGAACATATCGCAATATGCCATTCGGCAAATATTGAAAAATGAGCTTGGACTAAAGCCATTCAAGTTCCAAAAAGTGCAAGATCTTACTGATGCGCAAAAAAAAGTTAGACTCGAAAAAGCTAAAGAGTTGTTTCGCTTGGCCGAAAGTGGTGAACTGCCGAATTTGGTTTTCTCCGATGAGAAACCATTCGTTATCCAGCAGTTTGTAAACAAACAAAATGATCGTGTTTACTTGCCAGAGAGGTCAGCTGAAAATTTGCAACTTCGGTTGGCCATCACAACTCAAAAGCCGGCCATGGTGATGGTGTGGGCCGCCATAACAGCCGATGGTCGCTCGCCGCTCGTATTCATCGACCGTGGTGTCAAATTAAATGCGCAAATCTATCGCGAAAATATTTTGGAGGGAGTTCTGAAGCCCTGGGCACGCAAACATTTCGGCCGCAGACCTTGGACATTCCAACAGGACTCAGCACCATCGCACTCAGCACGCGCCATCCAAGAATGGTTAAGAAATGAGGTTCCTCGCTTCATTTCCACCGCACAATGGCCACCAAAATCTCCGGATGCCAATCCGTTGGACTATTGTGCCTGGGGTATTTTGGAAAGCAAGGTTGGAACTAAAAAATACCAAAGTGTCGATCATCTCAAGCAAGCGCTTCGCCGAGAATGGGACAAAATACCGCAGAGCCACTTTCGGGC
>NC_051846.1:227434909-227440444 GCF_002237135.1 Teleopsis dalmanni | reverse complement strand
AAACCAATTGGTTTTCCAGATGAAGTTGAGGAGATCCGATAAGTTTGCTTTCGTTATCTCTTCCATACCAGTGAAAAAGCGATTCCCAAGACATAGAAGTCGCCTTGTCTGAAGTCCTGGACAGAGTCACAGGAAGTGCTTGATAGATTCTATCTCCTCTTCATATTGGGAACTCGTACATAATCCACTTGTTGTAAGTCGCCACCGTTGGAGGAATGGTCACAATGGCACAGTGCCATGTTATTACTCCAGTAAGCACACGAACTGCAGGTTTGCTAAAGCCTAAAAGGGTTTAGCAAATCTCGTTTTATTTTTGTCCAACCTGAACCATAAGGTTCAAGTGACCTCACAGTCTTCGCGGTTAGCCCATAAATTGTTAGTCACCCAGTATTGGTGATTTCCTAAAGAGTACACATATCGGTTTATGTATTAAAAGGTCTGTTTCTCCTGTAATTTAGAACATCTTATGGCCATCTCATCTGCTAATTTATTCCCTTCATAGGTAATGATGGGCCTGATCATCGTCGTGTACATTAAGTATACTACTTACGGTGGCAATCCCCATCGCTTCCCAAAGTTATTCTCCTCAATATTCCTTCTCCAATTTACTTTGGAATCAAGGACGACGCCAAGATATTTGGCGTCGGAGGAAAGAGTCAGTGTAATTCCATCTAGTCTGGGTAAGGTGAAAGTAGGTATTTTGGTTTTTCGTGTGAACAGGACAAACTCTGTCTTAGTAGGATTTTGGGAATAAAATTGCCAAAAAAAAATGATCATCGAATCTTTCAATGAGTTATGCCATCTTTTGAAAAATCTGGAATAACAACACACCAGCTTTAGGAGTGCAATTTGTTTGAGAAAACGGATTGCAATTATATTTTACTGTCATGGCTTATCAGCTGAATTCAGAAGCATTGCAAATCTATTTGGCGTTGGAATAGCCACAGTTTGTAAAGTTTGGAAGATTTTTGTGTAGAAGTGTGAAAACCTCTTTTGCCTTTATATGTAAATGCTTTGCCATTAAACAGCGAAAAGGTAAAAGAGGGCATTAGCGGATTCGAAGTCTTGGGTTTTCCACAATGGTTGGGTGCAATGGGCAAGTTCTCTATTTATTATTAGTGACACATATTAATTATGGTCAATATATAAGATGGGTGTCACATTGAAGTAAAATGACAGTCCAAAAATGCTATTGACTACTACAACTATAAAGGGTGGTATTTGAGTGGTTCTGTCTGCTCTAGTCGATATAAAGATATAAGATATATAAAAACTAATAATAGCAATAAAGATATAAACAAATTAACTATGGATATTAAGATATAATATTGTTAGGAATCGCCTGTATGCGTGTACGTTCGAATCACAGGATTTTGTAAAAATGAAACAAAACTTCTTAATTAGAGAAACTATACTTTATTATGTTTGTAGTATTAAAAAGAACTAGTATTTTTCTTCGGAGCAAATTTAGGAAACACAACTTCACTAAAATTAATTCCAACTAACTGTAAAAATATCAATTGACATAATAATTAAATAATATTTAAATGTTCCATGTGATTTAGTGACTGGTCTGAATATAAGATCTCTCTGCAGAATTATAAGAAAGAACTACGTAAGTCTAAGAGGATTAGTTGGCAATCATATTGTCAAGAGATTAGTAGGGACTCTGAAACCTCTAGACTACGCAAAATCCTATCTAAAAATCCTTCTGTTCCTGAGTTGCTAAGAAAACCGGATGAGACTTGGTCAAATAACAGTAGGGAGTCACTAGATTTATTACTAGATACCCACTTTCCAGGATCCTTTGCTTCGACGGAATCCTCAGAATGTTTAAACTACGCACCGGTAAACTCTATCAAGTTAAACCTACAAACTCTAAAATGGGCCATTTTTAGCTTTAAGCCATATAAATCACCAGGACCGGATGGTATTCATCCTATTGAGCTGCAAAACTCTTGGGATCAAATACAAAACTGGCTTCTGACCATTTTTAAATATTGTCTCATTTTTAATTATGTTCCAACTCAATGGAGAAAGGTTAGAGTTGTTTTTATTCCTAAGGCGGGTAAAACCTCTCATAGTAACCCTAATGAACTCCGTCCAATTAGTCTTTCATCTTTCATGCTGAAAGCTTTAGAAAGAATTATAGACTTTGAAATAAGGCGCGTTATAGATCCCAATCTTTGGTCACCGTCACAACACGCCTACACTAAGGGTAAATCCACAGAGACAGCACTCCATGCCCTCACCTGTACTATTGAAAAAACTCTTAAAGTAAAAGAATTTTGTATAGTGGCTTTCGTAGATATTGAAGGAGCTTTTAACAATATTCTTCCCAATGCAATAGCTAACGCACTCTCGCGTCTGGGTGTTGAGGATGCGCTCATCAGCTTTATCGGTCAGCTACTAACTGGCAGAATTATTGAAGCACAAATGGGTGTATCAGCAACACACAGACGGGTAAATAGAGGTACCCCCCAAGGGGGCGTACTCTCTCCTCTCCTCTGGAATATAGCGGTGAATGAACTGTTACAAAAACTGGGGAGAGCGGGATGCGGGACAGTTGCATATGCGGATGACATTGCACTAACAGTTACTGGAAAATATGCTACTAGTTTAAGGGATATTTTGCAGTATGGCCTGAATATCCTTAACAATTGGACACTGACATGTGGTCTCGGGGTTAACCCCAGAAAAACAGAAATCGTAGTATTTACCAGAAAACATAGGGTTCCAAATCTTTCTCCAATCTATATTAAAGGTTCTGCGATACAATATATTGAGAAAGCAAAATTTTTAGGCATTGTTTTCGATAGGAAACTGAGCTGGAAAGAAAATGTTTTGGAGCGGGCTAGGAAAGCAAACATTGCTTTGCTCCTTTGTCAAAAAGCTATTGGTAAAAGGTGGGGTTTGCAACCACGTATCGCTCAATGGCTATACACTGCTGTCATTAGACCAATACTTCTGTATGGCATTGCCATATGGTGGACAGCTCTTGATAAATCTTCGTACTGTACGGTACTGAACAGGGTTCAGCGCAGGGCTGAACTCTGTATAAGTGGTGCTCTGTGTACAACACCATCTATAGCACTAGATCTAATGCTCCATTTAATGCCACTTGACATCATCAGTAAGCAGTTGGCAGCATCATCTGCCCTAAGACTTAAGGCTACTTCACAATGGAAGGCTAGTGACTATGGGCACGGCTCGATTCTAAATATTTTCAGTCCTACTCCAAATAACATTGACTACACCTCTCCGATTCTCGACTTTGATAGAAAATTTATTGCTAGATTCCCATCCAGGGAAGCTTGGTTGTCAGGAGGTCCCTCCCTGGGTGAGGGTCTGCAAATTTTTACTGATGGTTCAAAGACTGGGAGCGGCGTAGGCAGTGGAGTTTTCTCAGAGGGGCTGAATATATCCTCCTGCTATAGGCTTCCGGATCACTGTAGTGTTTTTCAGGCAGAAGTAATTGCCATTAAGGAAGCTTTAGCTTGTCTAGAAGTAGGTAATATACTTGAAAGGAATATATATATACTATCGGATAGTCAAGCTGCTTTAAAGTCCTTGAGTTCTGTCCAATTCACATCTAGGACGGTCCTTGACTGCTACAGATCTCTAAATGAGATGTCGACGCAGTTCAATATTTCTCTAATCTGGGTTCCCGGTCATAGGGATATTTACGGCAATTGTAAAGCAGACGAGCTAGCCAGACGTGGTGCTTCAGGGAACCACTCGGAACACCTAAACAATCTGGGCATATCGTTGACTTCATGCAAATTGATTTTGAGTTCTTCCTGTGCCGAACTTTTTAATAAAAGATGGGAAGACTCTGCGATATGCAGGCATCTGTATGCAATGTGGCCACAGACCAACAATAGAAAATCGAAATCTCTTTTAGAGTTATCCCGTAGAGATATCAGTCTTGTAGTGGGTTTACTAACAGGTCATTGTATTCTAGGTAATCATGCTAGGAGACTGAATCTACCGTTCAACCATTTTTGCCGCAGTTGTGGTGAGGATGACGAAAGTGCCTCTCACCTGCTTTCTTCGTGTCCGGCACATGCACGGCGTCGCCTTAAATTTTTGGGGGCTTTCTTTTTTGAGGATCTTGACGAACTTCGAGAACTCCCTCTATGTAGCATTGTAAGCTTTGTTAAAGGTTCTGGATGGTTTTAGCCCGTGGGTTCTAAATAATACGGTATCACAATGGGCCTATGGGCCTAAGTGGATCCCCCTGGGATCGCCGGTTTAACCTAACCTAACCTAAATGTTCCATTGTTAATCTGATCAAATTCGTAACAATATATATAAAAAGTAACAATACCAATAAAGATATAAAAAAATTAAAAGAAATGGTCAGTCGAATCCTCATTCGATTTGACCCATTCGTACGGATATCCTCTCTCCATCGTCGCCGTTATTCTTGCCAAAACATTATTGCCGGTCTGCAGAACTTTAACTATATCGGTATTACTTTTATCAACAGTATCAAACGATTCTGCAAACTTTTCTTGCAGATTGATAAGTTTATCTAATCTGTCTCCCATCTTTTCAAAAAACTTCCAAGTCAATGGGGACCTTCCGGACACGTCAAAACATTGCTGTTCCTTTCTGTTGTAACATAAAAGATGTAACTAATTAGCTTAATATTTAATGTTATTTATTGTGACCGAAAAGTTTTCGGAAATTCTCATTTAAAATCGCGCGCGTAATTTTTCGAATATTTAAGTTTATGTAGTTGGCAGCACTTGTCCTTTAATGTTACTATCAAAATGAGCGCGATCTGTCGGACAGTTCGTTTACGGCAGCTGTTGAAACCAGTTCACCTCAGTAGTGCGTTGCGAAAAAAACAATGGAAAAAAATATTGAACAAAGAGTTTGCATCAAATTTTGTTTTTCGAACGAAATTTCGTGTGCAGAATCGTTGCGAATGCTACAAAAGGCTTATGGGGAATCAGTTTTATCGAAAACTCAAGTTTATGAGTGGTACAAAGCCTTTCAGGACTGTCGTACGACCGTCGAAGACATGCCGCGTTCTGGACGACCTTCGACCTCTACCACCGACGAAAACATTGAAAAGGCAAAGGAAATCGTGTTCAAAAATCCTCATGTGAGTGTTAGAGAGATAGCACGAGAGCTAGGCATCGGTCGTGAGATGGCTCGTTTGATTTTGGTGGACAATTTGTGTATGCGACGTGTCAACGCCCGGCTTGTTCCGATTCACCTCAATTTGTTCAACATTATCAACGATTTTAAGGCCAAACATTCAATAAATACCATCGAACAGCCACCGTATTCACCTGATCTTGCACCGTGTGACTTTTTCCTGTTTCCCAACCTCAAATTACCACTCAGAGGAACGCGTTTTGAATCCATAGAAGACGTAAAACAGAATTCGCAGAGGGAACTCAAAGCCATACCGGAAAGCGCCTATAAAAATGTTTTGATGATTGGGAAGAAACGTTGGCATTTGTGTATCGCTTCTAATGAGCATAATTTGACGGAGATAAAAAAATATTGATGAAGATT
>NC_051846.1:227427066-227434809 GCF_002237135.1 Teleopsis dalmanni | reverse complement strand
CAACTATCAGTAAAGTATTGTAGTTTGGTGCAAAAGATATATTTCATACAAGACGGATAGAATAGAATAGATAGGAAATAAACAGGGTACCAGCTCCCAAAGGAGTGGAACGCTGCGACTATAGTTGATCTTTTATATTGCAACAGACCATAACCGTACAGAAAATTTTCCGCTCTTTGAAAAAAAGCCAGAGTGTCAGCCGTTGAGGACCTTCTAATGTCAGAAGGGGAGAGTAGTTTCCAGCCCAGTCACCTCCTTCTGGCCCAGATCAAGACTGGGTAGTCACAGAGAATGTTGGAAGTCTCGTCTGCCTGCAGGCAGAGTCGACAGTCTGTCTCTTCGGACAAACCCATTTGGTTAAGATAATAACGCAGTCCATGGAACCGGTTAAATATCCCAACTTAAAAGATGGATAATTTTACAATATTTTTATGATGCTAACAAAAGTAAACACTTTTCTTATAATAATTCCGGGAGATATTAAAATCTTTCTTAAAATGAAGGTTGTTTGATAAGTCATTGATAATAACATTAATTAAATTTTAAAATATTTATGAAATTTTTTATGTAACGTGTGTAAGAATGTTAAGTTCATAGTTTACACCATAAGGCAAATCTTGTTATACCACATCATCCATTAATCAATTAGGACCCCTAGTCTTTAAAGTCTCGTTGAGCCTTTGTGTTACTATAACCAACCTCAAGGGTTTTGGTGAAGAAACGCTGAAAATACATGAGACGTAGTCCAGCTAATAACAACCCGACATTTTCAAAATTTTGTAATTATGCGTTCAATAGAAATAGAGAAGTTGATGGTATACTGTGAATAGTTACCACCGCAACTTTTGAAGAAGTCATTGGTTGTAATATCCTTTCTATAAGCATGACGACCTATTAGACAATGTCCAGTGATAATAATATATGGTTATAATTATAAATTTTTTATCATTATACATAACTTTTTAGTTATGCATAAAATTGATATTAGTTATTAAAACTTTTAAATGGCAATATCAAGGTTGTTATGATAAAATATTTAAATCGCATGCTTTTGAATCTTCGATCAATAGATCAAAATAATGTTAGCAATATAAAATTTTTTTGTAATTCCAGTAATATTTAGAGAAATATGAGTAATTTATTAGATGAACTTTCAGAGTCATGTTTAATGTGCCGTGAAAATATTGCACTGAAAAATAAATAAACTTCCAAAACAATATTTAGATTAAAATCAGTAAATTATTCAATTTTTTTGGAAAAAACCTATAAAAGAACGTCACTCTAGAGAAAAATTTCAATTTAGGAAATAAAATATTTTCCAAATAAATAATAAAAATGTTACGGAATTTCGCAAAATTTTTGTGTTTTATATTAATAATTGGAGTCGCGGTAAGTTAAAAGAAGAACAACACATATATGGAATTTTATTATTATGAAATAAAATAATAAAAAATATTAATAGTAAAATTAACACAAAATAATATCTAAATTCATTTATAGTTGGCTTATCCAAGACCCAATGAGGAGTCAGCTCAATTTGCTGCTTTGGAGCAAACCATTAAAAATCTGGCTTCGAATATAATGACATTCGGTGGAGCTGGTAAGTAAATTTTTCTTAATATACTTTTTATAGATTCATAGTGTTTTATGAGTTCAATAGAAATCATTAGAATGTGCTGGTAATTGTAAGCTTACTGTTTCGACTTAACATTAGGACAAATATTTTTCAAAAAATTATTATTCAATTATCCTGGTTCTTAAGTTTCTAAATAATTTGTTTTAAAAAATTTAAAAATTCAAAGAATTTATTTTTTTTGCAATATTAGAATATCTCATAATACAAATATACATAATATGTAATTTAAGGAAATGTTATATATCTCTATTTTCTAATTACTATTCTTATTAAATGTTGATAAAATTGAAAATTTTAAAGTACGATTTTCATGTTTGGGATTTTTACAGAATTTCATATAATTATATTAATATATTAATATATATATTAATATATTATAAAAATTATTGTTTGCATAGTATTGCATATCGAATTAAAATAATATTTTCTAATTGAAAATATATATCCTGGTTGAAACATGATTCCTTTTCTTATCACATAGGAGAATAATCATAATATACTTCTAGAGTGTTCGCTTAAGGTTAGAGCTTCGACTCACAATATTTCAAAAATTTTCCCATATATTTAAGAATTGATATTTTTATGTCCATTTAAACACAGTTATCCACACCATGCTTTAAACACTTATATCACACATATGGAGTAGAATTTATTTTTACTAATAAATTAAAGCAACTTATATTGTCTTACTGATTTCAATATAGTCTTAGGATAATCATCACCTTCTGTCAAGTACATTATGCTCGCATTATGTTTTTTATAAGGTAAAAAAAAAAATAAAAGTTTATAGATCAGCTTTCATTCTTGTTTTTATTTTTATATACTATATTAGTCTCTATATCTATCATCAACATTTCGGCGTTTGTTTGATTTCTTCCTCAGACCGCAGGATTATTATAACCCGTCCTAATGTTAACTGATCTTTTGGACTGAAAGTCCAAAAAACTCTTAAAGATGTGCGTTTTCAAAAACTTGCTTCTGCTGGAAGCCAAAGCTGAGTAGTCACAGTAGGATTACTTGTTTTTCTTTCTTTTAATTTTCACCAATATTTGCAATGAGTTATCAAAGAAATATGTAGTTTCTTTGCCTGTTAGATAACTTCACTAATCTGGTCTTGTTAAGACAAGGTTAATTACATAGATAGTTAAACATGTCATAAGTGAATCTCGCTATTGTTAGAAAACTGTAGTAAGTAGAGGTTTGTGATTAATGATCTCCTGAGGAACATAGAGAGACATCCATAGGAACATGGAGACTTGCACAATTCTCTTTCTTTTATTCCCTTTAATAAAACAAGGTCCTGGAACCCAAATTGTAAAGATAGCATTAAGTTAATGTTGTAATTTCCACTTGGCAGTCTCCATCTAACTTTGATTTTGTAATAAAAGATTGTTTTGGATGATTAGAAAATAAGATCTTTGACATTTTGTTGTAGCAAAACTGCTTTTAGTACTAATTTAGTTTTCAAAATTATTTATTAACTAAAATGTTTTCCTCATCATCTTACAATTTATTAATTAAAATTGAATTTATAATATATTTTAATATAACTTTTATTGAAAACGTTTTCAGATGCATCCCAAAGTTTGTATTCAGCTTTAAATGCCGATAACAATGATGTCAGTGAAGTTTTAAATTAAAATAAAAATTATTTATTATAAAATGATTGTATATTATCGCTAAATGAAATAAAGTTTTCCCTTTTAAAAATTGTAAATATGTGTCATTTGTATAACAAAAACTAAACAGTTCTTTAAGGTTTACCAGATACTGATTAGGGACCTTTATTTTTTAAAAATTGATTTTAAAAGTATTTAAAAATGGAATATTTCCATGATATGGAAGTATTTATTTGCAACCAAATAGTGTTGTTTGGATTAATTAAGTACTCGAAATAAAATTTTTATTTTCTCTTTTAAAATTACTTAAACAGTTGGGTTCCAATATATTTTCTTTAGATACGGAATCTCAGGATCATAGCAAAATAAATCAATAAATCAAGATAAGTTAGGTTGTAAGAGCTCTGACTAAACTATTAGCACTTTCATTTGGAGATATCTATAACTCATGCCTTTTGAGTTTTGTGGGAGGAACGAGTTATATCGGGTGTATGTGCACAAAAATGATCGATATCGATAACTATGTTTGACAGCTGAAAATGTCAAGTTAAGTTGACATTTTCTCTTGATTACTTTTTATGGGGATATGGTAACTCATTGATTTATGCCGACAAACCAGCAATTCTTGAAGCATTAGAAGCCACTGTTCATGCCACCATTGAAGCCATATGACTGCATTTATTGTAAAAAAAGTCAAAAATTTGACTAATAGAATGGACCATGTAATTTGTAGACGCGGCAGATATGTGCTAGAAATCATATCCAAAAAATAAATGAAATTATCTATCAGATTATAATAAAAATAATTTCATTCCTATAATATTTCTGTCTTGTATTGTCATTTTAAGTAATCATGCCACTAAAAAACACCCGATACTAACTGTTATCATTTATCTGCATTAACGTTGTCAAATCATTTTTGTCTTCCAGATAAACTAAGCAAATCCCATAAATCCGCTTCCATTATATCAGCTAGGTAAGTGAAGAAAAGTTCTTGAAGATATTGAAGTTCATACTTCCGAAGTTCTGGACAAAGACATAGAAAGTGATTAATGAATTCTGTCTCTTCTTTATTGCAACTTTTCCAAAGTCCATTTTTCAAAGTACGTGCTCCAGTTAGTGCTCGAACTACAATGGTAAACCTTACTGTATATAAAAACAAATACACTATATCACATTTGGTCAACAGTTGTATTGTTATGTAGTTATATGATAACTTGATATATCAAATCCTTAATGGAATCTGTAAGCGTCTTACCAATAACAGGGCTTTAACTAGTGGCATATAGTAGCGATCTTTAGCTTGAGTCCAGATTAAATCATCTCTCCAAATGATGTTTTCATTCGATGTTTTTAAAATATATTTTTCAATATTTTAAGTTAAATATTTGCGGGTCTTAAATATATGGTTCAGTATTGTAGTATTAAATATACTAATGCACAAGGTAGATGGTTTAACATATAATATCTTACAAATACTGAGACTATCTCATATATTACATGGAAAAAAGTCAGAATTCATACAAAATGCAATATTGTACAATAAAAAAAATGCAATAAATAAAGTGCAAAAAATAAAGTGCAGTAAATAAAGTGCAATAAATAAAAGGGAAGTATTAAAAATATTTAAACACATAACAGTGTTTCTAAGACAGTCAGATAAAATCAAGCACGAATTAATAATATTAAAGTTCAGAAATAAATTAAAGTCGTTATTTTGGAAATGGGCTTTAAAGATAAGAAATATATTTTTATTATAGAACTTAAATAAAAAATAAGTGTTCAGCATTTTTTATATAAAAGTAGGGTTCATTTGAAGTGATTTGGTAGTACTAATTTTAAAATGAGAGCAAATATTATTTTGTTCCTAATCGGAGCGTTAGGATTGGTCAATGGCTATTATAGGACTGTAGGTTTATACCATAGATATAATAAATAACAAATAAAACAAAAAAAACAAAAAAAAAAACAATAACCCATAGTTTAAAACATATTTGGAAAGATGTAATAATATGTTTTAATGTTTTCGAAATTAATTTAAAAGATTTTGTAAGCTCGTGACATTTATTTCATATATTTATTAATATATTTAAGCTATATAAAATTTTGATGTTATGTTCTTTTATAATAATTGTTATTGTTTATTTTTCTTAAAGGGTTTTCAATATTACCCAGGGGTAAGTAATAATTTTTAATATTTAAATATTATATATTAAATACTTTTATAACTTAAAGATATTTGTTTTATTAATTATTAAACAAATTTTACTTTTTTAATAACTTTAATTTTCTTTTAAGACCTTGCAGTTCGATTTTCCGGTAGGTACAAATTTGTTCCTTTCAGTGAGAAATATTTTAAAAATATTAATGTAATATAGCATTGGGTTGACACAATAGTGGCACAAAAGCCAGCACCAGTTGCCGGAGACAAGGAAGAGAAACCAACGCCAACACCAGTTGCCGGAGACAAGGCAGAGAAACCAACGCCAGCACCAGTTGCCGGAGACAAAGAAGAGAAACCAACGTCAGCACCAGTTGCCGCAGACAAAGAAGAGAAGCCAACGCCAGCACCAGTTGCCGGAGACGAAGTAGGGACACAAACTCCAGCACCAGTTGCCGGAGATGAAGTAGGGACACAAACTCCAGCACCAGCTGCTGCAGACGAAGTAGGAAAACAAACGTCAGCTCCAGTTACCGCAGACGAAGTAGGGAAACAAACGTCAGCTCCAGTTACCCCAGACGAAGTAGGGAATCAAACGCCAGCACCAGTTACTGTGAGTTACATACTAGCTATACTAATTAAATCTCAATATATATTTAACTGTTTAGAATCCACCAACTAAGAATGAAGTACTCGAAAAGGATGTTGGAAGTGCTACTATGGTAGATACACATACAAGAAAGAAGCGTTATGTGGAACCACTTGATAAATTCAACATACCAGCAGGTTTACTATTATATTTTTAAACATTTCAAGAACCTAAATATTTAAATATTTTAATTTAAAGATTGTCAACCTGATCCGGTCAGTTAAGGCCGTAAGCCGTGGTATTATGCCTTTATGGTACTTGCAATATTTACTTTAAATATATATAACATATTATGTATAATTTTTTATATTAAACAACCCAATCTTGTGGTATATACATTAACGAGTTAGGTGGTTTTGAAGAAAGTTAGGTGAAGAATTATATTTTTTTTGTGAAGGGGAATAAATTAATCTAATATGTGACCTCAGAAATAAGAAAACTTAGAACTTATTGATCCAGTGCAAACATTTGATTGGCAGATGATTATAAAATAATTATGAATGAATTGAAAATTAGTTTTAATTTAGTTTTAAAATAAATTTGTGTGATGCTTACTTCATCCAGAGGCGGCTGTATATATTATTTTCCAAAATGCTCTTGTTATTTGTTAAACCATTTATTGTCCGGTGTTCGAAATCTGATCAGTCAGTTTCTAACTTGAGTCAAGCATAGGACGTGTCCTATACTAAGAGTACATGTCTGAGTTTTTAGCAAGGCTTTAAAATTTGGGGCGTTCTTTATATTTTTTAAATATAATATTATATTTATTAATTGTTCATTAATATGCAAGTATTAATAGTGATTATAATAACTTTTATAACAACTTTAGTACTTAAAGCAAAATGATTGTACAAATTGCACTTTGCTTATTTATCTTAAGTGAACGTTCATTATAATAGGCTCACTATGGAGAGATTGATTTATAATTAACTTAATTATCTACAAATTATATATTGATATATTAATCATTATATCTTTTTTTATTAATATTAATAAGAACAAAGATTTTATTAAATACTTACTTCCTCAGTGCCTTTGTTTACAGTTCTAGTTTAAATTATTTGTTTACATTTTACATATAAAACATATGACACATAGGTATTACAAATTTTGATCATTTCTTTTGTGGGAAATTTATCTGTAAGGGTTGCATTCGACATTTTTCGCTTTAAATGAGCTGATTTATTAATAATGAGCTCATTTCTATGAAAGTACTTTGTGTGTTAAATCATTCTCATTAGTGGCTATAATGTGCAATACCACCTAAACGAGACAGTGTGAATGTGCTATTAGCGTCTTTATTTTTTGCACTCTATTTTAAGAATACTTGAATATACCTGAAACCAACAGGTGAATAAAAAGTATAGGAACGTTTTTCGTTGAATATGTTACATATCTTCTTCTTCTGTGTTTGATGAAACGTGGGTTAGTGTCTAAAGCATTTTTACTCAATAGTGTCTTTTCTACGGTATATGTATTGCATTTGATATTAAAGCGCTTTGTCTTTGATTTACTTTTGCACATTCTCGAATATTAAGTCTGTATATATATCGTCATATCTGATGTACCATGGAGCTTATAGCATTTGTCTTATTAAAATATTCTGATAAGTATGAAGTTTTGCCATAAGTAACACATCCATAAAGTAGTTTAGGAGTATTTGTTTGCTTATAAAGAA
>NC_051846.1:227419313-227426966 GCF_002237135.1 Teleopsis dalmanni | reverse complement strand
ATATCAAATTCAATACATATACCGTCAAAAAGACACTATTGAGTAAAAATGCCTTAGACACTAACTCACGTTTCATCAAACACAGAAGAAGAAGATATGTAACAGATTCACAAGGAACGTTTCTATGCTTTTTTTTTACCGGTTTGTTTCAGGTATTTTCAAGTATTCTTAAAATAGAGTGTAAAAAATAGAGACTCTTATAGCACATTCACACTGTCTCGTTTAGGTGGTATTGCATATTATAGCCACTAATGAGAATAATTTAACACACAAAGTACTTTCATATAAATGAGCTCATTATTAATAAATCAGCTCATTTAAAGCGAAAAATGTCGAATGCAACCCTTAAAGATAAATTTCCCACAAAAGAAATGATCAAAATTTGTAATACCTATGTGTCATATGTTCTATATGTAAAATGTAAACAAATAATTCAAACTAGTGCTGTAAACAAAGGCACTGAGGAAGTAAGTATTTAATAAAATCTTTGTTCTTATTAATTGAACATGTAATTGATATATGAAATGTATATAAATGATTTCAATTATTCATTTCATTTTTTTATATGATATATTATTAAGTGAAGTTTATAAAAGTCATATCAGCTCCATAAGTGAGCCTATTATAATGTGAACGTTCACTTAATAGTATAAATAAGGAAGTAGCAATTTTGTATAATTGCTACTTATAGCAATAAATATAAATATATAAATAAAATAATAAATAAAATAGTATATTATTTAAAAAATATTTAAGGAACGCATTTAAAGCCTTTGCTAAGAACTGCAGACGATGTAGCTCTTATGTATAGGACACCGTCTCTATGCTTGACTGTCAGAGTTAGCGAAAACTGACTGATCAGATTTTCTGAACGTTATCCGGACAATTAAATGGTTTAACAAATATAACATGAGGAGCTATTTTGGAAATAATGATTATTACAGCTCTTCGCCCTCTGAAAATGTTAAAGCCATCACAATCAAATTTTTATTTTAAAACTAAATTAAAACTATATTTTCTAATTCATTTTCTAAATTTATTTTATATGAATTCATCCAGATCAAATGTGTTTCTGCATCTGGATTCATATAAAGTTGCTACATTTTTCTTTGATTAAATTGATTTACTAATTAGAAGACATACCTGTAGGTGCACATAGTTAGATTAATTTATCTCACACTCTTCACATAAAAAATATATTTTCTTCACCTAACTTTCTTCAAAACCACCTAACTTAGTTGAATGTATATGCCTTGCACACAAATCTTTTGGGTTTGTTTTAAATATAAACAAATTAAATTTAGTTAATATATTTGAATTATGTTATATTAGATATTTTTAAAGTAAATATATTATTGCAATTGTATCCATTAAAGTGCATCTTAAATACCACGGCTTACGGCCTTAACTGACCGGATCAGGTTGACAATCTTTAAATTAAAATATTTAAATATTTAGGTTCTTGAAATGTTTAAAAATATAATAGTAAACCTGCTGGTATGTTGAATTTATCAAGTGGTTCCACATAACGCTTCTTTCTTGTATGTGTATCTACCATAGTAGCACTTCCAACATCCTTTTCGAGTACTTCATTCTTAGTTGGTGGATTCTAAACAGTTAAATATATATTGAGATTTAATTAGTATAGCTAGTATGTAACTCACAGTAACTGGTGCTGGCGTTTGATTCCCTACTTCGTCTGGGGTAACTGGAGCTGACGTTTGTTTCCCTACTTCGTCTGCGGTAACTGGAGCTGACGTTTGTTTTCCTACTTCGTCTGCAGCAGCTGGTGCTGGAGTTTGTGTCCCTACTTCATCTCCGGCAACTGGTGCTGGAGTTTGTGTCCCTACTTCGTCTCCGGCAACTGGTGCTGGCGTTGGCTTCTCTTCTTTGTCTGCGGCAACTGGTGCTGACGTTGGTTTCTCTTCTTTGTCTCCGGCAACTGGTGCTGGCGTTGGTTTCTCTGCCTTGTCTCCGGCAACTGGTGTTGGCGTTGGTTTCTCTTCCTTGTCTCCGGCAACTGGTGCTGGCTTTTGTGCCACTATTGTGTCAACCCAATGCTATATTACATTAATATTTTTAAAATATTTCTCACTGAAAGGAACAAATTTGTACCTACCGGAAAATCGAACTGCAAGGTCTTAAAAGAAAATTAAAGTTATTAAAAAAGTAAAATTTGTTTAATAATTAATAAAACAAATATCTTTAAGTTATAAAAGTATTTAATATATAATATTTAAATATTAAAAATTATTACTTACCCCTGGGTAATATTGAAAACCCTTTAAGAAAAATAAACAATAACAATTATTATAAAAGAACATAACATCAAAATTTTATATAGCTTAAATATATTAATAAATATATGAAATAAATGTCACGAGCTTACAAAATCTTTTAAATTAATTTCGAAAACATTAAAACATATTATTACATCTTTCCAAATATGTTTTAAACTATGGGTTATTGTTTTTTTTTTTGTTTTTTTTGTTTTATTTGTTATTTATTATATCTATGGTATAAACCTACAGTCCTATAATAGCCATTGACCAATCCTAACGCTCCGATTAGGAACAAAATAATATTTGCTCTCATTTTAAAATTAGTACTACCAAATCACTTCAAATGAACCCTACTTTTATATAAAAAATGCTGAACACTTATTTTTTATTTAAGTTCTATAATAAAAATATATTTCTTATCTTTAAAGCCCATTTCCAAAATAACGACTTTAATTTATTTCTGAACTTTAATATTATTAATTCGTGCTTGATTTTATCTGACTGTCTTAGAAACACTGTTATGTGTTTAAATATTTTTAATACTTCCCTTTTATTTATTGCACTTTATTTACTGCACTTTATTTTTTGCACTTTATTTATTGCATTTTTTTTATTGTACAATATTGCATTTTGTATGAATTCTGACTTTTTTCCATGTAATATATGAGATAGTCTCAGTATTTGTAAGATATTATATGTTAAACCATCTACCTTGTGCATTAGTATATTTAATACTACAATACTGAACCATATATTTAAGACCCGCAAATATTTAACTTAAAATATTGAAAAATATATTTTAAAAACATCGAATGAAAACATCATTTGGAGAGATGATTTAATCTGGACTCAAGCTAAAGATCGCTACTATATGCCACTAGTTAAAGCCCTGTTATTGGTAAGACGCTTACAGATTCCATTAAGGATTTGATATATCAAGTTATCATATAACTACATAACAATACAACTGTTGACCAAATGTGATATAGTGTATTTGTTTTTATATACAGTAAGGTTTACCATTGTAGTTCGAGCACTAACTGGAGCACGTACTTTGAAAAATGGACTTTGGAAAAGTTGCAATAAAGAAGAGACAGAATTCATTAATCACTTTCTATGTCTTTGTCCAGAACTTCGGAAGTATGAACTTCAATATCTTCAAGAACTTTTCTTCACTTACCTAGCTGATATAATGGAAGCGGATTTATGGGATTTGCTTAGTTTATCTGGAAGACAAAAATGATTTGACAACGTTAATGCAGATAAATGATAACAGTTAGTATCGGGTGTTTTTTAGTGGCATGATTACTTAAAATGACAATACAAGACAGAAATATTATAGGAATGAAATTATTTTTATTATAATCTGATAGATAATTTCATTTATTTTTTGGATATGATTTCTAGCACATATCTGCCGCGTCTACAAATTACATGGTCCATTCTATTAGTCAAATTTTTGACTTTTTTTACAATAAATGCAGTCATATGGCTTCAATGGTGGCATGAACAGTGGCTTCTAATGCTTCAAGAATTGCTGGTTTGTCGGCATAAATCAATGAGTTACCATATCCCCATAAAAAGTAATCAAGAGAAAATGTCAACTTAACTTGACATTTTCAGCTGTCAAACATAGTTATCGATATCGATCATTTTTGTGCACATACACCCGATATAACTCGTTCCTCCCACAAAACTCAAAAGGCATGAGTTATAGATATCTCCAAATGAAAGTGCTAATAGTTTAGTCAGAGCTCTTACAACCTAACTTATCTTGATTTATTGATTTATTTTGCTATGATCCTGAGATTCCGTATCTAAAGAAAATATATTGGAACCCAACTGTTTAAGTAATTTTAAAAGAGAAAATAAAAATTTTATTTCGAGTACTTAATTAATCCAAACAACACTATTTGGTTGCAAATAAATACTTCCATATCATGGAAATATTCCATTTTTAAATACTTTTAAAATCAATTTTTAAAAAATAAAGGTCCCTAATCAGTATCTGGTAAACCTTAAAGAACTGTTTAGTTTTTGTTATACAAATGACACATATTTACAATTTTTAAAAGGGAAAACTTTATTTCATTTAGCGATAATATACAATCATTTTATAATAAATAATTTTTATTTTAATTTAAAACTTCACTGACATCATTGTTATCGGCATTTAAAGCTGAATACAAACTTTGGGATGCATCTGAAAACGTTTTCAATAAAAGTTATATTAAAATATATTATAAATTCAATTTTAATTAATAAATTGTAAGATGATGAGGAAAACATTTTAGTTAATAAATAATTTTGAAAACTAAATTAGTACTAAAAGCAGTTTTGCTACAACAAAATGTCAAAGATCTTATTTTCTAATCATCCAAAACAATCTTTTATTACAAAATCAAAGTTAGATGGAGACTGCCAAGTGGAAATTACAACATTAACTTAATGCTATCTTTACAATTTGGGTTCCAGGACCTTGTTTTATTAAAGGGAATAAAAGAAAGAGAATTGTGCAAGTCTCCATGTTCCTATGGATGTCTCTCTATGTTCCTCAGGAGATCATTAATCACAAACCTCTACTTACTACAGTTTTCTAACAATAGCGAGATTCACTTATGACATGTTTAACTATCTATGTAATTAACCTTGTCTTAACAAGACCAGATTAGTGAAGTTATCTAACAGGCAAAGAAACTACATATTTCTTTGATAACTCATTGCAAATATTGGTGAAAATTAAAAGAAAGAAAAACAAGTAATCCTACTGTGACTACTCAGCTTTGGCTTCCAGCAGAAGCAAGTTTTTGAAAACGCACATCTTTAAGAGTTTTTTGGACTTTCAGTCCAAAAGATCAGTTAACATTAGGACGGGTTATAATAATCCTGCGGTCTGAGGAAGAAATCAAACAAACGCCGAAATGTTGATGATAGATATAGAGACTAATATAGTATATAAAAATAAAAACAAGAATGAAAGCTGATCTATAAACTTTTATTTTTTTTTTTACCTTATAAAAAACATAATGCGAGCATAATGTACTTGACAGAAGGTGATGATTATCCTAAGACTATATTGAAATCAGTAAGACAATATAAGTTGCTTTAATTTATTAGTAAAAATAAATTCTACTCCATATGTGTGATATAAGTGTTTAAAGCATGGTGTGGATAACTGTGTTTAAATGGACATAAAAATATCAATTCTTAAATATATGGGAAAATTTTTGAAATATTGTGAGTCGAAGCTCTAACCTTAAGCGAACACTCTAGAAGTATATTATGATTATTCTCCTATGTGATAAGAAAAGGAATCATGTTTCAACCAGGATATATATTTTCAATTAGAAAATATTATTTTAATTCGATATGCAATACTATGCAAACAATAATTTTTTAATATATTATTAATATATTAATATATTTATATGAAATTCTGTAAAAATCCCAAACATGAAAATCGTACTTTAAAATTTTCAATTTTATCAACATTTAATAAGAATAGTAATTAGAAAATAGAGATATATAACATTTCCTTAAATTACATATTATGTATATTTGTATTATGAGATATTCTAATATTGCAAAAAAAATAAATTCTTTGAATTTTTAAATTTTTTAAAACAAATTATTTAGAAACTTAAGAACCAGGATAATTGAATAATAATTTTTTGAAAAATATTTGTCCTAATGTTAAGTCGAAACAGTAAGCTTACAATTACCAGCACATTCTAATGATTTCTATTGAACTCATAAAACACTATGAATCTATAAAAAGTATATTAAGAAAAATTTACTTACCAGCTCCACCGAATGTCATTATATTCGAAGCCAGATTTTTAATGGTTTGCTCCAAAGCAGCAAATTGAGCTGACTCCTCATTGGGTCTTGGATAAGCCAACTATAAATGAATTTAGATATTATTTTGTGTTAATTTTACTATTAATATTTTTTATTATTTTATTTCATAATAATAAAATTCCATATATGTGTTGTTCTTCTTTTAACTTACCGCGACTCCAATTATTAATATAAAACACAAAAATTTTGCGAAATTCCGTAACATTTTTATTATTTATTTGGAAAATATTTTATTTCCTAAATTGAAATTTTTCTCTAGAGTGACGTTCTTTTATAGGTTTTTTCCAAAAAAATTGAATAATTTACTGATTTTAATCTAAATATTGTTTTGGAAGTTTATTTATTTTTCAGTGCAATATTTTCACGGCACATTAAACATGACTCTGAAAGTTCATCTAATAAATTACTCATATTTCTCTAAATATTACTGGAATTACAAAAAAATTTTATATTGCTAACATTATTTTGATCTATTGATCGAAGATTCAAAAGCATGCGATTTAAATATTTTATCATAACAACCTTGATATTGCCATTTAAAAGTTTTAATAACTAATATCAATTTTATGCATAACTAAAAAGTTATGTATAATGATAAAAAATTTATAATTATAACCATATATTATTATCACTGGACATTGTCTAATAGGTCGTCATGCTTATAGAAAGGATATTACAACCAATGACTTCTTCAAAAGTTGCGGTGGTAACTATTCACAGTATACCATCAACTTCTCTATTTCTATTGAACGCATAATTACAAAATTTTGAAAATGTCGGGTTGTTATTAGCTGGACTACGTCTCATGTATTTTCAGCGTTTCTTCACCAAAACCCTTGAGGTTGGTTATAGTAACACAAAGGCTCAACGAGACTTTAAAGACTAGGGGTCCTAATTGATTAATGGATGATGTGGTATAACAAGATTTGCCTTATGGTGTAAACTATGAACTTAACATTCTTACACACGTTACATAAAAAATTTCATAAATATTTTAAAATTTAATTAATGTTATTATCAATGACTTATCAAACAACCTTCATTTTAAGAAAGATTTTAATATCTCCCGGAATTATTATAAGAAAAGTGTTTACTTTTGTTAGCATCATAAAAATATTGTAAAATTATCCATCTTTTAAGTTGGGATATTTAACCGGTTCCATGGACTGCGTTATTATCTTAACCAAATGGGTTTGTCCGAAGAGACAGACTGTCGACTCTGCCTGCAGGCAGACGAGACTTCCAACATTCTCTGTGACTACCCAGTCTTGATCTGGGCCAGAAGGAGGTGACTGGGCTGGAAACTACTCTCCCCTTCTGACATTAGAAGGTCCTCAACGGCTGACACTCTGGCTTTTTTTCAAAGAGCGGAAAATTTTCTGTACGGTTATGGTCTGTTGCAATATAAAAGATCAACTATAGTCGCAGCGTTCCACTCCTTTGGGAGCTGGTACCCTGTTTATTTCCTATCTATTCTATTCTATCCGTCTTGTATGAAATATATCTTTTG
>NC_051846.1:227416678-227419213 GCF_002237135.1 Teleopsis dalmanni | reverse complement strand
AATCTAAAAATATATCAAACAGAAGGGGTCACTACTGGTTTGACACTCTAGATAATCCACCATCTTGAAGAGTTTGTTCATACTTACAACGTATTCCCTTAATAGAACAGAACTGAGGTCACTATCCAATTAGCAAGCTGTTCATCTTGAACTGTGTTACCATTTCAACCAATTGGGTGAGTGTAAAGTGATAGAATGACATTTCTGCCTAGAAGGAAATGTAAATTTTACTCATACTCTGTAACTGTTCTATTAAAATATTAGTCTTGAGAATAATAGTTGAGACTACCAATCTCTTCGATATTAAAAAATACAGATCTGAGGAGTTTCACACTAGGGACTCATTGTAAATTAGATCTTAAACAGTGCCACGAACTATTCTTTAAAAAAGCATTTTTTGTTTTGCCAAAGTTGAAGTTGGTTTTAAAACCTCTGACTTTTTAAACGACTATATAACAGACCTCCATAGATCTCTTAAATCACCATGAAAAAATAATGTTTATAACTTTATTGAAAATGGTGTCTGACTTATGTTCGATAGAAGGTAGCTTTCAAGACAACCTTGCGGACTGCCGGCCTAGTTAGAAATTTACTTCGAGAGGTGTATACAAACTTAAAAATAAAGAATTTCGAAGTATACTTCTAGATTAAATTTTAAAATTAGAGTTTATTGATGCCTCTTGATCAACTATCATCGAATCGAAATTATATCAAACGCATTTAAACTATCATGGCTAATTACATGTTTTTTTAATATACATATATGGCAGAAAAAATTAATCTTATTTAAGCTAAACTAAAATCAAAGATGATTATTCATCTCTTACAACATTCCATGAATTTATACCTCATTTCGGGGCAGACAATAAATTAATAGATTAATATATCGTTGCACCATAGTAGTTTGTTCAGCTGAAGCACAGATCGCTTTCAGACTCCAAAGTCCTTTCGATTGCATGACAATCCATATTCTGCTTTTCTGTTTTTTATCAGGAGTATGTTAACTTCTATTGTATAGATTGTATCTTATTACAGTGAAACAGAAATGGTACTGACTTAGTTCCCATGATAATTAGATATTCTTAAACTTTGAAATGATATAATTATTGATTTAAATTACAACAAAATTTTATAAACACAGTAAAAACTTCAAAATTCTTGCGGAGAAAATTAATAATCTCTTGACCACTAAACGATTAGTATTCAAGGACTCCATAATAGTTGGGAATTTAATTGTGTTTTCGTTTCCATTTGAATATTTAAATAGACGAAATCAGCTAGTAATATTAGAACATTGTTGTGATAATACCTTATAAATAATTTCATTTTAGCACTAATTAATTGAACTATTTCTAATCTAAAAACATATATACTGGATTATTAAAAACTATTTCCATTTTCTGGTTTTTGAATCAAAATATTTTCTTTTAAATCCAATCTTTGATTCCTGAATTTCTGACATTGAGTAACACTATACCCTCCTCATTTATTTCAATATATTTAAAAATACCCAATTATTCTGTGTGAAGTGAAAATCATAGCAATTTTTAAGTTTTTCTAAAAGTTATTTTATTCTAGAAGTTATTTTTGCAGCTAATCTATTTATCTATTTATACACTGAAATCAATTTAGAGTACACATTTTACGATACATCACACGAAACCATCTTTGCTTTTAGAAGTGAAAAATAATGCTTCTTTAGTTTTAGGAAAGCTGAAAAATTATATTAAAAACGATACATTAATCACTCAGAAACAGTCTTCCTTTTATAGCAAAAATTGTTGTAATTGTTTTAGTGCTGTTAAACAGCACTTTGGAAATTTCAAATAGTTTTATTTAGTTTTGGTTTAATATATACAAAAAATAGAAATACTTTGTAATAAACAGTAATAAAATTAATTAATGATATATAATATTTACTAGATGGTGATGGGTATTTGGTAATACTCGAAACAGCTATTTGTTCAGCCAAGTTAAATTAATTTAAATAATATTTACTACTTATAGTTCCCTATTTTTCGCAACCAGTCTATTAAATATTATTAAACTAAAGTCAAGTAAAAATATTTAAAAATATTTGAAACTTCCAAAGTCCCGCTTAACAGCACTTAAGCAATTACGGTAATTATTGATATAAAAGTTAGATTATTTTTTGATTAGTAAATGTAGTATTTTTAATATAATTAGAAATAAAATATAATTAGAAATTAGAAATAAATTTTTAGCTTTCTGAAAACTAATGAAGCATTATCTTCTACTTCTAAAAAGGAAAACGGTTTTTTAATCTATGATTAAATATGTAACCTAAATTGTTTTAGAGTATATTAATAGAATAGCTCGGAAAATAATATCAATGTTAAAAGGACTAAAAGATTGCTTTGGTTTTACTGCAGATGAAACACACTTCACACAGAATAATTGAAAGTTCTCTAAAATATTGAAATAAATTTAGTCGTTTAAATTGTCACGGTATAGTGTTATTCAATGTCAATTACTCAGGAATCAAAGAATCGAATTAAACTGAAACAGAGGAAG
>NC_051846.1:227391150-227416578 GCF_002237135.1 Teleopsis dalmanni | reverse complement strand
AGTTTAATTTAATATTACAGAACTGGGTATGATGTGGTGAAGAACTATAATGTAGTAACAGAAACGATGGGTTAGACAGAAATTTTTGAATAGAATGAACAACAATCGAACAACTAGACACGTCTTCAGGGATATTGTGAGTCCCAGCAGACATTTTAAACGATAATGGTAATGTGGGACATATTGTAAGCTGTTCATCGAGTAATTATTGAGTGCAGAATGAGGACTAATAACAATAATGTCTGATGAAAAATGAGATGATAAATCTATAGACTTAATTCGAGCAAATGAATTGCTATTTTTAGTAGAATTCTATCTATTAATAGAAAAATGTGTTGTGATGTATTTAAATGTATTATATTCACCTATCGTTTGTAGAGTGTTCAATATATCAAAATAAAGCGCACCCAGGTAGGAGCGTGAGAAGCTGTGCGCATGCGTATTTTGTTGTTTCACATCAAAAAATATTGATTAATGCCTTGCAATTCTGCTCATTTTTCGTGTTAATTTCTTTTTATTTATTTATACAGAATTTTTATTTTTTTAATTTATTTATTTATTTATTTTTTTTTTGTTTTTTTTTTTGGAATTGAATATGCGCGATTTACTAGCTGACTTACGCTTTAAGAGGCACATTGGCAGCTTGAAATGTGCACTGGGGCAAAGCTGTCAAAGATTTTGACATGTGGAAAAATTGCTGGGTTGCTCGAGGAGTATCAGTAAATGAACGTGTGCGCATAAATGAATGACATGTGTTATATTGACTTGTGAATTTGCCATAAAATTAAATTTTAATCGAAATTGGATTTTTAAACTCATTTGTTAAATAAAAATAAAATTAAGAAACAATGAAATCAAATCAAACAAAAAAAAACAAAAACATTTGAAAGAAATTCCTTAAAATAAAAAATTATTATACATACCGAGTATATGTGCTTTGATTTATTGGGCAGAATTTTTTTATATCTGATATATCAACCAAAGATTGCATCATTTTACTTTTAGCAATGAAATGAAACATAAAGCGTAAATAAATTATAAATTAAACACTAATAAAATCAAAGCTAATGTGCTTGTGCGGTCTTTAAAAAAAAATAAAATTTATTTTTTATTTGACATATCGATGTCGGCAAGATCACACTTTAATAAAAGAATCCTCTCTGCCGGCAATCTCATCAATATCCTCAAAGTAAGATAACGAGATTTTTATTGCTCCTTCAGTAAACAATACATTCAAGCACAAATAGATACAATGTATAAATCTTGTGGGTTCCATAAAATCATTTCTTCTTTTTTTTTCTGGTTTGAAACAAAAGATGCACTGTTTTTGAAAGCAACAAATTTGTACCTTTTGAGTAAATGAGTAAACAATCTGGCAGGTTGTAAAATATCTGAAGCAAATGACGAAGTTTCTAATTACACAAAGTGCAGTTCAGTCTAATAAAAATCTTTGTTCGGTTAAAATGTAAACAAAACATCGACGAAATTCTGTAGGAGATTTGTTTGGACGTGTAAACAATTGCAGTGCCGCGCATGCCTCATGACTTGCGTTCATCATTCTCCATTATTGGACCGCACCACATCGTTCAATTGTTTGCTTGTTAATTTTGTGGGTTTTATGTTAAATCAAACCTCGAATGAAAGGTGAGGTATGCATTCAACAAATAATTAAAATTTTGTTATTCAGTTAAAAGATTTATTCAAAAATATAACAATTAATATTTGTTTTACTCCATTTTGTATTCTATCTTTTGTTTAGTTTGATAAGAAGAAATAAGCTTATCGAAAAATGTTGGTTTTATTACAGAGCTAGCAGTGTTAACATATGAGATAAAACGAAATAGTCATTGACCTTTATAAAGAAGATTGAAGAAAATTTAGTTATTCATTATTTTATATTATCTAGATTTTTCAAATGAACTATTAAGGCAAAAATCGAGCACAAGTATTTAAATAAAAGATTGTAAGTATATTCCCATTATTTACATTTATAAACAATGAATTGCTAACTATCTATAACATATGGTATAGTGACTGTATTTTAAATTGAGACCCATTGAAAGCAGTGTAGTAAGTACACATAATAGTTAAAAAATGTTTTTAAAAATTATAACGTTTCGTTTTCAAAAATCAAAATTTCAACGAGTTTTAGAAAGTCAAAACATCTGCAGACTAGTTGTCAAAGCAACTATCGCATACACTGCATAAAATTTTTTAACATTCATCGGCATTTGCTTCTATGCCAAAGTAAACTACGCCACACCACCAATACGAAGGTTCCATGTGTCATCTGTTTGATTGATGAGTTTCCAGCAACTTCCCGGAACTTCATCTAAAGATCATTATGAGAATTGGTGATACACATCAAGACTAATGATACACTGCAAAATAGCCGACTATGCAATGTGCATGTAAGCAATCACAAGACTATTAATATATTGACATAAACGTCATAGTTTGCTTTTCTAATAAAGATCGGAAGTAATGCAGGTTCACTCTATAAACTACTGGTAACTTTTATCAATTTGAGGCTTTTATCATAGATTCTGTACTTGAATCGGCGCGATATAGACAGAAAACTGGGCAATGAATGCTTTTCAGTGATAATATATCTTCGCCTGAAGTTATTCAGAATTTTTGGAATGCTATACCCGTTATTACTACAATCTTGTATTATTGCCACTTGCACATTCTTAATCAAATATATACAATCTAATTCTTTTTAGATATTAGTGTCAAAGAGAGTGTAAGATAATATGCAAGAGAATTGACAAATAAAAATGCTAATGCAATTCTAATTTCCTAAGAACATGGATTTGAAAAGCGTATAATATACTTCTCGTGAATATTAAGGTCTAAAATTATAAATGTTTTACATCAATTATTCTAACAAAAATTCTTCTCATGCCATCTAGTGTCAATTAGTGTTTGCCTTTTTAACATTGATTGCCATAATACAAGCAATATTCCAAGCAATAATGACACCCAACTCACAATGATGTAGTCGAAAAATAATATACATATAGTTACACTCTGCGACATATTTTCAAAACAAATAATGTTCCCAACAAAAACCAGTTCCTAACTATGCTATATAAAGAAACAATAGACGGCATGGCTTCAGTAGTGAATCTGGTACCACTGGTGTTAAACCCCGCAAGTTCGGATTTGTAGGTCAATAGAGGTTGGCTCTATTAAGTAATTATTGTTATTTATTTTTTTGCATTATTTTTATAAGCTTTCAGTTAACATTTGACGTATGGGAACAATATGTGACATACGTATTAAAAACTATTAGGGCTGGTTCAGATTCGATTACGATTGGAATGAAACTAATTATTCCTGGATATAATTATTTATTTTAAAAATTTTTTAATCTGTTAATATGGTATATTTTTAGAAAACTTTTTGAAAATGTTACATTATGTCTGTATTGATCGGTAAAAATTCGGAATCGGAAAAGTGCCATATAAACAAGACTGTGCGTTCACTCCTTATTGTGAAAATATTGAATTAAAACCGAAGCTTGCATTCCGGTACATATAATCATATTACAATATGTTTTATGATATAAAGTCGATTATCCAGATTTGGGAAGTGTTTGATTCATATTTATATTCTTATATGAAAATCTTCCTCTGTTTCAGTTTAATTCGATTCTTTGATTCCTCAATAATGACATTGAATAACACTATACCGTGAGAATTTGAACGACTAAATTTATTTCAATGTTGTTCAATCTGCAGTACAACCAAAGCAATCTTTTAGTCCTTTTAACATTGATATTATTTTCGGAACTATTCTATTAATATACTCTAAAACAATTTAGGTTACATATTTAATCATAGATTAAAAAATCGGCTTCCTTTTTAGAAGTAGAAGATAAAGCTTCATTAGTTTTCAGAAAGCTAAAAATTTATATTAAAAATACTACATTTACTAATCAAAAAATAATCTAACTATTATATCAATAATTACCGTAATTGTTTAAGTGCTGTTAAGCGGGACTTTGGATGTTTCAAATATTTTTAAATATTTTTACTTGACTTTAGTTTAATAATGTTTAATAGACTGGTTGCCGAAAATAGGGAACTACAAGTAGTAAATATTATTTAAATTAATTTTACTTTTGGCTGAACAAATAGCTGTTTCGAGTATTACCAAATACCCATCACCATCTAGTAAATATTATATATCATTAATTAATTTTATTACTGTTTATTACAAAGTATTTCTATTTTTTGTATATATTAAACCAAAACTAAATAAAACTATTTGAAATTTCCAAAGTGCTGTTTAACAGCACTAAAACAATTACAACAATTTTTGCTATAAAAGGAAGACTGTTTCTGAGTGATTAATGTATCGTTTTTAATATAAATTTTCAGCTTTCCTAAAACTAAAGAAGCATTATTTTTCACTTCTAAAAGTAAAGATGGTTTGGTGTGATGTATCGTAAAATATGTACTCTAAATTGATTTCAGTGTATAAATTGATAAATAGATTAGGTGCAAAAATAACTTGTAGAATTAAATAACTTTTAGAAAAACTTAAAAATTGCTATGATTTTCACTTCACACAGAATAATTGGGTATTTTATAATATATTGAAATAAATGAGGAGGGTATAGTGTTACTCAATGTCAGGAATTCAGGAATCAAAGATTCGATTTAAAATAAAATATTTTGATTCAAAAACCGGAAAATGGAAATAGTTTTTAATAATCCAGTACATATGTTTTCAGATAAGAAATAGTTTTCAATAATTAGTACTAAAATAAATTAATATTATATGGTATTATAACAACAATGTCTAAAATATTACTAGCCTGATTTCGTTCTATTTAAATTTCAAATGAATCGAACTATATGGAGTCCTTGAAATACATAATCGTTTAGTTGGTCAGAGATTATATAAATTCTCCGCAAAAGATTTGAAGTTTTTAACTTGTGTTATAAAATTTTGTACGTAATTTAAATCAATATTTAATATTTCAAAGTTTAAGTAAAAATATCTAAATTTTCATGGAACTAAGTCAGACCAAAATTTTGTATCAACTGTAACTTAGAATACAATTATATATAATAGAAGTTAACATAATCCTGAATAAAAACAGAAAAGCAGACAACTGCAATCACAGTTGAGCATGTATCGAAGGGACTTGAGGGTCTGAGGCAATATGTGCTTCCAGCTGAAAAACTAACATATGTGCACGTATATTAATCTATAATTTAATATTGTTTTCTGCCGTAAAAATTGAGTATAAATTATGGTGTGTAAGAGAGATGCAACTATCCATCTTTGAAATTGTTAAAATAAGTAATGGAACATATTTTCTGTCAATAAAATATCTTCTTCTAATTTCGACTTTTCTACCAATCAAAACAGTTAGCATTAATAGATAATTTTCTGCCATATATGTATATTAAAAAAACATGTAATTAGCCATGATAGTTTAAATGCGTTTGATATAATTTCGATTCGATGATAGTTGATCAAGAGGCATCAATAAACTCTAATTTTAAAATTTAATCTAGAAGTATACTTCGAAATTCTTTATTTTTAAGTTTGTATACACCTCTCGAAGTAAATTTCTAACTAGGCCGGCAGTCCGCAAGGTTGTCTTGAAAGCTACCTTCTATCGAACATAAGTCAGACACCATTTTCAATAAAGTTATAAACATTATTTTTTCATGGTGATTTAAGAGATCTATGGAGGTCTGTTATATAGTCGTTTAAAAAGTCAGAGGTTTTAAAACCAACTTCAACTTTGGCAAAACAAAAAATGCTTTTTTAAAGAATAGTTCGTGGCACTGTTTAAGATCTAATTTACAATGAGTCCCTAGTGTGAAACTCCTCAGATCTGTATTTTTTAATATCGAAGAGATTGGTAGTCTCAACTATTATTCTCAAGACTAATATTTTAATAGAACAGTTACAGAGTATGAGTAAAATTTACATTTCCTTCTAGGCAGAAATGTCATTCTATCACTTTACACTCACCCAATTGGTTGAAATGGTAACACAGTTCAAGATGAACAGCTTGCTAATTGGATAGTGACCTCAGTTCTGTTCTATTAAGGGAATACGTTGTAAGTATGAACAAACTCTTCAAGATGGTGGATTATCTAGAGTGTCAAACCAGTAGTGACCCCTTCTGTTTGATATATTTTTAGATTTTGAATGAGACGAAATTGCGGATAAATTATTTCTACTGAGTGGGTAAGTATTTACGAATAAACCTTTGCGACAAAAACATATAGATCTAGTTAGAGAATATTTTAAGTTTTGTTGACTTCAGCACATAATTTACGCAAAGTATTTATGTTTGTGTAATTGTAATTATAAGTTAATTCTTATTACCCTATTATTATTAAATTAAAATATATAATTTAAAAAATGATAAATATTATAATTATTTGGATATAGTACGCTCCTTTATCTCATAAAAGAAAGAGAACCAGAATAAAAAAGGGTAACTGGGATAATATACCAGGATTAACACAATCCAAATCACTTATTGGTAGCTATAACAATAAGCGATACCAGGATTATATGAACATATCAAAAGAAAAGCTTAAAATCATCATAGGAATCGTAACAGGGCACTATAAATTAAAACACTACCTTACAAGACTAGGTATACTTACGGACGTACACTGTAGATTTTGCGAAGAGAATGAGGAGTCGGCCACACATGTGCTGTTAGAATACCCAGCGCTTATGCACATATGGAATAGGTTCCGGGAAATGTATATTCCTACGGAAGAGGTAATAAAACTCTGTGAAATAGGGTCTATACTACTTTTAACTGACGCAACAGGGCTTAGAGACCTACTCAAAACGCGGAGGGGGGCACAATAGACACGACGGTCGCAGTGCCACATCCCTTAACAATAATAATAATATATAATTATTTATATTTTGTAATATTATCTTGCAGTTTAAAAATTTTATATGAACAATTTAACCAACAGGTTTTTCTAAAGACCACTGACGTTGAATATTTAGAGAACAGCCGTCTGATGACCCCAAGAATTTACTTGATTAAAAGAGTTTCTAGAATTGAAAACCTCCTCACTATTGCCATTTATTGAAAATGGAATGCTTCTCATTGATTATTAAATTCTTAATTAATATTTATTTGTATTATATATTTTTTATTTGGGTCTATATAATCAGCTCAGTAACAATTATTTTTACTGGGAGTTATAAAAAATACTAATTCTGGCTCCTATTTTTTTTTTTTTGGTTTTTACTACTTTCAGTCTTTCAATTCATAGTAACAGTAACGACAGAAAAAAAAATTTATAATAATTTTAACAATCTTCGTTGGAGAAGAACAAGTAATATTAATGATGATGTGGTGTTGATGTTAAGTGCAGTTTAATTAATGAATTGTATGCAAGTATCCGAGTCAACGAGGAAAAAACTCAATACACAAACCAACAAGAAACCCACAAGGCAACAATAATTCATCACACTTCTGCAGCAACGGCAAATGCCATTGTAGAGTTGCAATAATGGCAGCAACTACGACTTTAGCATTAACAACAACCAAAAAACTGCAACCTTGCTAAATGCAATGGCAACCCAAACACCACAGCAACAACAACATTAACGACAAAACAGAAAAAAAAGATGAAATGAAAAGAAATGAAAAAAAAATCAGAAGAAAAAAGAAATAAGCCAAAATTGCGTTAAAAAGACAAATTTGACTTCCTGCATTTTCAAGCAGCAACACAAGAAAAACAAAACAGAAGTAAAAGAGCAGGAGGAGTGTGGTGGGTCGAAGCCAGATGGTGCATGCGGCAGCGTTCACACCTTGAAGGTGCACTTGAAAACGTTGCACATGCATGAATGCCATTTTAAGCCGTGCTATTTCGTTGCTCTTCCGTGTGTATTTTTGTGAGTTCGAATTTCTGTACTTAGCCGTAGTGTTGCAGCTGATTTACATGCAATTGCTGCTAACAAGCTTAAGAAAAATTGCAATGACACCCTCCTCCATTGTGAAAAGGTGAAATAGTATTGCTTACAGCCATGAATGCACTAGGCAAGTGCAATAATTTGGATTTCCTCTCGAAGGTTTCGGCTATGATTTGCATTGAGTTGCCAGCCTTAGGCCACATTCTCTAACTTTTGTTAGGAAATAAATGTTGTTTCGTTTAAATAAAACTAACTGCAAATCACTATAACAACAACTAGAAGAGCAACCAGCAACAATTAATATCTTCATTTTGGTTTAAGTTGCAAATTTATGCTAAGCAACAAAAGATTGTTGGCTACTTTTTCTAAGAAGACGTGTGAAGATAAATGAAATACGGACGCGCAAATCTTCAAGTCTGAATATTTCCGTTGTACAGCTCAATTTTTTTGTTCCGTTAATTGAGTACAAAATTTCTTTATTTACGATTTGGGTTGCCCAACACTGGCCACACTTACCCCTCAGATCATTTACATTTACATTTTGCGATATTCTTAATATATCGTTAGGTAAATTTCTTAGAAAATTAACCTAACGTAACTAAATTTTCACTCTAAGGACGTGAAAATTATTGCCGATTTGTTTAGAATTTTAATTTTATATAAATTTGTTTATATTAATCAAAAAATATATTTTATGTATAATTCACAAAAGTCACATTTTTACAAAAACTTTCCATCATTTATAACAATTTTTATAAAGAAGTCTGGTAGTTTTTTCTTTCATCAATTTTTAAACTGAGTAGTTTAATCAACCTGGTGAGATTGAAAGAAAAATTCATCAATTTTTTTTACAATTTATTTGGGTTTTCTTTGTTTTTATTTGGCAGTAAGATTTTAAATAAATTTATACCCCAATTGGAGCAGAACAGTTGGCGAACTGAGTTATTGCAATAGAGAATATATTAACAATAGAATATATAAAGTGAGAGCTACGGTCGGTCAAAAGGACATAGAGTAATTTAGTAGCAAATAGACAAAAATTTTATGTGGGGTTCCTATTGGAAAATAATGATATTATTATTAGGATTTCTAACTAAAATTTTAGTTTGGGCTTACTTCACGGTATCTATTTATAGTGAGGTTTCGAAAAGTATTGAATTACAATAATAAAAGTTCTTTATTTTTGTATATTCTTTATGTATTATTTAATTATGATTTTTTGGTTGAGCTAAGCATACAGCAGTTTCCAGAATTGTCAAATACCCATCATCAGTGGGCTTGGAATTATTTCATATATTCAATTAATCATAAATAATTTTTTGAGACTGCAAGTACCAAAGGTTGAACTTACACCCTACCTAATTTGGCGGTATCTATTTGTAAAAGTATATCGATTATAGCATAAATATTTACTTCTTTTGCCTTGCGATTTAGTTCCGGGTGAGTATTTTTGATATATTTGTTTTATGCTTTATTTTTCTGGTATATTTGAGATTGTTTATGTTTGTTCTTCCAAAAAACTGAAATAAAAAGTGTATATAAAGAGTTTTCAGTTTTTATTTATTTAGCGACTAAATACAATTGCTTCGACATACAATAGGAGTTTGATGATCTCGTTCTTAAGTCCGCCAAGTTTATCAATTTATTAAACTCACCAAAATCAAGCAAACAAGTATAGATTCTATATCGGAGGACACTTTAAAACTGAGTGAACATTAAAATAAACAATTCGAGCTTATTAAGTTTTTGAAAACATACTATCATCTAGCGGGCGAGCAACATCTATAAAATGGCAAATGTTTCAATAAGTCACTTAATAAAATCAGATGTTAATATTTCTATAGCACCAAAAGCACAATTTCTACTTTCGAATCTTATATTCAGTCAGCGCTATTCTATAATGCGTTCAGAATATTCTATAATATGCGAATCTTGATATATTATAGAATATATGCGACTAACATAATGCAGTTTTATCAATAGATCTCTTTATAGGATTTTACTGAAATGAATATTTATGGAAATTCTATGATCAAAAACAAGCAAAACACTGGTTGGTATCTCCGTGCATGGTAGTGTCATTTTGTACGGGAAACAATGGGAATTATTTATGCCTCATATGAAAGCGAACTGAAATTAATCATTATTACACAGTTTTATCAATGGATTTTATTTTTCTTTTTTTGCCAAATCACACACTGACAGTGTAGGTATTATTAGTAACACATATTACAATAGTATATCCGTAGCTTGGTATGTCGTTTTTAGAAAGACACAATGGGAATCAATTAGGTATAACTAATGCCTTATATAAAAATGGTCTGGAATTGTTAAAAGCTGGGAAAACTTTCATAATAATAATAATCAGTATAAATCAGTTTAAACCATTTTAATCAACATGTACTCAATTCTCACGGGTTATATCATCAGTGAAATAGTCAAACTAATATGTGATGTCTCAAATAAATCCAATGATATTTAAGTAATGTTTGAAATTCATTTGTCTAACATCAATTTGCAAAACATATATAGTTGTGAAGTAGTGGACGATTTGAAAAGTCGCAGAATAAGTAACTCAACACTAGACATATTGCGCCAAACTAATAGAAGGATTGTGTTTAAACATATATAATCTTATTTTTAATACTTCATAACTATTTAGAAGTATATGTTTATTTGATATTGATGTTATCCAAAAACCTCCAAAAATAAAGTTCTGTCTAAGGGCCCGCCCTATACTAATCCGAAAATTAAGATCCGTAAAGTAATATTACATTCGAAAAACGCAGGTATGAATTTAATTTCTGTAAAAAATTTTTAATTAGATGGAACTCAGCTTAACTAAACTAATGGTTTATTTCCTGAAATCACGAAATCACCAAAAAATCACTTTCAAATCCCACTTTCATCATTTTAAAAACGAAACTAAATTGATTTTTCATTCTAAACAAGAGCACCAATAGGCAAATATCTCGGTAACCAAGCTATATCGGCATATAGCATAACGTAAAAATTTTATAAAATATTGAAATTTTCAAAAATCTATCGCCAAATGACGTGGCTACAGAAATCGTTTCCCAGTCTTATGAAAATTGTACCGAATATATGGATAGATACAAGACTTTCTTCAGACCATGGTTTTTCGCACATTTACTTTTGAACGTTGAGCTAATGCGAGCTTGTCATTTTTTGGACTTGTAACTAAATAATTTATTGTCACTATCTAAGAATCTATAAAGACAATTACTAATAGATAAGATATTAGGCTTAAATTCAAACTCTTGTACCTCTTAATATGTATTAATCAAATATATGTAAACTTAATACTACACTTTAAAATGTAGTACATTTACTATAACTTCCCATGCTAATTCCTGTATTGTGTTAGTATATCTCATGGGTGTGATTTTAATTTCATACACAAATGAACGCAACTCATAGATATGCAAAAAATGGCTGAGGAATAAAAATACTCTAAAAAACGAAAATTGCTCCCACGAAGATTAATAACAGCAACAATATAAAATATAAAAAATAAAGAAATAAGAAGTATGAAGTAAAATATGAATAACAAAATAAATAAAATTGTTTGAAGAATTTATGCATAGAAGATATATGAGCAATCAGCAAATATAAAATTCAACAAGAACGCCGCAAAACAGTGGAGTATGAGGAGATACACTCTTGAGTAACCTGCCAGGATATGTCAAGGATCAATGTATGCAACGCTGTGTAAGTTATTAATAAGAAAAATAAAAAAATATGTACATAATTGACGTATGTGTATGTGTGTGTATGTGCAGTTTGTATATGCAAAATTGACAGTCGAATAAGCAATGACGCCACCCTGATATTCTGTTAAGACTGTAAATGATACCACCCGCTTTCTGATATTTTTATGAATTTGTACGTGGATTTATGCACAGATAAACTCATCAAACCATTAGACTTTTCGAAACAACTAAACATTTTGAAATCATAAGTAAACTGATGGATTTTGTACGCGCTCGCTGTTGTTCCTCTGGAATCCAGCGAGTTGGAGTACAAATTCATATGTTCAAAATTCAAGCTAACGACTGGAGCATGTCGTATCAGCGTATCATTTAATATGCCACGACGTTCAAACAAAATTTATTACACAAAATGAAAATTTACTTTTGTGTATGCGAGGACCTTTCTATCTGAGTAATGAAAAAAATATTTGTAAGCCAATTGAACATATTTGAGGGATTAACAGGAATTTCGAAAACAATGTCAGATGCATGCTAAATTTTGATATATATTTTTTATGGAGAAATTACTTTATTTCTTTTGTTGTTTTAGTACGAAGTAAATCGTTACTTAATTTAAACAAAATTGTATCAAAGAAATATAAAACATATACATATGTTATATTGTATTTATATATGACTGTTCTATTAAATCACTTAACTTAGAAAAATAATTAAGGATTTAGTTTTATTTGAACTAAATCTCAGGTCAACATCTTACTTATTCCTACTCGACCCATCATGTTGGTTTAACCATACCAAGTCTTAGTTTTCATATCCTCTTTACCACTTGAGCTAAAATTTTTCTAATAAAATGATCAGGTAAATTTAACTAGTATGTGGTTAGAGTATATTTTTCTAAGTGTTAGAAGTCTGTTTTCTACATTAGTCTGTTGAAATTTTACAAATATAGTTTGTGAAAAACTTAATGATATATGATAAAAATATAATATAAAAATGTTATTATACACAATTATAAACACTAGTTTCGACTAAGAAATAAATTTAAAATTAGTAGCCCTTTTTTTACAAGTTTAACTTTTTTATTAATTTCTCCTATGTAAATCATTTTTCTATCTAAGAACATAAGCATAAATGCATATTCTTAATAATGGTCAATTAAGAACTTTATATCAAATATCTCTAAACTGCCCATTTTTCACGTAAATATATCACATTAAAACAGTAACAGGACGAATATATTTAACGGACAACATTTATAGAACATTTTCCAGATGTTTGAATTTTCATTCTGAAACGGTATGACAACTTACTTCTAATCCCAATTTCTAGAGCTCCTACTTAGCATAGCTCATTGTTCAAGATAAAGTCGTACATTAAAATTGTTATCAAATTTTTTTTAATTTCATTAATTTTTTGTAATAATTTAATAAAAAAATATTATAGTTAGTAACGGTAGCGAAAAGCTTAAATATCCCCTAAATAGATAGGTATGTCACCAACCAATTATTTACTAACAACACTAGTTTGTTAGTTTTCTGATTTGCTGAAATCCGTAGAGTTCCAATATCATGTATGTATATTAAGACGCGTCGATTTTTTTTCTTCAAAGCATATAACATAAAGTAAATCTATAAATTATATAAGCTATTTTTTAGCTACAATTGGAACTATCGATATCGATAATTATGGTTTGACAGCTGAAAATGTTGACATTTTTGTTCAATAAAGTTTGACAATTATTATGAATCATTTAACGCTAGAACAACGCTTCCAAATAGGGGAAATTTATTTTGAAATAAATAAATCTGTTTGAAGTTTATAGAGCACTGCGTCCATTTTACGGTCAACATAATCCACCTAGTGAGCAATCAGTTGGTATAGTTATTGATGGTTTCCGAACTAATTTTACTCTTCTCGATTTTAAACCATCAAGTATCTATTAAAATTAACTGTTTGGTACAGTTTATACGTTGGCAGCATAAAATCGATCCTTATTTCTTTTGAAATGAGGAATGAGCTATCAATACGGTGAATGGCGAGCGTTATCGAGTCATGCTGACTAAATTTTTATTTCCAAAAATTAATTAGTTAAATATCGAGGACATTTGATTCCAGCTAGACACAGCGCGCCTCACAATCGATTTATTGCGAAATCAATTTTATAATAACTTTATTTCCAGAAGTGGTTCTGTTAACTGACCCCTCGTCCGTGCGAATTGACGCCTCTCGATTACTTTTTAAGAGGCTATGCTAAGTCATTAATTTATTCCGGCAAACCAGTAACTCTTAAAGCATTGAAAGCCAAAGGCGCCTTACAGCACCATTTTTTGCAAAAAATAAATCAAAAATTGACTGAACGAATGGACCATGTTACTCGTAGCTGTGGCGGACATATGCCTTAAATCGTATTCAAAAAATAAATGCCATGAAATTATCTATCAAATAATAATAATAAAAAAAATTTCATTCCAACGATATTTCTGTCTCATGCAGCTAAAAAAACCACACAATGGAAGTAATCATTATTAAAACACCATAACAGTTTGTGTTTTGGTGTCACTTTTATAAATAATACAAACTCTCTAGGAACCACAGGATTTAACAAAAAATTGAAATATGTGTTCATAAATATCTGATTTTATTTACTAAAAATAAAAAAAAAGAATTTCATATAATTCATCCCTAAATTAGGCTATAGTTTTTTTGAAACGTGTTTTAGCGGCAAAAATCAAAATTCAAACCTAGCTTTTTCTTCTATTTTTATTAAAAAGACACAACCAAAACAATATGTATATCTATTTTGCTTATATTATTTAATGCATAAATTTTTTAAAAATAATATTGTTCCTCATTAATATTTTCAAATATTTTTAATTAGTTTTATGCCGAATTTTATATTTTTTATAAGTTAGTACATAATATATTTTAAACTAATTTAAAAAAAATGCTACCAAGCCTACCTAATATATTAAAAAAATAAAATTTTACTTTATTGCTACCATCACTACTATTTCAAAAATATTTAATTAGGTTTCCAGATGAGCTTGTAGCATACACCACATAGACCACCAGTTTCTTTCCTTAAATCGGTGCTTATATGAAACTATTATTTTGGAGTCAAGAGCAACCTTAAAATTTTGTAAGATATCCGAAATCAGTTGACAGTATATGTTGAAAATAAGTTTTTATAATTATAGAAGTTTGATTTTTTGAAAGTACTAAATTTTTATACATTATGTTTATACAAACTTCTTTTTCAACGCAATATGCCTCTCAGATAGATCTTAGGAAGAAAACTAAAATTTCCGGGATATATATTTTTGAATATTTTTTAATGTGCAATTATATATTCTTACAAAAGCTTATGAAAATATTATGCGTATCTCTATTGACAAACAAGATTTTGGGTTCACCCCTTATTGCAAAAATAATGAATTAAAATATATTACGATATGTTTTTACAAATCAAGCTAATTATCCAAATTTAAGACGTCTGTAATTCATATTTATGTTATTACAGGAAAATTCTTGCCTGTAATAACAGCATTATGACAAACTGGGATCGCGTAAATATGTTTGCTGAACAGATTCTGAGATTGAAGAAAATATAACTTGAAAGAAGACAGCTGGAGTAAGCAGGGCAAGGTTAATCATCTGTCTTAAATGATTAACAGGGACCCTACCTCGAAGTAATACTAACGTAGTCCCGAGGTATAACAAGGCTTCTAGGAATAAGGGGGAGTGCGAATCGGGCACCCACTTTCCGGTGCCCCGGATTGGTCAGTGTCAGTGCGTAAGTATTCCAATCCTCCTTACCACAAAAAAAAATAAAATAAAATAAAATAAAATAATGTGTAAAATATTAAAACGAATGTTCTTACTATTTAAATTTCCAATGAATCGAAAATTCACTATAAATTGCACAACTTGAGTCGTTTAGTTGATCAGATACTTTATAAATTCTACGCAAAAGATTTGAAATTTTTAACGTGTTTTATAAAATTTGTTTGTAATTTAAATCACTATTTTATAATTCACATCCCAATTTAGATGACAATATATAAATTTAGAATTATATCCGAGATTGATTTCTTAAAATTCTTAAGTAAAAAGGTTTTAAAAGCATTGCAGTACTACTTTCTACCAAGACTGAATATCTGCGAAATAGGTAAGAGGTTAATAAATCATTTACTTAGCAGAGACTAAAAAGATGATATATATATTTTCCAAACAATGTGGATATTTTTCTTGAGAGTACCGTCTATAAAGTAATGACAATGCTTATAATTTACAATTGTGTAATGATTTATTTCATGAATTTATTCTGAATGCAAACTCGAATTTATTTATATTATATTAAGAGTCAATGTATAATCTATTATTGAAAAGAATTTAAGAAACGTCTGCTTCATTTAGTTGCTGCTATAAGAATAAATTGCAATTGTTTAGCAGTAAGCAATTGTGTTTCTTCTCAAAGAATCAGTAAAGTCCCCCATTTAGTTAAAAAATTAGAAATATTCCAATGTAAATATACTCATTCACAACAACCAAAGTGTATTAAGGACCTGAGAGTATACATTGTTGAGTGCACATTAAACTGAAGTTAAACAAGAAGCAATTTGTTTTATTAAGGATACTCTTACTTTTAGAACATGTATTAAAAGTGCCAATGGACAACATGTAATCCAAAGTCAAAACATCCTCTGCGCACCCACAAATGTTTACACATTGGATTTTATAGTGTTTTTAGGTTAAATTTAAATTTGCTGCTTTGATTTCCTCGTCTGTTTGCGAACCCTATGTAGATGAGATGAGTGTTCACTTGGATGTGTTCACTTGAAACTCAAAGTCAATTTAACTGCCAATTAATGCATGACATAGCCAAATATCGTTACTTTGCCTAACACTCTGGCCTTAGTCCATTTTCAACAGCACATTAACATGAAAGTCATCATTGTCGATATGAACATCATCATTGTCGATGGCAATGTCCTCATCACTTCAATTGGTGTTGTTGTTCAGTGCCATGTTGCCGACACCTATTACAGTCTATTGCATTTCTGTTGTCCCTCGGGTGTCATCTGCATCAATGTGTATCCGAGCATTCAGCAATATTCCGAGTTCATTGCAATATTCGTTCGTATTCTATCACTGCCGTAAATGTATCAGCAGCGTATCGTCCTTTCATTTCGTTTGAACAATTCTACACGTTAACGTTTCGATGCTGTTCCATTTGGTGTTTGATTGGATTTTCAATTATTCATTATTATTGGTTGCAATTTGCCTTCAATCCTTGGCTTCAATATGGTTCGTTCGGCGTGCATTATTGCTCGATATAATTGTGTATAGAGTGGCGAACATTGATTGCGTTTCATCAGATTTTCAGTTTTCCAACTCATCAATTCCATTGCACATTAAACAGAATTCTTAATTATTTCATAATAACAACGTTGTAAATGGAATTGACGCTTGTAAGTTATCATAGATAGGTAAAGGGAATGTTTTGTGCAAATTTTAGTTAACTTTAAAGTATTAAATAGTTGAAATGTATCTAATTTGATACAACGGTGAGGAAATGATTTCCTTTACTATAACTTTCAGTAAAGGAAAGAATGTGTTTAAAAAATTATGAGCTCTTAATTTATTTAAAATTAAGACAATATTTGATTGAAAAATATTATCCTTACCTTTAGTGAATAATAAGCTCCTATCTCATAAGATGTCTAGTTCATAAAGCTTTCCACATTTAAATAATTGAGCAAGACAAAAACTATGATAAGTTGTACGAATACGGTAAGTTGTTGGTTGATTTAACTAAAGGATTTAATTACTAACAGTTGACTTCTTTACAAATTCAAACACAAAGGTCAACTTATTTTGATATGTTACTTGAATATTCGACAGTTACAAAATGTCCATATATTGGGGAGATATTTTATGAATATATAACCCATTGTATAACTCATTTTTTTAACCTAATTTTGTGTACTTTGATTGGAACCAATAAGTCTTTATTGTAAAGCTCTCTGACGTAGATGCTTTTAATGATACTTTTTTGAGATAAACTATTAAAAAATAGTAACAAGTGAAAAATAGGATAAATATTCAATATCTGGAATATGAAGTAAGTGCACCAACACTTCCGAGGCAAACTTTCTTAGGGCTAGTGAAGTTGATAAAAATGTGGCCGACAATTTTGGCATAATGAAACACAATCAGTAGCATGAGCAAGTGGGTTAACAATCTTAAAAAGGAATACTTTGATAATACACCAGGATAAACACAATCCAAATCACTTATTAGTAAAAATAGGAGATATCAGGATTGAATGGGCTTATAAAAAAAAATAGAATTATCACAGGAATCATTACAGGATACTGTAAACTAAAATACCACCATACGTGACTGAGCATACATACGAATGCAGATTCTGCGAAGAGTATGAAGAGTCAGCCACACATGTGCTGTTGGAGTATCCTGCGTTAATGACCACACGGAATTCCTGGGAATGTATATCCTTATGGAAGAGACAGTAAAACTCTTTAAATTAGGTTCTACACTAGTTTTTATTGACGCACAAAAGAGATCAAAAGAGAGCACAATAGATATGATGATGGCAGTGCCACATCCCCTCTTAATAATAACAACACAAAACATACAATAGAAAACTAATAATAGTTTTCAAAAACATCACCTTCATCTCAAGACCGCAACCTCAAAATGATGGACTTCCTTTTGAGTTTCAATCAACTTTAATTGACTCTTTAATTCTTTCAACTGGTGGAAGAAAGTACCAAATATTTCAGTCTTGAAACAAAAATCTTTTTCCTTCTAAGTCCTTATCACAAGAAATTACAGGAATCGTGTTGATATAGTCAAGTGTCAAAGTCAAGTCAAGTAAATTATTAAACACCTCAAAAAGAGATAGTGTGTGGGTTCGATGAAATTTACAACCGTATTATAAAGTTTTGTTGACATTCGATTACAAGGAACATACCTTTAAAAATGTAAATCTCCTTGAAGTAGAATCTTCCCCAAACCAGATGTATATCACCAAACCCACAAAATTGAGGACAAATTAGCTTTCTGGGAGTTATTATAAAGATAACTGAGAGATTGATTGAACGATATAGCCTTCGAGAGAGGTACTTTAAAAAAGAAAACTTTGAAGAGATATTTTTAAAGTCTTGATTTTGTATAGGACATGAATATTTTATTCTGTCTACCTTCTGCTCAAAAAGTATCCGGATTTTGTTGTTTGTTAACTACTCCTTAAGTAATAGACCTTTTTCAGCAATTTTTTGTTATGTTGATACACCCTTTCTTGATATATGGTACAAATTTGAGCGCCAACTGTCAATTAGTTTGTTTACAGCAGCTGTTAATGTGAAACTACCTCAATTGCATTTAGCGATTTTACTATGTTGTACGGGATTTTTTCACCAAACACTGCACCACTGTCATCGCTCAGGCACCATATTCGCCAGATCTGGATCCGTGCGACTTTTTCCTGTTCCCGAAACTCAAATTGCCCCTTCGTAAGCAATTTAAGCGTTTTGAGTCGATTGAATCGTAAAAGAGAATTCGCTGAAGAAACTAAAAGTCTTACCTTCATGGGCCTTTGAAAAGTGTATGGAAGATTGGGTTAAGCGTTGGCATATGTGTATCGCTTCAGAAGGAGCATATTTTGAAGGAGATAAAATAAATTTGAAATAAAGTTTAAATTTCTGTTTTATTCACAAAATCCGAGTACTTTTTGAGCAAAAGGTATGTTTATTTGAATTGTCTTGACAAAACTAAGATAAAGGAATGTGAAAGAAATGGTAATAAATGAATAACGTATAAAACATATATGTTATTATTATTATTATTATAGCTATATTTACTATAGTTATTATTATAGTTTATTTATTATTAAAAATTAATATATATTGAGATCAAAATATATTTTTTCTATGATTATTTTTCATAATGAAAGTTTGCTTGCGAACTTTCTGAAGACAAGTCTTAACTAGTTGCACGACAGGATAAAACTTATTTTACAAATATAGAGCATTTCGGGATGATTTATATATGCCATTTGAAAACATCAAAGACTGGTACATTTAGTTCTGTAAACAGGACAATGTAGTATTTATTCTAGATTCGTATCTCCGGATTCGACATCAGAAATCTTTCTATATAAAGAATTGATTAGATTACGTATTTTGATAAATCTGTTCAGCGTCAAACAATAAAGAAAATTAAAAAAAAGAAAAGCTCTTGTTTGAATATTCTTCCAATTTGAAGCACTTATATTTTGCTATTAAATCAAGAAGAAAATACGAACGGAAATTGCATTTTGAATGATTTTAATATAAATTTTTATTTTCTAATATCTTTTTTGTTTTGTAACTAACATTTTATGGTAAATATTTGTAAAAAAAACTGCTGCAGTTTTAAGTGAGAAACCAGAAAAAAAGTTAAAATTTGAATAAAAAGTCTGAAAACTCCTTCAGGCGCACATTGAACCCCTCACGCACTTAACTACCTCTGCCCACATCCGTTTCCGTTTGATTTAAATTTTTTTTTTGTTTAATATAAAAAAAGGAAAAAATATTTTATATGTTGAAATAGTTGGAATGAATGAACGAAAATATAAGAAATTTGCTATCAAAAGCCGTTAGGAAATCGCGTTAAAACGACAGCCGCCCAAGGATTCCATTGGCCTCCTACGCTACCGCAATAGCACCATCATATTAACACAGATTTTTTCTTAATAGTCGTTAAGAACAGAACATTTGTTGCTGGAAGGAAGGAAGAGAGAAGGAGTGAGTGGTTATAAAAAGTTTAAATTTTTTGTCGGTGGCACTTTGGAAAATTTGTACAAGCAAAATTTTTAGTGGTTTGAATGGAAAGATTGTGCAAATTTTAATGCATTTTGATGCCGTGGCAAAACAATTAAAAAATGTATGGAGCGGAGCAAAAAAAAAAATGTCGGACAAATACACGGGAACTTGAGAATAAGTGGAAGAAGTGAGAAACATGAAAGAATTGAAAGAATGGAAAAAGTGGAAGAAGACACCAGTGATGACGATAAATTTATGTTATCGCTTTAGGCAATAAATCTGCATGAATTAAGTAGTTTCTTCAAATAACGGAATAGTTTAAAAAGTAGTAGAAAATTCAAAGTACAACGTTGAGTAGAAGACAAAAATCACAAAAAAAAGAAAAAACAAGGGCAACTTTGGTAATAAATTTTACAAAATACGAAAATAATGCAAATTGTGCCCGCAGCGGTCAAAATAAAAAATATTATATTAAAAACAAATAAACCCATTGGCTTACATCTGTACTGATATTCTACTGCCAAATGTGCAGTAAATGTGAAATTAATAGCAATTACACCAGCGGATATCAATATGATATCATTCAACAGCAGATATGAATCAAAGCTAACAATCATTTACCGTCAAAACAACATCATCTGCACCTTCACATGTCAGTTCTGGCAATCAGTCAATTAACAATATCGACCGTGTTGCATTTTTTCGAATTCGTCACGAAATTTTCAGACGAGGGAGGTCCTTGTTTGCTTAAGTGCGGTATTCGCGGTAGCTGATGTTGATGCATATGGTGGATTGATTAACCGCGTGCAAGAAGGCTTTTGATATTATAATTGCATAACAATATGCCGCCAGTGAAATTCGTAATGTTGTTGTTCGAAAGTTCAATTACGATATGGCAATGAGAGCCTTCAGCGCTTTTACGTTCCAAGGTAATACATAGATATTGGGTTAATATTGCTCCGCTACTCTCGTATTGATGTTGTTCTTGCAAATGTTAATATTGATGTTACGGCAGCGAATCACTTACCTCATATATTGTAGGTATCGCAGTTGTTATTCTAACTACTAAATACCCAAAAGTCGTTGAAAATATTAACCTGGAAATCAATTAAAATATATCCTGGCTTGTATTTTGAGAATAAACGAAAAGTAATAACTGCAAATGCAAAATTTGAGACCAAAGGGAAGCTGAGTTAATTTTAATTAATAAACGAAAAATATTTAGAGTGCAGTGAAATACAATAATATATGGTGAGAAGATGAAAGATACTACATATATCTATCATGTTACAAACATGTATTAATTATACATGCTTATATGAGTTATATAAGCTTATATGAATTATAAGAATTATATTAAACATGCTTATATGACTATACTTACATGAATTAAATTAATTTTATTTTATCAAAAGCTTTGTTTAAAGCTTTCCATACTAAAATAAAGAATATTTCTCAGTTGTGGACAATGTCAGATTTTTAAAAATTTACTAAGATACATGCGATGGATTACATTAAGTCGAAGACTATGAAGAAATAAAAACAGAGCCGCACAAAAATCACGGGTTCAGGTTTGAACACTTCTACACCAATTTGAATCAAATCACGTCACAATAATAATATTTGCTCGGAATGAAATATCACAGTGCAATGCATTTCATGGTCTTGATTTGACAAACATTATTTTAGTGATACATGTTAAACAAAGCTATGTTAGTTTCAGGTCAGCAATTTAATAATATGGAGCCTGCAATGCGTAGTACTTTATACGCATTGAGTATACGAACAAGAGTGTTCAGATGACGATTCTTCACTTTGAACCTTGTTTAGAGTTCTTTTTTAAAAGCGATCAGATTCAGTAATCCAAGTTCAGACTTCACTGGAAGATGTCATTGTAACTGAACAGAGAATTGGTCAACATCTGTTAGCTATTAATTGTTAATTTCTGTTTTGAAAATTTGTCACAATATACCCTATTCTGAAACAGATTAACAGTTCTGTTATTTTATATTAATAATGCTTTTGAATTATGTGATAAAATGTAGATTTTCTTGTAATGGTGGTTAAGAATTTTTGCAAATTCACTTTGACATCACAATACGGCTTAGCCAATATGAAACTCAATCACTATATAATTACACTCTTTACCATAATAAGCCACATAAACGATATGTATACATGTGTAATATATCTGTATTATACATATAAACAGATTTTCTTATATAGCTTTAGTGAAAATATATTATTTACTGAATGCTTTTAAAAAGGAAAAGACATATTACGTCTAGTAAGATGTCAGAGCAAGTCAGTCTGCACTGGCTGAACTTTAGTACGATTTTTGTATTCGAAAGTTGATACGTGTGATATTCATAGAAACAAAAGTTTGTATGTTATGGTGAAAAATGTGAGTATATACAAAAATCTTGCCAATGTAGATTCGTTTTTAATTACAATTTTGAAACAATCGTCATTTTCAAATTTTTTTATGTTTATTATTAGAGTAAATATACTTGAAAATATTGCCATAGGTGAGTAAGCAGATACAAAATGTTAAACTTAATAAGGGTCCATTGCCAAGTATAGAAAGCATAAACATTTTATAAGATATGTATTATAATAATATAATACTAATATAATAAGTATATATAAGAGAAATAATAACAATCCTTCCAGAATATTAAGTGGCAAATGGCCTCAGTGTCCTAGTTCTTTTATTACTTTTTGTACCTTTAATTGCTATTTTATTTCTACAAATCCGAATATAATTTTAATTGCTTAATCTACCCTCTACTATAATGAACTGTTCTACATTCCAACCAGTTCGCCATTATGGCTTCTGTATCTTTTGTATCGGCACTTGTTCATAAATTTCGTTGCAAAATATAATTAAACCCTTCCCAATTAACTGCTTATAGCCTGATAATTACAATAGCAAATCCAGCCCGAAATCCATAAATATTTTCAAAGTCATTAAATTTCACACATGCTACCGACTGAAATTGCTTTAATTTTAAAATTATTGTCATTAATTGATTTTTGATACGAAAGCGAAAGCCCGCAAAGCTAAAAAAGAACTCAGATGCGAACGCATAAATCTTTGGGAAAACCCTTTTTATGGTAACCCTCTCCATGTGTGTGCCGCTTCAATTTGTGTAACTGAGTATCTGAAGTTTGTACTACACATACTTAATCGGGACACATACATAGTCGCAATAAAATTCAAATGTGCCGAAAAATAATTAAAACCAGAAAATTTTAAACATGTTTTGATACATTGAACAGCAAAAAAACAATGCGCTGGGGTCGGGGAACCGTTATGGGCTGGGGTCTGGTGCGTATTTGTGTAATTATTGCAGTCATTATTTTTGTTTAATTGCGTTACGGAGTTAATATGAGACCCACAAAGATGATAGTTGATACGATAATTTTAGGCTTTCGCTTATCGAATAGCTTCAGCGGTCCAAAAAGTAGAAAGCCATAAATTTCATGAACTAAAAAAAAAACTAATTTAAGCTCAAAAGTGTTTCTTCATTGAAAATATTTTGTCAATATGAATTTTTTATATTTATTTTGTTATTTATCAGATACTTGCTATTTCATATAATAAAATTCGATACGTTTAAGTATTTTTTGCTGTAGCTCTCTAGTCTAGAAAAAACGTCTTATGACCTCATACAGTTTTTTAACATTTATTAAGATAAGAAGAAGAAATATGTTAGACATAAAGAGCAAAGAGGAGAAAAGTTAATGTCAGTGCATATTGTCAATTTCTTTTCATGAATTTTTAATAATAATAAAAAAAAAACATAGAGATAAATTGTCATTGAAGTAAAATTGATGTCAAAGTTGATGCTTAATATTTTGTTGATTTGTGACAACGGGATTTTCAGTAGAGGAAAACTCACCCTCACTGGGTGACTTCTAAGAAAAATAGTACCCTAGGGAACGAAAAAGCAGCAAAATATGTATCTCTTAGTCAATAATAAACTTATTGTTTGGAAATGGCATATAAATAGTAAAAAAAAACATTTATAAATTCATACCAAAGTCAATTTGTTATAATTTTGTTTTGCATAAACTTTTATAATAATTTTTATTCATTAATAATATTTTTACTTTACCACCCACAAATGACCATTTCACATACATTCTTTCGAATTCATATATCCTTGAATCCTTTTCATAAACGTACAAGATGACAAATTCTGTTTCTGATAGTTTAATATTACTCATTTAAAACAGCTTTACAGGATTTGTGTAAAATGGTGCTCTATTATATGTTAATGACAAAACTATTACTAAAAGGACCTTTATCATTTGCAAGCATAGAGAACACTACTTTTTTTGTACTAGTTTTTCGTATAAAAAATCTTTAGCTATCCTTTGAATATTTGAATTTACTATAAATAACAATTTCACAAAAAATTCAGTTTATTTTAAAATGAAGAATAGCCAAGAAATAAAAAGTTATATTTAAAAAAAGAGAAGAAATAAATGAATAGTATAGTAAAGTAAAGTTGTAAACATATGTCTCTAAGGAAATCTGTTACCTCAAGAAGTACGCTTTTAGGTAGCAAATAGCTAAATACCTCCCAGAGATAAATAATGAGGAAAAAAATGAACAATGAAGAACAATCACGTTAACAAACCACAAACTACAAATTTAAATTGCTTGCTTGCCTCCATCAAAATTTTTTAACATTCATTTCATCTGAGTAACAATACTAGATTTGGTCTTCCATCACCGAGATGAAATCTCAGGGTATGCATTGATCCACATCGGTCTGTTATGCTGAGAAAGAAAAAAAAATGTTTAAACCCTATTTAGTCAAACTAACTCAAATCACTTCAATGGATAATCTATATAACACTCCGTTCAATAATGTGTGTGACTGACACATAGATGGCGGCACTATTACTAAATAAATACTTTTATTTTG
>NC_051846.1:227388259-227391050 GCF_002237135.1 Teleopsis dalmanni | reverse complement strand
TGCCAAACTACATAAACTTAAAATATCGAAAAATATACAGCGCGCGAATTTTAAATGAGAATTTCCGAAAGCTTTTCGGTCACAATGTATGTGGTTTATTGTGGTAAAAAGTGTTATTATATAGTGATTGAGTTTCATATTGGCTAAGCCCTATTGTGATGTTGAAGTGAATTTGCAAATATTTTTACCCACCATTAATATGAATTAACCGAACTGTTAATTTATTTCAGAATAGGGTATATTGTGACAAATTTTCAAAACAGAAATTAACAATTAATAGCTAACAGATGTAGACCAATTCTCTGATCAGTTACAATGACATCTTCCAGTGAAATCTGAACTTTGATTACTGAATCTGATCACTTTTAAAAAACGACTCTAAACAAGGTTCAAAGTGAAGAATCGTCATCTGAATACTCTTGTTCGAATACGTAATGCGTATAAAGTTCTACGCATTGCAGGATCCATATTATTAAATGGCTAACCTGAAACTAACATAGCTTTGTTTGACAGGTATCACTAAAATAATGTTTGTCAAATCAAGACCACGAAATGCATTGCACTGTGATATTTCATTCCGAGCAAATATTTTTATTGTGACGTGATTTGATTCAAATTGGTGTAGATAGAAGTGTTCAAACCTGAACCCGTGATTTTTGTGCGGCTCTGTTGTTATTTCTTGATAGTCTTCGACTTAATGTAATCCATCGCATGTATCTTAGTAAATTTTTAAGAATCTGACATTGTCCACAACTGAGAAATATTCTTTATTTTAGTATGGAAAGCTTTAAACAAAGCTTTTGATAAAATAAAATTAATTTAATTCATATAAGTATAGTCATATAACCACGTTTAATATAATTCTTATAATTCATATAAGCTTATATAATTCATATAAGCATGTATAGTTAATACATGTTTGTAACATGATAGATATATGTAGTATCTTTCATCTTCTCACCATATATTATTGTATTTCACTGCACTCTAAATATTTTTCGTTTATTAATTAAAATTAACTCAGCTTCCCTTTGGTCTCAAATTTTGCATTTGCAGTTATTACTTCTCGTTTATTCTCAAAATATAAGCCAGGATATATTTTAATTGATTTCCAGGTTAATATTTTCAACGACTTTTGGGTATTTAGTAGTTAGAATAACAACTACGATACCCACAATATATGAGGTAAGTGATTCGCTGGCGTAACATCAATATTAACATTTGCAAGAACAACATCAATACGAGAGTAGCGGAGCAATATTAACCCAATATCTATGTATTACCTTGGAACGTAAAAACGCTGTAGGCTCTCATTGCCATATCGTAATTGAACTTTCGAACAACAACATTACGAATTTCACTGGCGGCATTTTGTTATGCAATTATTATATCAAAAGCCTCCTTGCACGCGGTTAATCAATCCACCATATGCATCAACATCAGCTACCGCGAATACCACACTTAAGCAAACAAGGACCTCCCTCGTCTGAAAATTTCGTGGCGAATTCGAAAAAATGCAACATGGTCGATATTGTTAATTGACTGATTGCCAGAACTGACATGTGAAGGTGCAGATGATGTTGTTTTGACGGTAAACGATTGTTAGCTTTGATTCATATCTGCTGTTGAATGATATCATATTGATATCCGCTGGTGTAATTGCTATTAATTTCACATTTACTGCACATTTGGCAGTAGAACATCAGTACAGATGTAAGCCAATGGGTTTATTTGTTTTTAATATAATATTTTTTATTTTGACCGCTGCGGGCACAATTTGCATTATTTTCGTATTTTGTAAAATTTATTACCAAAGTTGCCCTTGTTTTTTATTTTTTTGTGATTTTTGTCTTCTACTCAACGTTGTACTATGAATTTTCTACTACTTTTTAAACTATTCCGTTATTTGAAGAAACTACTTAATTCATGCAGATTTATTGCCTAAAGCGATAACATAAATTTATCGTCATCACTGGTGTCTTCTTCCACTTTTTCCATTCTTTCAATTCTTTCATGTTTCTCACTTCTTCCACTTATTCTCAAGTTCCCGTGTATTTGTCCGACATTTTTTTTTTACTCCGCTCCATACATTTTTTAATTGTTTTGCCACGGCATCAAAATGCATTAAAATTTGCACAATCTTTCCATTCAAACCACTAAAAATTTTGCTTGTACAAATTTTCCAAAGTGCCACCGACAAAAAATTTAAACTTTTATAACCACTCACTCCTTCCCTCTTCCTTCCTTCCAGCAACAAATGTTCTGTTCTTAACGACTATTAAGAAAAAATCTGTGTTAATATGATGGTGCTTTTGCGGTAGCGTAGGAGGCCAATGGAATCCTTGGGCGGCTGTCGTTTTAACGCGATTTCCTAACGGCTTTTTATAGCAAATTTCTTATATTTTCGTTCATTCATTCCAACTATTTCAACATATAAAATATTTTTTCCTTTTTTTAAATTAAACAAAAAAAAAATTTAAATCAAACGGAAACGGATGTGGGCAGAGGTAGTTAAGTGCGTGTGGGGTTCAATGTGCGCCTGAAGCAGTTTTCAGACTTTTTATTCAAATTTTAACTTTTTTCTGGTTTCTCACTTAAAACTGCAGCAGTTTTTTTTACAAATATTTACACTAAAATGTTAGTTACAAAACAAAAAAGATATTAGAAAATAAAAATATATATTAAAATCATTCAAAATGCAATTTCCGTTCGTATTTTCTTCTTGATTTAATAGCAAAATATAAGTGCTTCAAATTGGAAGAATATTCAAACAAGAGCTTTTCTTTTTTTT
>NC_051846.1:227377781-227388159 GCF_002237135.1 Teleopsis dalmanni | reverse complement strand
ACTTAGAAGTCAGCTTACGTATATGTCAATACCTTTAGTTATCATAATGAGCTTTACTAATCATTTTTAGTCTTATTAAACCTGCTCAGGACTTAATTCTTTTGATTAATATCAGCGGTTACTGAATTACCTATATATTTCGGATGGCTAAGTATGTACTCCTCGTAAATTATTTACCTTTACTACGTCACAATGACAAATTTAATTTATAAGTTTCATATTATTTAAAAAGTTCCTAAAAATAAGAATGTATTATTAAGATGCATACATTCAGTGTATTTCTCTTTTGTCAAGATTTATTTATCAAATATTTGCATCCAAATTAAACTGTTATTTCACGAAATATTTAATATCCTTAAAAAAATTTAGCCAAGCAATTTAAGTTCGTATTAACAAGTAGGAAAATATAAAAAGTTCAGCAATTTATTAAGTTTCATTAAAATTGATGTAATAAATGAATCTCCAATGAGTTTTTATATATTAAATACACACAGGACATTATACATAACACATTTACGACTGCTGGTCTTATAACGCAACTGTTCTCACCGCAACTGAAAAAATTTTCGAATATCTCGTAAAATTGAGCCTGAATAAATATAAAATTGCCAGAAAAAATAAAATTAAATAAATAAAAAAACTCAGTTGAAGTCAAGTGGTCATTTAATGGGTGTACAAGTACTTCGCAGTCCGTCCATATACAATATCTGGATATCCGCATGTGTGTTGGCATGTCCATGCAAGCCACTGCGTGTTGAAAAATGCTTAAAAATTCGCGAAAAACGCATACTTCCATTTCTGTAATTTTAAACGATTTTTCCTATATTTTAACGGAAAAAAAGAAATAAATAAATAAAAAAATCCGGTACATTTTTTTTATTATTATTTTATAAAAATATTTTCTGGTATTTCGTAAGGGTTTTGTTTCAACCACGCTTCATTTAAAGATGAGTGGCTATTAAACAGATTAAATGCGAATTAATTGGGATTCTATGAACTGTGAATAATCGTATTCCGCGTATGTAGGTTGAGTGGGTGGTCAGGGATTTAATTTAAATTTTAATTAAACAAGAGTTATTTATGCATCATTTTTATGCTATTTTTTCAAATCAAATTCGTGTGCGAATACACAATAAATATTTTGTATCTGTGGAAAAAAATATTCCCATACATCCTGGGACAAGAGTACTACAAAAAGTCTGAATTTACATTAACATTTTTATTTGACGTTTTTTTTATTTTTTTATTTATATTGGACATTATTGATTTCACTATTTTAAATGTTTACATAAAATAGAATAATTTGTATGTGAAAAACTACAACAAGGATTTTGTAAAGCCACTGAAGTATAGCTCAAGTCGGCCCCAACTTTATTACGTAAAGAATAGTGCTCTAGTACATCATAGTTATAGGCTTTGTCATTTATTGACCAGTCATAGTGTGTTTATGTTTATTTTATATTTATTTCATTAAAGACAGACGTAAGTACTATCATTCAATAAATATACGTATATGCTAATATTAAACCTCAATAAGCAAAAAAATTTTGTTAACATTTTCACCAACAGTCACATATATCACATATACTGAAAATTATAATTTAAATTATTCAACTGAACTCATATTAATAGGTCTTTCCTATAGTTCAATGAAATGAAATGATTATGAGTTCTGCTTGCAAGAAAAGAACAAGTCCACAATATCCTTTCCAATAACAAATTAAATATGTTTTGGTTACAAAATGAAATTACTTACTATAAGATATATTTGTCATTCAACGAAATAAAATTTAAAATTAATTGCAAAGTAAACATTCACTTCGCTCACTCAAGTACTTAGTGCTCAAATAAACGGAATAAGTGAACAAAATAAAAATTAACAAAAAAACATTAATCAAAATCAATTAAAAAACATCAATTAAGCGGAGTAAAGAAATAAAAATAGACTACTCTCTCTTAATAACAATAAGCAGTAAACCCTTTCACTCCACTCCACTCAACTTATGAACAGTAAAACCCGCATTCAACTCAAGTGTGCACCTAGTATACAGAGCAGTAAATAAAAACAACAACGTAGAGAAAAATCTAATAAGAAAATATGAGAAAATAAACTGGCCAAAGTGACAGCTAACTATACTGACTCGACATCTACACTGACTAGAATTTTATTATATTTTTAAGTAAGTAGGCAAATACGTACTATTTTTAAATTTTATCTACGAACAAAAATTCGTATGTGTTAGTAAGAAAATGTACGTGTATGCAAAATTTTGCAACCTAGCTAATTTGGTATAAACGATGGATTAGAAAATTATTGAAAAAAAATTAACAAAATTTTTTATAAAATATATCTGTGTAAATATATTAATTGGTAAAAAAAATTTCTAATACTTTAAATGAATTTCTCAAGAATAATTCCTCTGGTACACGTTATCATCAATAGCATTGGAGAGATTACAGAAATAAAAAGCTTGAGAAAACTGTTAATAATTTGCTTCAGAAAAGTGGCTTATGATATCATTAAGGAACTTAAGTAATACCAATAACTAATATATTACAGTCTGCACATTGAAACCAATTTCTTAATAAATTTTATATCAGTATTTCTAGTACTGATATATATATAGTACTGACATATGTATATATATATATATGTATATTGAATTCATACATCTAATATATCCACCTCATATATTAATACATTTATATAAATTAATCTATAACATACTGTAGATTGATACATCTAGTTATCTATAACAAATAACAGATATAGTAAATTTGAAGAAACCACAGTATAAGAATATTTCTTCCCAATTATGGTGCTGGTATGAATAATTTTCAATCATCTCTAATCTAGTGATAATTATCTAGATTTAACAAAAAAAATTCAAATAATTAAACGATATAATTGAATTATTATATCACACACAACTATTGATACAAATCATACCAATTTGATAGAAATTTACGTCTGAGCTGAGTTTGTGATAATGACACAAGTTTGTGATGAAAGACATCAATTGTTTTTATCGTTGGCCAATAAAATTAATTAAACTTATTATTCCACACAAACTAAAGTATTACCTCTCATTTCCCACTCTCTTCGATTGAATGTTTTATATATAGGAGATATAGAGGTACTGTACAGTAAAAGTTGCTATCCTACTATACAAGAGGTCATTTGGAAATAATACCGGTATATATCAAAAGTAATCCACTACACCAGAGTAAGTTTTGAACTTATAAAATTTAATTTTCTTTAGCCTTTAATTTATGTTATGAAAAAAATTAATTGCTTCCATTATTTTAAAGTCATTCCTTTGAAAAGTAGGAGATTTAACTTTGTTTCCCATAAACTCCAAACCATTCCCTTTACTTAATGGGTTGCAGAAATGAATTTTGATCATTTTTACTGTTGGTATTAGAATTTCTTCTAAAAATATAATTTTTTTCAAAAAGACTTAAGTAATATTATATTACTTCCAATAAAAGAGAAAAATACCCATTTTTTTGATTATAAAAAGCCATATAAAGACTGTACGGCCAGTCCAAGAATTCACTAGATAAAAAAAGTTCTTTTGAGTTTGAGCATGTTCTCACTATTAGCACCCCTCAACTATTATACTATATATCATTGTTTCTTAAAAATGTAAATACTATTGTTAGTATTACATTCTTTTTTAAAATTACTTTTGTTAAAATTAAATACTAAACAGCTGTAATTAAATAATAATAAAAACTATTTGTTGTTGTAATTTACTACACTCGAAAAATATCTCTCTATTAAAACTATATTTTCTAAACATTATATTAAACATTCCATAATTATTTATAATTGCTATTTCTCTAACCTTTCAATTAGTTAGGGCCATGTTATTTAGAGTATCACGGGCACGTCATGACTCATGAGCCAAATTGTTACTCTTTTCAATGCAAATTATAAACTTGAGAGTGAGAGAAAAAAAAATATGTCGACTCAAATTTGGTAATGAGAGCCGAAGCTATTTGTTCTCATCATTTCAGTAATAATTCAGTAACATTTGTGTCTTTTATTAGTTCTTCTTCTTCTTATTTGGCACTACAGTCTAATATGAACCTTGGCCTCCCTCACGATCTGCCTCCATCTGTCCCGATCTTCTGCTTTTATTAGTAAATTATTAAAATTTCTGTGACACTCTGCATATATGCATTTTCGTCAAAGCCCAAAAAAGAGAATTCTGACGAGACCATGACACTTTACATTACAAGGCCCTTAGAGTTATAAATGATGAAGAGATATACCATCCAAAATAATAGTTATTAAAAAGTTTTATTCATTATCATCTCTCTTGTGTACTTTCGTTTTAATTATATTTTTTTTTTTGTTCATTATTTCAATAAATTAAGAATGCGACACTGAAACTTGTTACGAAAAAAAAAGAAAATTAAAAAAAAAAAACAAAAATAAATAAAAAAAAATCCAGACAAAAATATTCATATAGATTTAAGTCGTGTGGTCAGAGATGCCCTCGTCTCTTCCATTAATTTCGGTTTCAGTTGCCAAAGTGAAGATTTTTATCCTGCTGCAGGTTAGGCACAGAAAATCCATTTATTTTAACGGTGCATGTTCCGGAACTGCGCACAAACCGAAGATTGTCGTTTGTGGAACTTCCGGCGCAATATTCTTTTACGTTTTTTCCTTTACATCATTCTGCCCATAGTTGGGGATAAGATCTGCAATTTTTAATTCTAACTTATTTCAACATTCTCGAATCCTATGGCATCTCGATTCCTATGCAAACAAATAATTAACAGCAACATTGAAATTATCACAAAAATGTGGCAAGGATTTCGAGTGCCTTTGCGTTTGGGCAATGCGTTTATCCTGTCTAATTGCAAGTTGACAAAGGCAAATTTATTAACCATCATTGGGTTTGGGTAAGTGGAGAAATGGTACTTTTGCTCATTAAAAGAAATGCTAAAAAATTAAAAGATTTTTTTAAGCAATAAATAACTTATCTGCCTGCAAGATTTATTTGTGTTTTCCTACAAAATTTTCAAGATTCTTCTTAAATAAAAAAGGATGTAATTATTATGTCCTTGTGCTGTGTTTAAGCACACAACCAAATTGAATTATATATTGAAATATCTTCCAAAACAGCCTAACCACATTTTTGTCATATGGCATTTGCATGCCCGGTATGGTTATTCGCATGTGTCATAATCAGCAGGCGTTGAAATGTGCAATTCCAAGTGCAATTAACCCCCACTCAACACCTCCCACTGCTGAGCTCAACAGGCGCATGTAAACAATAATTTCGCCTCGAATAATCGCAATAAATATAATTATGCGTGTACCGTAGATTGTGTTTTGCGAATCGCTTATGATTTTTCAATTATTAGATACAGTAAATCAGTTTGGAAAAATAAGCGGAGGGCACACAAATGGCATGCAAATGACACTACCGAGAAGTGCAATATTTGTGGAGCATTCTGTTGACACTCCAATACCCACTCAGGCAAGCTTCTGTATCTTCAGCAGTGTTGCCATTGTCCCTGACAACGTATGTGCGCGGTGCAACTCTGCATTGCACTTCCAAATTCAAAAGGGTTGTTTATTGAATGGGTGTGGACTTCTCCATATACTCACATACTTATATGAGTACATGCTATTGACTATTTAAGAGGGATCAATGGATTGTAATGCAGATAATGATCAACATTGTAATTTTAAATATTTCAAGTTGTCATTACAAATTGGTTTAATATGGATTTTACTGCCATGACAAATCCGACTCCTCTGGTACTCCACACACAATTTCAATTAGAGAAGGTGTTGAAGCAAAAAATTTAGCACGTTTGTTACAGGATTAATAAAGTGCCATGAGGTAAAAATACTCATGGCATATTTTTCGAGGAAAATATGTTTCGATGTGGGTTGGAATTAATAAACTTCAGTAGATAATGAAGTGGATTTTCGTATGGGCAAAACAAGAATATACACCATAATATAAAAATCAGCTCATGCAGTTAATAAATGAGGAACGCAACTTTAATAAATTTAAAGTATTTGTCTAATCACACATACTAGATAGATGTTGACAGCAACTAAACTTGTTGAAGATAGGTACAATTAAGTTCTAAGAAGGAAACCCATTTTGGTCCTATAAAAAAGTCTGTAGGCACTAGATGACTGTATGAAATAGTAAAGGAATACTACAATTCTGAGTAGTGAAACCGACTACGCACTTGTTGTTGTTGTTTTGATGAAACGGTTAATGTCTATAGTTAGGACTAAGACTAAGGACATATATATCAAAGAAAGTGGGAGTCTAAAGCAATAAGCGCTTATTGGACCTTAACAGAACAGATGAACAACACGTATTTATATTTTCCTTTTCTGACCAGTGGTATATTCGTTCTAGTGTATATATGTCAATACATATAAGTATATATATTATATTAAAAGCTTAAATACAAAAATTAAGATTATTTTTTTAATGATTAACTTAAACGTCTTCAGATGTATAAACATAATTATTAAAAAGTTTGCTAATTATTAAGATTATATGCGGAGCGTCATTATAATCTTCACTATAACCGGTGTCTGCTTTTAGCCTTATTCAACAAGTTTCTCCATCGTCTCTGAATAAAAGTCGATATCATCCACTTAAGCTTATGACTTAAGCTAATGCGATTATGCGGAATATCAACATCAATCAGGTATGCTGAATGATTCCTCCTATGTGCTACATACATGTACAATGGTAAGGGAAACTATCAGCGAACAGTTGAAGACGCTACAACAATATATGTGTAGGACGTCTGGAAGAATGTTAATATCAACATTAACACCTGTTAAGATGTACAAGAAAGAAGAAAAAAATGAATTTTATGTACATCATAAATGTAGTTCACATTGAGTTTCTTTGCATAGAAAAACCTGATTTAAACTGACTTGACCATCGTTTTAAAAGATCTTCGATTTTTTAATTAATTTGTAGTCAGACGGAAACCCCATTTCTCGCATAAGACAAAAACTACAAAGTGCCATTAAACGATATTCGCAGCACTAATGCACAACTTCAGCACATGTTAACCCATATGCGCTACTTCTAGTAAATTTTGTTTTCTTTAATGCTTCTTTCAATGGGTCTTAATCGTCCTTCGTAAATCCTTCTTTAAGTAATTTTGAACGAAATGGAATTTTTGCAACTTTCCCATGTTCTTTTTAAACATAATAACCATAATTAAAATATTATTTAAAATACACTAAATAGACTGCATTATTTAATATTAACAGACCCCAACTCCAACTCCCTAAATTGGCAAGTATTGTTAAGCATTTTCGTCGCTACTTCTGCTCCCAATAGAGTTTGAGGGAAAAACTTTTAATAGCTTCCTCATTTAGTTTTGTGTTGTAATTTAGTTGAACACCAAAAGTAATAAATTCATCGAACCATCAACTGCAGTGCTGCACCACTACACCAGTTCACCAGTAGTCCTACACCAGTAGTCCTCTGCCAACAGTTACCACTTGGCGCTCATCGCTTCCATCAGCCATCGAACTCATTTGCCTGACGCTCAATAACTTCCGGCATTAGAGACGAACATTTCAAGAGTTCTACTTCTAAGTAACTCCAGACAAGTTTCTTACTGGAATTGTGTAGCATAATTTTTGGATATTTAATGCCTGTCCGTGCGATTTGCTTACTCACTACCAAGAAAGTCTCCATCGGAATCGGATTTGGAGTTTGGGTGTTTTAGAAATAAGCACTTTTGTTTTAAATACAACACAATAAATGGCCTCAAAATTACCAAGAAACTTTTAAGATATGCTCTATGCTTCATTTTCAATTCCTTTTAATTCTTTTTTTTTTCTCTTCTTCGTATTCTGCTTGTTACTCTTGTGCTTTGTGCTTCCTCTTGTTCTACTTATTTTATTTATTTGCTTAGTTTTTAGTTTTTTTGGCGGTGTACTTTTGTTAGAAATTTCGTTTCGTGCGGCGTTCCTAATTCGTTCGTTCATGACCAACAGCAACAACAAGGGCAATTGTCAGTTTCCCAGTGTTGAAGTGTTCAAGTGTTGGAGTGTTGGACCGTTCGAAGTGGTAGGGCTGGAATAGAGAAACCCCAAATTCAGAGACATTGAGTTCAAAATTTATTTATTTGTTTCGTATACTGTTTGGAGTTCTGCTCTACTCTACTCAACCCTGCTCTACTCTATTCAACCCTGCTCAGCCCTGCTCTACTCTATTCTATTCTGTCTTGTGTTCTGTTGTGTCGAAAACAAAAACTATTGAAACAAATCTTTATAATTTGGTGCTCTTGTTGTAGTTGTTTTTATTGTTGTAATATATTTTGTGAAAGTTTTAGAATTGCTAAGTTTTGTGCTTAAATCTTGGCTCAAGTGCATGTCCATGGTAGGAATTATTTTCCTATTTTCTTATTATTGTGATTTTGTCGAATTCTGCAGTTAATGGGCATAAAATGCAAAACAATACATGGGAAGTGCGAGGAAAATATAAATATTTTATGGATGTTAAAGAATGGTTAATATTTCTGTTAAACCATCGAAATGGCATAACAATTACATGGGAAATAGAAGAGAAATCCATCCATGATACAAAAATGTTTAAGAAAATGATAAGCATCGAACACTGAAATTAGTTAGCACAGGACAAAGACATAAAGAGAAGAAATAGATACTCATCTCATTTGACATAGAAACAGGTAAAGTTTTAACTTTCGTTTTGCCAAAGCTTAGATACCCTTTGCGCAATTACATTGATATCTCCTTTAAATAATAAAATATTGATAATAATATTAGAGTTAGATGTCCAAGGTATGCTAAATGTTTGAAGGGACTTCCTCCGAATTCCATAGTGATATTACTTCGCTTCAACGTGAATTCGCTTCGATATGACTTCACTTCGACATGAATTCGCTTGTATATGACTTCGTTTCGATGTGACTTCGCTTCAATATGACTTCGCTTCAACATGAATTCGCTTCGATATTATTTCCCTTCGACATGCCTTCGCTTCGATATGACTTCACCTAAACATGAATTCGCTTCGATATGACTTCACTTTGATATGACTTTACTTCGACATGACTTCGTTTTGATATGACTTCGCTTCAATATGACTGCTTCGATATGACTTCGCTTTCAGTAGTGACATGACGGAAAGAGAACCTGACACTGAATTTTCAATCTTTGATAATAAAATAATCATTTATGACTATGATAAAGTCAAAGTTGAGTTCGCGAAGAGCTATTTAAATGCATACCACAACTAATTTACAAAAGAAAGTCGGGTGAATGCATATCCAATAGTTTAAATATTAGTATACTTTACCTAGACCACAAGTAAGTGATCCTACAAACTGCACCAATTATCGCGGCAATATTTTTTAAATATCGCATTTAACGTTCCGTCAAATGAACTATTTCGAAAATTGAAGCCCATCGTCAACCAACTAAGTCAACCTCATCAATGTGGCTTCAGATGGACATCATACCCCAAATATTCATAGTACCTTGAATCCTGTAAAAGACCCAAGAAAGACAAATTGACACACACCATCCATTGACACTACGACTACAAGCACTTCTTATACGGCTATGTCTGAATTTGATGTCACAGCAAAACTTCAACGGCTGTATAAAATGTCGTTGGTGGATAGCTCCATCAACTTTGTTGGAACTGGAAAGAACCTCTACTAGCCGTTTGGTATCAAACAAGATTCTGGCATCGAGCAAACCAGGCATTCACTCATAGCATCCTAACCGTCTTTTTATATTGTAATAATGCATCACATAGCGTAACATAAGTGTACTTATATAAATTAAGTTGAGCACTGACTGCATGCATATATAGTAATGAATTTATTTAGTAATAGTTACAGTTCCATGTCAGGCATGGCAAATGTGATATATTCAATTTACTGTTTCTCAGTTGAGACAAACATTCCGCAACAGAAATTATTGCCATTTCTGTGTCGGTAGCCTTAATCTACACACAGTGGCTTATCCATTGGGTTAATTTAGAAAATAGGTCTTCCTCCTGACAATATATTTAACAGATAATACACTTCACAAACACTGTCAAAAAAATATTTTGCTGGTATAAAACCCTCATCTCTCGGCTATGTCAGTGAGTATACACTGGATGTATTTGTATGTACATATTATTATAATACCTATATTTGCTTTAGGGCTGATGTCACAGTCGTAACTTAAACCTTTACTGACTTAAGGCGTGCTTAACTTATCAAACTAACTGGCTTAATTCATACTTAAGTCAGTTTTGAGTCTTAGGTTACGACTGTCTTAATCAAGTCTTAATCTTAGTGACGATATTAATAATATAAATTATTATAAAATTAGATTTAT
>NC_051846.1:227354571-227377681 GCF_002237135.1 Teleopsis dalmanni | reverse complement strand
CTTAAATAAATTGTTTATAAAATTATTTTATTATGACGAAAAGAAAACTAGAAGGGTTCGAATGGTAATGAAAAAACAACAACCAAAATTTCATTAATTTATTAAAACTTAGCTAATCGTGTCTAATCGCTTCTAATTTGACAGGCACGACTTCTAAGCCTGGCATTTGCAGTCCAACAAATTCTATACGAACTATAAAGTAATTCAAATTCAAATATTTCCTAAGATCACTGATAATGAGTACATAGCAATACCCGAAAGAGCATTGTATTGTCAACCAAATTATAATTTGTATTGTCAACCAATAATTTAATCAAATTTTTGTTGTTATTTTTTGATTATTGTTCGAACCCTTACAGTTTTATTATATTTATATATATTTAATACAAGGAATTTGTAGTTAAAAACTCAACTATCTGAAATGCGGCTTTGAGTATAGCACTATCTTGCAAAACATAGTTACTCAGAATTAACATTATTAATATATTTTTAATATAGCCGATAACAATACTTCTAGAGAAATGAACTCAGAAATCCTGTTTAAAAATGAAAATGTTCAAATTCCAATACTTAACATAAGTGCGTGTTGCTTTGAATCTTCTTGAAACCATCATAAATACAGACATAGGTGGCCATTGGCACAACCGTTCAAGGTTGATACTGATGTTCTGATAGGAACTTGCTTTAGCTTATCTACAGAAAATTACTGCATTAATACTATGCAACAATTATCCAACAATTGCAGTTGGTTTCAGTACCCACTCTCATATTTTTAAAAACAGTCAACGATTTAGATCAGTAAGTAGTACTACTTCTGACTAATGCCTCTCCAGTTTTATACCAAATGACTAATTTAATCTTGTTATTTATTCTTGTTATTTGAATCCGATATTCCTGGAAATGGTACAGGCTAAGGCGCGTTTACAAAATTACTTTTAGAAACACTTGTAGCTCCTATAGCAAACGTTTTAAAACCATTAGAGACTTCAGATAATATCTATTTATTTAAAGCCAATAATATCTGTTACTTTTTTGGGGGGAAGTGATCACGCACAGTGTTCATTTTTATATGCGTGGACATAAAGTAATTCCGCCAATTGAAGTCAAAAAAAATTTTTCTATAGATTAGTCTAGTAATTTAATTGAAACACATGTTTTCTAGTATATGCTGACGTTTGGATATTGTTTAAAACTTTAATTAAAACGAAATACAGGGCTGTCTTTTAGGTCTTGCGCCATATTTATGTCTTCTTTTCACCGATTGTCAAACTATGGGAAATTCAATAGGAACAAATCTTTCTAATAGCTAAATGTGTATGTTAAATTGAATATGTACTAGTCCTACTAATGCCAAAAGGCAATTCAATCTCCCGATTTGTAAAATTTCTCACACCACATCAATGATTTCTACCACAACAGCCGTTCTTGGACGATCTTTACGAAATTCGTCTTCGCTAAAGGGAAGACCGAACTCATTGAACCAGTGTTTTACAGTCTCTGAATGTGATGTTTTATTACTTAGAAGTCAGCTTACGTATATGTCAATACCTTTAGTTATCATAATGAGCTTTACTAATCATTTTTAGTCTTATTAAACCTGCTCAGGACTTAATTCTTTTGATTAATATCAGCGGTTACTGAATTACCTATATATTTCGGATGGCTAAGTATGTACTCCTCGTAAATTATTTACCTTTACTACGTCACAATGACAAATTTAATTTATAAGTTTCATATTATTTAAAAAGTTCCTAAAAATAAGAATGTATTATTAAGATGCATACATTCAGTGTATTTCTCTTTTGTCAAGATTTATTTATCAAATATTTGCATCCAAATTAAACTGTTATTTCACGAAATATTTAATATCCTTAAAAAAATTTAGCCAAGCAATTTAAGTTCGTATTAACAAGTAGGAAAATATAAAAAGTTCAGCAATTTATTAAGTTTCATTAAAATTGATGTAATAAATGAATCTCCAATGAGTTTTTATATATTAAATACACACAGGACATTATACATAACACATTTACGACTGCTGGTCTTATAACGCAACTGTTCTCACCGCAACTGAAAAAATTTTCGAATATCTCGTAAAATTGAGCCTGAATAAATATAAAATTGCCAGAAAAAATAAAATTAAATAAATAAAAAAACTCAGTTGAAGTCAAGTGGTCATTTAATGGGTGTACAAGTACTTCGCAGTCCGTCCATATACAATATCTGGATATCCGCATGTGTGTCGGCATGTCCATGCAAGCCACTGCGTGTTGAAAAATGCTTAAAAATTCGCGAAAAACGCATACTTCCATTTCTGTAATTTTAAACGATTTTTCCTATATTTTAACGGAAAAAAAGAAATAAATAAATAAAAAAATCCGGTACATTTTTTTTATTATTATTTTATAAAAATATTTTCTGGTATTTCGTAAGGGTTTTGTTTCAACCACGCTTCATTTAAAGATGAGTGGCTATTAAACAGATTAAATGCGAATTAATTGGGATTCTATGAACTGTGAATAATCGTATTCCGCATATGTAGGTTGAGTGGGTGGTCAGGGATTTAATTTAAATTTTAATTAAACAAGAGTTATTTATGCATCATTTTTATGCTATTTTTTCAAATCAAATTCGTGTGCGAATACACAATAAATATTTTGTATCTGTGGAAAAAAATATTCCCATACATCCTGGGACAAGAGTACTACAAAAAGTCTGAATTTACATTAAGACCGAAAAGTTTTCGGAAATTCTCATTTAAAATTCGCGCGCTGTATATTTTTCGATATTTTAAGTTTATGTAGTTTGGCAGAAATTAAGGACAATTACTATGCCAAAAATGAGCGCGACTCTGTCAGACAGTTCGTTTACGGCAGCTGTTGAAACCAGTTCAGCCTCAAGTATCGCGTTGCGAAAAAACATGGAAAAAAATATTGAACAGAGTTTGCATCAAATTTTGTGTTTCGAACGAAATTTCGTGTGCAGAATCGTTGCGGAATCTACAAAAAGGCTTATGGGGAATCAGTTTATCGAAAACTCAAGTTTAATGAGTGTACAAAGCCTTTCAGGACGGTCGTACGACCGTCCGAAGACATTTCGCAACGCCACTACGAGTGACTGGTTTCACCGCTGCCGTAAACGAACTGTCTGACAGATCGCGCTCATTTTTGGCATAGTAATTAAGGACAGTGCTGCCAAACTACATAAATTAAAATATCGAAAAATATACAGCGCGCGAATTTTAAATGAGAATTTCCGAAAACTTTTCAGTCTTAATGTATATTAACAATTTTGATATGAAGTTTTTTTTTATTTTTTTTTTATTACTACTTGGAACATTTATTAGATTTTCACTATTTTAAATTATTACAATAAAATAGAATAAATTGTATGTGAAAAAACTACAACTAATGGACTTTTGTAAGAGACCACTGAAGTATAGCTCAGAGTCGGACCCCAACTCTATATACGTAAAAGAATAGTGCTCTTAAGTACATCATATGTTTATAGCTTATTGTCAATATTAGTGACACAGTCATAGTGTGTTTCATGTTATTTATATTTATTTCATTAAAGACAGACGTAAGTACTATCATTCAATAAATATACGTATATGCTAATATTAAAGCTCAATAAGCAAAAAAATTTTGTTAACATTTTCACCAACAGTCACATATATCACATATACTGAAAATTATAATTTAAATTATTCAACTGAACTCATATTAATAGGTCTTTCCTATAGTTCAATGAAATGAAATGATTATGAGTTCTGCTTGCAAGAAAAGAACAAGTCCACAATATCCTTTCCAATAACAATTAAATTAAATATGTTTTGGTTACAAAATTAAATTACTTACTAAAAGATATATTTGTCATTCAACGAAATAAAATTTAAAATTAATTGCAAAGTAAACATTCTCTTCGCTCACTCAAGTACTTAGTGCTCAAATAAACGGAATAAGTGAACAAAATAAAAATTAACAAAAAAACATTAATCAAAATCAATTAAAAAACATCAATTAAGCGGAGTAAAGAAATAAAAATAGACTACTCTGTCCTAATAACAATAAGCAGTAAACCCTTTCACTCCACTCCACTCAACTTATAAACAGTAAAACCCGCATTCAACTCAAGTGTGCACCTAGTATACAGAGCAGTAAATAAAAACAACAACGTAGAGAAAAATCTAATAAGAAAATATGAGAAAATAAACTGGACAAAGTGACAGCTAACTATACTGACTCGACATCTACACTGGCTAGAGTTTTATTAAATTTTTAAGTTAGTATGCAAATACGTATTATTTTTAAATTTTATCTACGAACAAAAATTCGTATGTGTTAGTAAAAAAAAGTACGTGTATGCAAAATTTTGGCAGTCCTGCTAATATAGACTATGGATTAGAAAATTAATGAAAAAAGATTAACAAAATTTTTTACAAACTATATCTGTGTAAATATTTTAATTAGTAAAAAAAATTTCTTATACTTTACATGAATTTCTCAAGAATAATTCCTCTGGTACACGTTATCATCAATAGCATTGGAGAGATCACAGAAATAAAAAGCTTGAGAAAACTGTTAATAATTTGCTTCAGAGTGGCTTATGATATCATTAAGGAACTTAAGTAATACCAATAACTAATATATTACAGCCTGCACATTGAAACCAATTTCTTAATAGATTTTACATCAGTATTTCTAGTACTGATATATAGTACTGACGTATATATATATAGTATATATATGCAAATATATGAGCACAACTAACAAGTATAGCGGCTAACAGAAGCAAATTAATTGAGTTTTCATAGACAATTATATTTAATTGTTTTTGCTAAAACTTTAAAAATATATATTTATATGGAAATGTAATAAATAATAATAATTCTTGATGTAAAGATACTTAATAAATTTATATACCTATGTTATTTAACATTTTGCAAATTATATTAGGGTGTTCACCGCACACCTCCGCACCTTAGAGCAGTCGTCACTGATATATACATATATGTATATTGAATTTATACATCTAATATATCCACCTCATATATTAATACATTTATATAAATTAATCTATAACATACTATAGATTGATACATCTAGTTATCTATAACAAATAACAGATATAGTAAACTTGAAGAAACCACAGTATTAGAATATTTCTTTTCAGTTATAGTGCTGGTATGAATAATGTTCAATCATCTCAGAACCGCACAAATATCAAACTTCACATTTATTTTTAGAACTAATCTAGAGATAATAAGCTAGATTTAATAAAAAAAATTAAAATAATTAAACGATATAATTGAATTATTATATCAGACACAACTATTGATACAAATTATACCAATTTGATAGAAATTTACGCCTGTGCTGAGTTTGTGATAATGACACAAGTTTGTGATGAAAGACATCAATTGTTTTTATCGTTGGCCAATAAAATTAATTAAACTTATTAATCCACACAAACTAAAGTATTACCTCTCATTTCCCACTCTCTTCGATTGAATGTTTTATATATAGGAGATATAGAGGTACTGTATAGTAAAAGTTGCTATCCTACTATACAAGAGGTCATTTGGAAATAATACCGGTATATATCACAAGTAATCCACTAAACCAGAGTAAGTTTTGAACTTATAAAATTTAATTTTCTTTAGCCTTTAATTTATGTTATGAAAAAAATTAATTGCTTTCATTATTTTAAAGTCATTCCTTTGAGAAGTAGGAGATTTAATTTTGTTTCCCATAAACTCCAAACCATTCCCTTTACTTAATGGGTTGCAGAAATGAATTTTGATCATATTTACTGTTGGTATTAGAATTTCTTGTAAAAATATAATTTTTTTCAAAAAGACTCAAGTAATATTATATTACTTCCAATAAAAGAGAAAAATACGCATTTTTTTGATTATAAAAAGCCATATAAAGACTATACGGCCAGTCCAAGAATTCACTAGATTAAAAAAGTTCTTTTGGGTTTGAGCATGTTCTCACTATTAGCACCCCTCAACTATTATACTATATATCATTGTTTCTTAAAAATGTAAATACTATTGTTAGTATTACATTCTTTTTTAAAATTACTTTTGTTAAAATTAAATACTAAACAGCTGTAATTAAATAATAATAAAAACTATTTGTTGTTGTAATTTACTACACTCGAAAAATATCTCTCTATTAAAACTATATTTTCTAAACATTATATTAAACATTCCATAATTATTTATAATTGCTATTTCTCTAACCTTTCAATTAGTTAGGGCCATGTTATTTAGAGTATCACGGGCACGTCATGAGCCAAATTGTTGCTCTTTTCAATGCAAATTATAAACTTGAGAGTGAGAGAAAAAACAATATGTCGATTCAAATTTAGTAATGAGAGCCGAAGCTATTTGTTCTCATCACTTCAGTAATAATTCAGTAACATTTGTGTCTTTTATTAGTTCTTCTTCTTATTTGGCACTATAGTCCAATATGAACCTTGGCCTCCCTCACGATCTGCCTCCATCTGTCCCTATCTTCTGCTTTTATTAGTAAATTATTACAATTTCTGTGACACTCTGCATATATGCATTTTCGTCAAAGCCTAAAAAAGAGAATTCTGACGAGACCATGACATTCTACATTACAAGGCCCTTAGAGATATAAATGATGAAGAGATATACCATCCAAAATAATAGTTATTAAAAAGTTTTATTCATTATCATCTCTCTCTCTCTCTTGTTTACTTTCTTTTTAATTTTATTTTTTTTTTTTCATTATTTCAATAAATTAAGAATGCGACACTGAAACTTTTTACGAAAAAAAAAAGAAAATTAAAAAAAAAAAAATAAATACAGAAATAAATAAAAAAAAATCCAGACGAAAATATTCATATAGATTTAAGTCGTGTGGTCAGAGATGCCCTCGTCTCTTCCATTAATTTCGGTTTCAGTTGCCAAAGTGAAGATTTTTATCCTGCTGCAGGTTAGGCACAGAAAATCCATTTATTTTAACGGTGCATGTTCCGGAACTGCGCACAAACCGAAGATTGTCGTTTGTGGAACTTCCGGCGCAATATTCTTTTCCGTTTTTTCCTTTACATCATTCTGCCCATAGTTGGGGATAAGATCTGCAATTTTTAATTCTAACTTATTTCAACATTCTCGAATCCTATGGCATCTCGATTCCTATGCAAACAAATAATTAACAGCAACATTGAAATTATCACAAAAATGTGGCAAGGATTTCGAGTGCCTTTGCGTTTGGGCAATGCGTTTATCCTGTCTAATTGCAAGTTGACAAAGGCAAATTTATTAACCATCATTGGGTTTGGGTAAGTGGGGAAATGCTACTTTTGCTCATTAAAAGAAATGCTAAAAAATTAAAAGATTTTTTTAAGCAATAAATAACTTATCTGCCTGCAAGATTTATTTGTGTTTTCCTACAAAATGTTCAAGATTCTTTTTAAATAAAAAAGGATGTAATTATTATGTCCTTGTGCTGTGTTTAAGCACACAACCAAATTGAATTATATATTGAAATATCTTCCAAAACAGCCTAACCACATTTTTGTCATATGGCATTTGCATGCCCGGTATGGTTATTCGCATGTGTCATAATCAGCAGGCGTTGAAATGTGCAATTCCAAGTGCAATTAACCCCCACTCAACACCTCCCACTGCTGAGCTCAACAGGCGCATGTAAACAATAATTTCGAATAATTGCAATAAATATAATTATGCGTGCACCGTAGATTGTGTTTTGCGAATCGCTTATGATTTTTCAATTATTAGATACAGTAAATCAGTTTGGAAAAATAAGCGGAGGGCACACAAATGGCATGCAAATGACACTACCGAGAAGTGCAATATTTGTGGAGCATTCTGTTGACACTCCAATACCCACTCAGCCAAGCTTCTGTATCTTCAGCAGTGTTGCCATTGTCCCTGACAACGTATGTGCGCGGTGCAACTCTGCATTGCACTTCCAAATTCAAAAGGGTTGTTTATTGAATGGGTGTGGACTTCTCCATATACTCACATACTCATATGAGTACATGCTATTGACTATTTAAGAGGGATCAATGGATTGTAATGCAGATAATGATCAACATTGTAATTTTAAATATTTCAAGTTGTCATTACAAATTGGTTTAATATGGATTTTACTGCCATGACAAATCCGACTCCTCTGGTACTCCACACACAATTTCAATTAGAGAAGGTGTTGAAGCAAAAAATTTAGCACGTTTGTTACAGGATTAATAAAGTGCCATGAGGTAAAAATACTCATGGCATATTTTTCGAGGAAAATATGTTTCGATGTGGGTTGGAATTAATAAACTTCAGTAGATAATGAAGTGGATTTTCATATAAGCAAAACAAGAATATACACCATAATATAAAAATCAGCTCATGCAGTTAATAAATGAGGAATGAAGCTTTAATAAATTTAACGTATTTGTCTAATCATACATACTAGATAGATGTTGATAGGAACTACACTTATGGAAGATAAATTCAATTAAGTCCTAAAAAGGAACCCATTTTGGTCCTATAAAAAAGTCTGTAGGCACTTGATGACTGTATAAAATTTGTAAAGGAATACCACAATTCTGAGTAGTGAAACCGACTACTCACTTGCTGTTGTTGTTTTAATGAAACGGTTAATGTCTATAGTTAGGACTAAGACTAAGGACATATATATCAAAGAAAGTGGGAGCCTAAAGCAATAAGGTAATAATAATAAGCGCTTATTGGACCTTAACAGAACAGATGAACAATACGTATTTATAATTTCCTTTTCTAACCAGTGGTATATTTGTTCTAGTGTATATATGTCAATACATATAAGTATATATATTATATTAAAAGCTTAAATACAAAAATTAAGATTATTTTTTTAATGATTAACTTAAACCTCTTCAGATGTATAATCATAATTATTAAAAAACTTAAGATTATTATGCGGAGCGTCATTATAATCTTCACTATAACCGGTGTCTGCTTTTAGCAGACACCGGTTAACAAGTTTCCGGCTTCAACAAGTTTCTCCACCGTCTCTGAATAAGAGTCGATATTATCCACTTAAGCTTATGACTTAAGCTTATGCGATTATGCGGAATATCAACATCAATCAGGTATGCCGAATGATTCCTCCTATGTACTACATACATGTACAATGGTAAGGGAAACTATCAGCGAACAGTTGAAAACGCGACAACAATATATGTGTAGGACGTCTGGAAGTATGTGAATACCAACATTAACACCTGTTAAGATGTACAAGAAAGAAGAAAAAAATGAATTTTATGTACAGCATAAATGTAGTTCACATTGAGTTTTTTTGCATAGAAAAACCTAATTTAAACTGGCTTGACCATCGTTTTAAAAGATCAACAAATTCTTCGATATTTCAATTAATTCGTAGTCAGAAGGAAAACCCATTTCTCGCATAAAACGAAAACCATAAAATGCTACTAAACGATATTCGCAGCACTAATGCAAAACTTTAGCACATGTTAACCCATATGCGCCACTTCCAGTAAATTTTGTTTTCTTTAATGCTTCTTTCAATGGGTCTTAATCGTCCTTCGTAAATCCTTCTTTAAGTAATTTCGAATGAAATGGAATTTTTGCAACTTTCCCATATTCTTTTTAAACATAATAACCATAATTAAAATATTATTTAAAATACACTAAATAGACTGCATTATTTAATATTAACAGACCCCAACTCCAACTCCCTAAATTGGCAAGTATTGTTAAGCATTTTCGTCGCTACTTCTGCTCCCAATAGAGTTTGAGGCAAAAACTTTTAATAGCTTCCTCATTTAGTTTTGTGTTGTAATTTAGTTGAACACCAAAAGTAATAAATTCATCGAACCATCAACTGCAGTGCTGCACCACTACACCAGTTCACCAGTAGTCCTACACCAGTAGTCCTCTGCCAACAGTTACCACTTGGCGCTCATCGCTTCCATCAGCCATCGAACTCATTTGCCTGACGCTCAATAACTTCCGGCATTAGAGACGAACATTTCAAGAGTTCTACTTCTAAGTAACTCCAGACAAGTTTCTTACTGGAATTGTGTAGCATAATTTTTGGATATTTAATGCCTGTCCGTGCGATTTGCTTACTCACTACCAAGGAAGTCTTCATCGGAATCGGATTTGGAGTTTGGGTGTTTTAGAAATAAGCACTTTTGTTTTAAATACAACACAATAAATGGCCTCAAAATTACCAAGAAACTTTTAAGATATGCTCTATGCTTCATTTTCAATTCCTTTTAATTCTTTTTTTTCTCTTCTTCGTATTCTGCTTGTTACTCTTGTACTTTGTTCTTCCTCTTGTTCTACTTATTTTATTTATTTGCTTAGTTTTTTTGGCGGTGTACTTTTGTTAGAAATTCGTTTCGTGCGGCGTTCCTAATTCGTTCGTTCATGACCAACAGCAACAACAAAGGCAATTGTCAGTTTCCCAGTGTTGAAGTGTTCAAGTGTTGGAGTGTTGGACCGTTCGAAGTGGTAGGGCTGGAATTGAGAAACCCCAAATTCACAGAGACATTGAGTTCAAAATTTATTTATTTGTTTCGTATACTGTTTGGAGTTCTGCTCTACTCTACTCAACCCTGCTCTACTCTACTCAACCCTGCTCTACGCTACTCAACCCTGCTCAGCCCTGCTCTACTCTATTCTATTCTGTCTTATGTTCTGTTGTGTCGAAAACAAAAACTATTGAAACAAATCTTTATAATTTGGTGCTCTTGTTGTAGTTGTTTTTATTGTTGTAATATATTTTGTGAAAGTTTTAGAATTGCTAAGTTTTGTGCTTAAATCTTGGCTCAAGTGCATGTCCATGGTAGGAATTATTTTCCTATTTTCTTATTATTGTGATTTTGTCGAATTCTGCAGTTAATGGGCATAAAATGCAAAACAATACATGGGAAGTGCGAGGAAAATATAAATATTTTATGGATGTTAAAGAATGGTTAATATTTCTGTTAAACCATCGAAATGGCATAACAATTACATGGGAAATAGAAGAGAAATCCATCCATGATACAAAAATGTTTAAGAAAATGATAAGCATCGAACACTGAAATTAGTTAGCACAGGACAAAGACATAAAGAGAAGAAATAGATACTCATCTCATTTGACATAGAAACAGGTAAAGTTTTAACTTTCGTTTTGCCAAAGCTTAGATACCCTTTGCGCAATTACATTGATATCTCCTTTAAATAATAAAATATTGATAATAATATTAGAGTTAGATGTCCAAGGTATGCTAAATGTTTGAAGGGACTTCCTCCGAATTCCATAGTGATATTACTTCGCTTCAACGTGAATTCGCTTCGATATGACTTCACTTCGACATGAATTCGCTTGTATATGACTTCGTTTCGATGTGACTTCGCTTCAATATGACTTCGCTTCAACATGAATTCGCTTCGATATTATTTCCCTTCGACATGCCTTCGCTTCGATATGACTTCACCTAAACATGAATTCGCTTCGATATGACTTCACTTTGATATGACTTTACTTCGACATGACTTCGTTTTGATATGACTTCGCTTCAATATGACTGCTTCGATATGACTTCGCTTTCAGTAGTGACATGACGGAAAGAGAACCTGACACTGAATTTTCAATCTTTGATAATAAAATAATCATTTATGACTATGATAAAGTCAAAGTTGAGTTCGCGAAGAGCTATTTAAATGCATACCACAACTAATTTACAAAAGAAAGTCGGGTGAATGCATATCCAATAGTTTAAATATTAGTATACTTTACCTAGACCACAAGTAAGTGATCCTACAAACTGCACCAATTATCGCGGCAATATTTTTTAAATATCGCATTTAACGTTCCGTCAAATGAACTATTTCGAAAATTGAAGCCCATCGTCAACCAACTAAGTCAACCTCATCAATGTGGCTTCAGATGGACATCATACCCCAAATATTCATAGTACCTTGAATCCTGTAAAAGACCCAAGAAAGACAAATTGACACACACCATCCATTGACACTACGACTACAAGCACTTCTTATACGGCTATGTCTGAATTTGATGTCACAGCAAAACTTCAACGGCTGTATAAAATGTCGTTGGTGGATAGCTCCATCAACTTTGTTGGAACTGGAAAGAACCTCTACTAGCCGTTTGGTATCAAACAAGATTCTGGCATCGAGCAAACCAGGCATTCACTCATAGCATCCTAACCGTCTTTTTATATTGTAATAATGCATCACATAGCGTAACATAAGTGTACTTATATAAATTAAGTTGAGCACTGACTGCATGCATATATAGTAATGAATTTATTTAGTAATAGTTACAGTTCCATGTCAGGCATGGCAAATGTGATATATTCAATTTACTGTTTCTCAGTTGAGACAAACATTCCGCAACAGAAATTATTGCCATTTCTGTGTCGGTAGCCTTAATCTACACACAGTGGCTTATCCATTGGGTTAATTTAGAAAATAGGTCTTCCTCCTGACAATATATTTAACAGATAATACACTTCACAAACACTGTCAAAAAAATATTTTGCTGGTATAAAACCCTCATCTCTCGGCTATGTCAGTGAGTATACACTGGATGTATTTGTATGTACATATTATTATAATACCTATATTTGCTTTAGGGCTGATGTCACAGTCGTAACTTAAACCTTTACTGACTTAAGGCGTGCTTAACTTATCAAACTAACTGGCTTAATTCATACTTAAGTCAGTTTTGAGTCTTAGGTTACGACTGTCTTAATCAAGTCTTAATCTTAGTGACGATATTAATAATATAAATTATTATAAAATTAGATTTATTGAATAAAGAAAAATATATATATATAATAATATATATTATATATATATATTTTTAAAATTAAAATCAAATTTAAAATGATTACAAATTTAAAAAAAATATATACTTTTAATCCACATTTCAACCAAAAAAAGAAAAACCAGCTACTAATTCAACGTTTAAATGATCAATTAAATATTTAAAAAATTGTTTATATTTTTCAATTCAATTCAACATTTATTTACTTCTGCTTCTGAACTTATAGTTGTAACAGAAGGAGGTTTGATGTATACTTATTTTTAATTTAAATTAAAAATATTACTAATTAGATTTAATAAAAATATTAGATAAAAACAAAAAAAAGGTTAAGTTAAATAAATAGTAGGGAAATAATTGTAATTTTGCAAAATCTTATTCGTTTATAATAAATGATCTGATTTTAAGACTATTTACTATATATGTGAATATTGCTTTAGATGATTGCGGATCAATGCAGTTGAAAATGAGAGATTTATTGTCTCTAAAGACTGTAAGTAAGAAACTAAGATGGTGATCTCTTACTGAGGAGTAAATAGGGCACTCAAACATAAAGTGATTCAACGTTTCTTCAGTTTTTAAATTACAAAGTGTACAAAGGTTGTTGATTTCGAGTCTATGAATTTGCCCGTTAATACAAAAACGAGTGCAGTGAGTTGATGACAACCGCAATTGGGCGATAACCTTTGCCATAAAAAATTGCTTACGGTCAAAGAGGTAGCAGGCAGGTTTGTCATCCAGGGCTCTTAATAAATTGCAATTCATGGATTGTGAGTTGGCGGATTTTAGAATGTCTTTGAATTTAAGATATCTATGATAGCGTTCAAGGGCCGTAGTTCGGTTATCAATCCAAGTTGCTGCAGTCGGTGTTTTCCACAAGTTTGTCATATTTACAACTTTAAGAAACTCATTAAATTGTGTAACCCAATTAAATTCACTTGTAGAAGAATTATTTACGTGTAGGTAAATGAGACGAAGGAGACATTGTTTGGGATATCTTGATTGGTCCATTTGGAGAATTCGTATAATGAAATCGATTGCGCGTTTGAAAACTCTATATGAGATTTTTACAAGGCCTAGTTCAAGTCTAAGTTCTGCATTGTTCGTAGCTTGGGGGAGTGCTAACAAACGTTTGTAGTACGTTGATTGAACGATTTCTAGTGATTCACAGTAACGTAGACCCCACACTTCTGATGCATATAAAAGTGTTACGGATACAGTACAGTCGAAAAGTTTAGCCCGACCTTCCCAAGAATCAGATTTAAATTTACTTATAGTTTGTATTGCCGTACCGAGCGCCATTTTCCCTTTTCTTATGGCAGTTTCTGCTGCACATTTGCCTAATGTGGAGCTTGAGAAATTTACTCCTAAGTATGTGTAGGACTTCACGACAGAAATTTTTTGACATTTGTAAAAGAAATTTTCTGCTATTGGCCTTCCCCCTCTTCTAAAGTGGACAATTTGGGTTTTTTCCGTGTTTACAACAAGTTTGTTTTTTTCGCAGTAGCTTTCAAGTGCTAATAGAATTTTTCGTAAAATAATAGGGGACCTGGCTAGAACAACGGCGTCATCTGCAAAAAGCAGCATCAAAATATCGTGTAGACCATTAATATTGATCCCTTCAATATTTGCATTCCTTAGTTCTTTCTCAAGATCAGCAATAAACAATATGAAAAGGAGAGGACTGAGAATTTCTCCTTGGAGAACGCCTTCAGTAACAGAGATAGGATCGGAGTCTTTTTGTTGAAGTTTGATCACGAAGAAAGCCTTGTCGTAAATAGATTGGAGAATTTTAATTAGGCGCGAACTTATACCTTGCGAATGAAGTTTTTGCCAGAGCAGCATCTGGTCAATAGAATCAAATGCCCTTTTGAAATCAATAAAAAGTCCGTAAGCAGAGTTACTTTTTAGACGTAGATGTAATTGAATTGTTGTTTGAAGAGTAAAAATATTTATCAGTACATGATCTTTTTTTTCTAAACCCATTTTGCGACTCAGGAATTTTATTGTGTTGTTCCGCCCATGGCAAGAGGCGATCATGCAGAATATGGGTAAAAATTTTTAAGATAATATTGCATAGAGCAATGCCTCTATAGTTTTCGGGTGAGTTTATATCACCTTTTTTGTGTAACATAACAAGTACGGATCGTGACCAAGAAGCTGGTGTGCTTCCAGTTAAGAGAATGTTATTGAATACAGACTGTAGGATATAAATCCATTGACTAGATAAATTCTTAAAGAACTCTGCCGTAATCGTATCTTCGCCTGGAGCCTTATTGATTTTGATTTTATTTATTGCTGTTTTTATTTCAATTATTGTTATTTCCGAATCCAGCGCTTCGATAAAGTTTTCAGACAGTATATGTTCAATGGTAGGACGAGGTGGATAAATTTGTTCGTAGAAGAATTTCCAAACAGAATTTGGTATGGGGTTGTTGACAAAAGGTTTTCGATTGTACGATTTAATAAGATTCCAAAAGTCTTTCGAACTTTTTACATTAAAGAACTTATTTTTGACCTTAATTTCATATTCCGTTCTTTTTTCAGACAGCATTTTTTTGTAATTTGCTTTTAAAACAATGTATACCGTTTTGGTTTCAGGTGAAAAGCTTTGACGCTTGCACTGTTTTAGGGCATGATTTAGATTTTTCTTTGAGGCCCGTAGCTCTGAGTCAAACCATGGCTGAGAAGTATAATAAGGAGGCATAAAGGATTTTGTAATTACCATTTCTGATGCTTGAGCTGATTTTTGTATGGAGGATATGATTAGATCACTTTGTTGGTCAATGGATAAAGAACAGAAGTGATGATTCATGTTTAATGATTCAAGACAACGGTTCATGTGCATTGTAAAAATGTCAAACTTTTTTGTATCCCATTTTAATCTGGTTTGCTTACAAGAAGTTACATTTATACAGTTTATATTACTAGTGCCGATAGGTAATTCAAGTTTTAGGATTACCGGGAAATGGTCTGAGCCAGAAGCAAGCGCTTGTACTTCTAGGCTTTTTATAAATGGGATTGCAGCGACGTTGACCAAAATTAAATCAATAGTACTGTTTCCATTTTTGTTTGAAAATGTAAAACTTGCTGGGATGTCACCGTCTGTGCAACCGTTAAGCAAAATAAAGCCATTATTTTCTATAAATTCTAATATATTTTTACCACGCGTATTCAAGATTGAATCAAGAGATCTTCTTTTAGATATGAAAATAGAACTAATTTCAGATAAGAATTCTTGAGCACCCTCTTCACCCACTCTAGCGTTGAAGTCACCACCTATTATTAAAGGGATCCCTGCATATTTTTTAATTATTTCATCGATTAATGGTTGAAGCAATTCTAAAGCAATATTTATATCATAATGTGGTTTAATGTACAATGAACCTAAAATATAATTAAAATTATTAATACAATAAAAGTTGAAAATCCACAAATTTGTTTTGCTTATTTCGCAACTTTTTGCTAAATTTTTTTTAACTAGAGATACAATACCACCACTAGCTCTACCAGTGGACTTTTCCCTTGTTGCTGAGACTGTCAGTGCATCATAGTTGCACCAAGGACTAAGGCTAGTATTGAAAGGTGTTGTTGACCAGGTTTCATAGATAGATATGATCTGCGAGTCAGCAATTTTTGGTTCGTTAAAAAGATTTGCAATACCGTGTACATTCCAAAAAGTTATTTGAAGCTTAAAAAGATTGTATGTAGATTCTGTATTCCATGATGTTGATGGAGCTTCCTCTGTAGTTGTTGTTAATGTGTTGTATTCGTTCTTTAGTTTTTTGCCATATGGTTGTTTTGATCTATCTCATTCATGATGCTTAATAAGTTAAGATTAAGATTTTCAAGTTTGCTTCCATACATAAATTTGAGAGTAGTAGTTGCCTCTTCATTGCCACACTTTAGGATTCCATTTTTGTTCCATTTGCACCACTTGTTTCCAATGCGTATTCTATCATCTCGAACGAGTACCTTATGCGAACGATCTATCGAGAGAATTTGTTTCCTTATTAAAAGAAGAGCTTTTCTATGCCGTTGTCTGTCTTTGTTCAGGTCTTTTTCAATTCTAATCGTAGAGTTTGCAAGTTTGTGTATGTTTTGGAAAACTAGGCCAATCGATTCTTCTGACGTCATCTCTGCCAAGACGTTGATTTTATTTTCCCGCTGTGATATGACTCTAGCTTTACGGACTACAATGTTTATGCCAAGAGTTTCTTCACACAGTTTTGTGACAGCTTCCTTGGGTGGCAGCTGAACTGTTAGGCCTTTGAAAATTAGGTTTTTCTCCTTATTGGCGTCAATTAGCCGCATCAGCTCATCGTGGTCGGTTTGTTTTTCATGCTCCAATTTAATTATTTTTTCTTTTAAAGTTTTATTTTCTTCTGAAAGCTTTTCGACTATATGATTAAGGCTGATTGTTTATAAAAATTGTTTATATTTATTTATTTATTATGTTTATTTTTTAGAATGGACAAATTGGTCAATAGCGTATTACTTCTAAAAATTCAATTACTTCTAGAAATTATATATTATTTTCATAAATATTTCAATATTTTATATATCTCAACAATAATTTTTTTAGAGTATTTTATTTTTATATTAATATTATACATATTATATTTATATATTTCATATTATTCTATTTTATGTATATATATGTTATTATTATTTTATAGTTTAATTATTTTATTTATATATCTTTTACTTTCATATTGGTACAAATTTATGTTTTATTTATATATTATATATATTATACACTAAATAAATATTATAGATAATTGTAGTTAACACACATTACATTATATTTATATATTATATATATACATCATGTATTTTATATTATATATTATAATAAATATACACCTATTATTATAAATTATTTTTTGTATTTATGTTATTATTTATACTTATATATTATGAATATAATTTAGTCATCAAAACTATGTATTTAAAATGTTTTATTCAATAAAAATGTAATTTTTCCTCAATTAAATGCTTTTACCTTTACCTTTAAATATTTATTATAATATTTATATATTATAATAAATAAATATTATACTTATAATATAATTTTTATTATAATATTATAATATTTATTATTGGTTTTTATTAGAAATATACTAATAATATTTGTATTTAATTAAAAAATGTCTTAACTATTACATTTTATTATTGTCATAATATTTAAAAATTAATTATTTCGACTTACATTTAAATTAAATTTAATTTAAGTTGAAGTCGTTTATTTATTAAAAATATTAACAAAAATTGGGAGAATTATTAATCCTTTAATAACCGAAATTAAGTCCACTTCAATTAAATTTTTTTATCACAAAATAAAAAAACAAACAAAAACGTTAAAATTATAAACTGAAACAGAAATTAAAACATTTGCCAAAAAAAAATTTTTACTTTCATGATTTCTTTCAAAATTGTGCAAACTTTTACTGCCATCTACATTATTTAATGACACAATCAAATTTAATTATACACTAGATGGCGTTCATACTTTACTAAAAATTATATTTAAATAATTTCAATAAATGGTTATTACTCTAACAAAATAATTAATTTAGAGCAATTAAAATATTAAAATTATTTATAAATATATTATTGAATAATATTTCAATTACATTAAGCGCAAATAAAAATATTTTAAATATTTTTGCAGCTGCTTAAAATTGCATGTAATGTTTTTATTTCCTGCTATGTTTTTGCTTCTTTCTATCTTTCTATGTTTGTTTGCGATGTTATTTCAATGAACAGCTGCTACAGCCGCCACTTCTGTCTGCTGTATTTTGACGTTTGGCATTTGTTTTGTTGATTTTCTTTTTAGCGTGCAATTTTGCCGGCTTTTTTTTATTTGAAGAAATTTATTAAAAATTTGTGTAAACTAATTAACTGTTACGTTTTTTTTCGTTTATTGAATTAAAAAATGTCGCTTACGGATGTCTTTAACTTGAATTCGTCGCCGATGTTTGAGAAAATTCGTGGGAATTTGCCAATGGAGCGCCAAAAAATCCAGCACATCATGGAAAGCAAAGGCGATTTGTTGTATGTTTGGGACGCGGCGGAATCATGTGTGCATGTGATGGACTGGCGTTACTATGACCCAAAAAATGCCAATGAAAACAAATATCAGGTGAGTTTAATTTAAAAAAAATAAATTAAATTTAAAATAAAACTAAATGACGCGTATGTGTGCTTATGTGTTTGACCTAAAATCCAATCAGAATTCAATTCATATCCAAACAAAATGAAAATATTTGAATAAGAATTAAATTCAATTAAAATGAAAAATAAAATATAAAAAATTAGTATAAAAAATATGGAATTGGAAAATGTTAGACTGGATATTTTAATGCAGTAAAGAACTAATGTTTGTTCGAATCACTGTGTAGCGAGTGCCACAACAATAACAACAACAACAAACGAGTTCATTGCTTGTCAGAATGCATTTGCACAGCAATTGTTGCTCGACTCGCTGTTGATTATTGTAAATGAATTAAAAAATTAGTAATTAATTCAAATATAAAAAAAATGCTTTTACGCGATATAAAGCACTAACCGTGGATATTGAAAAATAAAAAATATTCTGTTTACATTTCGATCTTATTCTAATGTTACTGCATTGTTGTTTTTGCTTTCTTCTTTGGTGTTTATTTTTTATAGTCGATTTAGAATTTATAAACTAAGGTGACCAGATAATATTAATAATCGACTGCAGCTACAACTAAAGATGCATTTAAACCAAAGCGAACGCTTGTGAACGAACGAACTTTTGCAGATACGATTACCTGCGAATATACGTTCGTTTGCAAGCGTTCGGTTTGGTATGGATGCACCTAAATAGGTATGTTAATGAAATTAAGATTTGGTCGTTTCCATTGGCATAAGCTGATTTATGCATGTATTTTACATGCTTGTTTGTTTACATATTGTATATAAAACATATAGCTAATATTTCAAATTCTGATAATATCTCTTGTAGGAAGTTTATTTTATTTTATTTATTTTATTTTTAGTGTGGATGCTCCTTCACATATTAATGAAATTAAGATTTAGTCGTTTCCATTGGCATAAGCTGATTTATGCATGTATTTTACATGCTTGTTTGTTTACATATTGTATATAAAACATATAACTAATATTTCAAATTCTGATAATATCTCTTGTAGGAAGTTCATCTTAAGGGTTAAGAGTTTATTTCGACCTCTTTCGTCTTAAATCAGTTGATTTATTTATAATGAGCTCATTTATATGGAAACTCCTTGTAAAGCATATTATTCTCATTAGCGGCTTCATTGATCATAACTGCCTAAATGAGACATGTCGATGGTATTATGGTATGGTATTGTATATAGTATGTGAAAATGGACCTATTTCTTAACATTTAATTTATATTCACATAACACGGCAAAGTTTAAGATAATTGCCCTGAAATATTTTAAGTCGACATTTACATTACATTTGAGATCAGGATATAGCCATGTGCTTAACAGTTACTTGTCACGTATTAACACGTCCATTCCTAATGTGTGCCCAAACTGCAGCTCCACGCCCCATGACGTCGCCCATCTGTTTTCTTGCCCCAACGCACACACCAATTTAAGTCCAATCGACATTTGGACTCGTCCCCTTGAAGTGGCTAGGTTTCTTCGACTGGATCCTGGTTAGGTTCAAATTACTCCCACCCCTCCCCTTTCCCTCATCCCCACACTCCCACCTTTTCCATTCCTTATCCCATGTATTCGTCTTGTAATCCTTTCATGTTATCTGCTTTCAGGTCCCGGCGGGTTACAACAACAACAACAACATTACATTTTTGCTCAAAACTCCACTATTGTTAGTGTAATTTGAGAGAGTTCAAACTATTAATTGTTTGATAGACACATGCTAGTAATATCATGTTTCCACTGCTTATTTAGTAAATTGTTTAAGTAACTTAAAGATTTTGTTGTTTCCATTTTGACATACCATAAGTTACTTATTGCATAGGAAAAAAACTTTTTTATGTCAAAAAGTTCTTTCAAAGTTAAGAAGCTGCTGTTTGTTTACTCATATAATATTTACACATATAATAACTGTAATAATATAATAATTGGTGTATTAAAATCATTTATATATATATATATATATATATATATTATAAAGAGGTTTTCACTATACAGCTGTTTCGAGTATTGCCAAATACCAAATACCTTCATGTATTTAATTACTCGTAAATAATTATTTTTTTGAGACTGCAAGTACCAGGAATCGAACTCGGGTCCTGCCAAATGTGAAGCTCAGAATCAGCGCACCTTAACCAACTGATCCAAAGCCGTACTTAACTTTTTATGTTCGCTAATTTTTCTGCAGTTTTGTTATTTTGCTATGAAAGTTTTAATTTACTTGCTGTGTTTATATTAGAACGAAATCATATATATTTTATAAATGTTTTACGTATTCAAACTATTAAAAAAAATATATGGTATTATTAAATATTCACTTTCTCAGTACGTTTATGTACAGCTCAGCTGTTGTTTGTTTACATTTTAGATTTAAAATATATGACAAATATATCAAATTTATTGTAAGTAATTTATTTTTAAGAGTTGCATTCGTCATTTTTGGTCTAAGTTTCCTTACTTTATTTTTAAGTAAGTTAAAAAGCATGGAAAAATACATATAAATGTCAAACAAAACACGTACCTGTAAGTGTGGAGTTCGCGTTGCAATTATTTACGACAGGCTCTGAGATGTAAATCAGGCTGTTCATGAAACAAACATGTCACAACATTTCTTTCCGCCTAGGACCTTTGGCGAAGCTGAAAATGGTATTGGAGTTGGAGGTATTGTAGTTGATAAAGATCCTCAACGAAGGAAGGGACCTGACTCCTAAAGTAGTGAATTACCGCCATACATGAGCTGTACAAAAACAAACCAGATCACTTTCATCGTCCTGCGACACGTATAATTGAAGCGGTAGTTTAATCTTCTAACATGGTTACCTAGAATACGATGACCTGTAAGTAAACCTACCACAAGCTTAGTATCTCTACGGACCATCTCAATGAGAGTATTGTGGTTCCTCTTAGTGGAATGTGGCCAAATTGCATACAGATGCCTACATATCCTTGAGTCGTCCCATCTTTTATTGAAAGATTCTTTCTTATAACTATTATAAGATTATAAATTTTATTGCATTATATTTATTTTATTTTATTATAAATTTTTCATAAAGACAGTACTTTTTTCTCTACACTGTATTTACTTGGAAAATTGACGTTGATTTTACTCTGTTGGAATCACAATTACAAGATTTAGTTGGTCAGTGCACTGAATTTTTAGAAGATTGAAATCTGTCTGCTTTTTGCCTGAACTATAAAGCATAATAACTTTCAAGTGAAATAGTCAAAAAAATCTAATCAAAAGAATATTTCACGTGGCTGAATTTGAATTTTATCTATCTTCCAAAATGAATACTTCTTTTCTACCAAGAAGACACATATTAAAATAAATTGCCACCAATAAGTCAAGGACTTAAATTTCAATTTATTTTTAAATATCTCACCATTAAACTCCTTTTTATATAAAGTATATATTTTTCGTTATTTTCTTATAAAAATTGAACGAGGTTTTCCTTTTAAGATATTTTTTTTTCCAATTTTTTATTTTTTTTTTTTCTGCACTCAGTTTGACGCCAGTAATTCTTTAGCATTTTATTTCAATTTTTCAATTTTTTATTTTGCATTTTTTAAGTACTTCCCCTTGCATCGTATTTACTGCCTCATCTATTTAATACCATAAATAATTGCATCTAATTAAATATGCTCAAATGAAAATGTCCTTTTTTCTCGCTACGCTAACAGGACTCTCCGCTGCAGTTGACGCGTGATGGAGCGAATGTCATTCGAAATGAAATTCAAGTTTCAATTTAAGCAAAAATACCAAATAAAAAAATGTTTTTATAAAATAGCAAAAACAAAAAAAAAAAAAATAAAAATTAAAGAAAAAATTGAAATGAAAAAAATGTTGAAAGAAAAAAAAAATGGAATTTAATAGTTTTCAATTAGGAATCATTCGTTTGCAGCCTTTATTCTTCTCAAGGCTCAAGGCTTGGAATGGCTTTCTTCCTCCTTGTAGCACTTTCCTCCTGGTTGAAACAAATGTTGAATTGGTCGGTCGGCCTCCTCGCTACTCTTCCAAGTGTCAACAAATGAAGTCACGATTTTGTCGCCTCCAGGACGGCAATGGTGTGACACTTCAGTATTTCTATGCTCATT
>NC_051846.1:227344072-227354471 GCF_002237135.1 Teleopsis dalmanni | reverse complement strand
TTTTTCAATGTTTTAGTAAAGAAAAAAGTTTAAGAAATTAAAAGAAAACATAAAGGACATAAAAAATTCGTAAACATTGTTTCGGTTATTGTAAAAAATTTTAAAAAGCTAAGGTAGGTAAATATTTTTCTACTCAAACTCAAACTTTGCTAAGTCACATGAACTGCATGAACAGAAATGGACGAAAAAAGCTGCACTGATAGCAAATGGAAAAGTAACCAATGCAATTGAAGCGGCAGGAATTTGGAGTGATTCTATAGACTACAAAGAGGAGGTACGAACATATATTCTTATTATATGTTTCTATTTAATTTGATTCTACTTTATCATATGCTTTGTTTTTATATTTTAACTATTCTTTAACAAAGTTATTTCAAAGTTATACTACATATTGTTTGTTTAAGACAATGGAAGTGTCTAATATGATTTTACATTACCCGATAAGACTTTTATCTATAAATTAAATTACGTCACTTTTTAAATATTTTAGTCAGTCAGTGTAGCAGTTTTTGAGATATGGACAAATAACTGGTACTATAGTTCAGGTCATGTGGATGAGTCAATTTTAAAATCACAAACCCACTACTACTAAACAAATAAAATGAAATAGATAAATTAAGATTTGTTTGGGCTTGGGCAGTATATTTTGATAATATTAAGAGTATCCATAATTTTCAGCAAATTTTATCAAATTATTAACTTTCGACTGTCTTGACTATCATTTATTGATTGTTATACGCACGTCAAGAGTTTTATCAATTTTTGTTTATCCATAAATCACCCACACGACTATCCATATAACTACAAACACCATAAACCATAGCTATATCAATTAACTTAATTATCATAAATTGTCTTAAGTTCAATTGTATTGGTTACATATATCATTTCTATATATTTCCTTTTTTCGATCAAACATCTTTCATGTTGTGTCCAGAACATAACAGAGAAATAATGACGACAATCGATCATTATCTTATAAAATATATTTACATGGAAACACCGTTTCCCTAACAAAGCTACTACAATTTTTAACGTTGACGATATGGTTCAACCAGATGCAATTTTATTTGGAGATCTTACTGGGACTATGTGGCCTACAAAGGCCTTAGTGAAATTATTATGCAATGTCGATAACTAACTACCTTTCTATCACTAATTCCAGCAATTTTTAATGTTATAACGAATGGACTATACATTTTGTTATAATATTCTAAAGGTGCTTATATTTATAAATCAGAGTGGTAGAGTTTTAAGTTTTCTCTAGTAGAATAAAGTATATAAGTTTTTAAAATAGTAGTATTTTTTTCAAAAAAGGTTTCTTATATATCTTATATATCTTTTTTTCTTTACATATCACAATCCAAATGGATGCACTTAGGCCAATTAGCCCATTGTGTTGCCGTACAAAGGAAAAATTTAAAGGTTTAAAATGGTCTAGAATCTTTGCCAAAGCTTAAAATGCTACTTAATAGAAATTTTAGAAAAAAGTATAACTCAACGACTGAAGAGGAACCATCGAATCAAGGTGATGTACTTAATCGGGGTCCTGAAAATAGATGGCGCCTAGAGTTGAAATCATGATTTTTTAAATATCTAATCATAAAAATATTTTTTCCGGCATATATCAGAAAATTCCATTTATCTTATTATTTAAGATATTGAGGTAAAAATTTAATGCCCAAAAGTTTAGAGTAGTTTTGTTAAACTGGGTTAGAATTGAAAGTTGATCTACTAACCAGATCATTTTTAATATTATAATAGAAATAAGTTTTAATAGGAAATAACTTGGAATAGGACATAACTTATTGAGTTAAATGTATTTTGAAAAAGATTATCCTACATATATATTATTATGGGTAAAGGAAATGGCACTGGGACCGTCGGGTCTATTGTGCCACCTTCTGTGTTTTGCATATTTCTCCAAGCCCTGTTGCTTCGATAAAGAGTAGTATAGAACCTACTTTACAGAGTGTAATTGCCTCTTCCATTAGGGTATTCATTCCCAAGAATCTATTCCGTATGTGCATTAGCGTAGGGCATTCTATTATGTCAACACATGTATAAATGAATTCTAAATTTTAAGTCCATTAGAAAAAAAACATTCTTAATAACAAATTTTCTTAAACATATCTCTTAAACTGAAAGTTCCATAGCAGAAATGTACTAAAATCCTTCAGACAAAATCGAGAACAGGTGAATGTAAAGGATATTTGGTATGAGAAATATTCAGTGATTTTTTTGTTAAACATTCTTTTTCTATTTATTTATCATCATCACGAGATGAGATGAGTAGGACTCTCATGTGCTTTTGTACAGAATAAAAATTGAGGTTGATGTTGCTCGAATCCCGAAGCCAAATTGCAGTAAAACTCAATGACTTATAAAACAGTAGACCCAGAGAGGCGGGCAATAATAAAGATGATAAAAATAAGAAGAAAAATATAATACAAAAAACTGAAAGATATAAAAAAACAACTGCAAGGAAGACTACTAACAACAGTAGCAAATGATGACAATAATAAAAGGACACGACTGCACTGGTTAAAATGAATTAATAATCAAAGTTTTTCATTTCACATCAAAGATGGGAAGGAAGCGGGAGGATGGATTTAATGGAGTGATGCAAGTGCACAAAGCGATTTTTTTTTTAATTGGCGATGAAGTCAGCGAGAAGAAGAATTACAATGGATGGGAAATGAAGCGGCTGTCGAAAGGAAAAACGACTGAATTTTATGGCTAAAATGTATTCACCTTAAAGTCCTGGACAAATGTCATGCATTTTTAGTGAAGCGAATTTCATCAAATTTTAAGGTAATTTTTGCAAACTATTTTGCTAATTTCTCATTCCGTTTAATTTAAGCGAAATTATATGCAAACAATTCCGTGGCGACTTCAATTAATTACCGTGAAAAACAAATAAGCTGTAAGGTTGTTATAATTCACCTTGTTGTGGACAGTTGACATCATTGCGCTGTCATTGCTGTCATTCTGAACGAAAAATCGTTAAACAGGGAATAACAAGCAAACATCGCATAGGACTGCAGTACCAGTGAACTATTAAGCTTATGTACCTGCTGAGCTGAAAAATTTTTATAACAGAAATGTGCCTCATACCACCGTAACCGTAGCCGGACTGAACTAAACTGAACCGAACTGGACTTCATGAATTTAGCATTTAATTATAGATTTTTGTTTATATTAATTACAACAGGACAACATACTTTTATTAGGTGCGGTCAGTAAGTGGAGTTTCATACGATGTTTTTCATTATTATTACTTCACATAACAAATAATCGTTGCTGTGCATAAAAAGAGTGTTTGGATTTAAGATTTAATAAACATTTTCAGTACAAAGGTCATTACATAGGTTTTACAAGGCAGACTTTATGATATTATTTATATATGGGGATGAGTTGCTTGGGAATATGGGAATATAGGTTGTACTCATTTTGGTGTGGACAATATAGGTTGTTTTCCTTCTTGGTGTGGATAATATGGGTTGTTCTTATATTGGTGTGGGAATAAAAGTTATGTCCTTTTTGGTATTGGAACATTGTAAAAATTGAATGGTTAATCAACATTTTTAGAGTAGCACAAATTTGTTTACATTAATGGAAATTAATTATTTCTTAGCTTTAATTCTAAACAGATCAATTAAAACTCCTGTTGATTTGTACAACATATAATTTAGATAACTGATTTGGTTTATTATGCTATATAATAGCATTTATTTATATATAGCGAAATGGATGGCATGTGTGAAAAGTTACTCTATTTGGCCATATAGTTTTAAGATCTTTAATGTTTTTGAGTAAAATTAAAAACGGTCTGAGGTCTAAAACAATTATTTAAAACCTCTCAACATATTGCAAAGATATCATTATGTTTGACTTTGTTCATAATTTCTGAAATCTGAGATTTTTAGTTTTAATATATATATCGTATTTTTATTTGACAAAACGGGTCAATGTCGGAAAACTTCCACACAAAGAAATACATAAAGTTATCAACTTCTTTTAGATTTTTTTAGAACACATAGCTTTTTATAGCTAACTATAGACCGGTGAACTTAATAACAGGGACCAAGTCCATGATGCCAAGCTGCTTGCAGTTCTTTATGTCACTGGTTTATAGACAACCATGCAGAAAATGTTTCACTTCAATTTAACATACATTGTAGAAGTTATGGAAACGAAGAAGACATAATAACACACTTTCGCTATGACTATACAACGTCGACTAACAGAAGAAAAAGATTTTCAATGAAGTGTTTCATGAATATCTGTTAGACTGTCTATCAATAAGAGCAAAAGATCTGTTTAACTGCAATCCATAAACTCAACTGAAAGGATCTAGTTTATTTATTACGTTTCGTGTGATAAAACGTACTTTTAAATTGCAAATAACTGCTTATTATGGTAGGCGGAATGGTATCTGTTGACCAGTCACTTCTATCAACCAACTATACATGGATCAAATAAGAGTCTCACTAAATTTAATCTAACTAATTTTATTTAACTAATTTTTAATAAATTGTCGATTTTATAAATTCTAATTTGTTAATAAGATATTTTCAAGCTAATGAGAATTAGGAGATGGGATTAAAATGACCGCACTTTCAGATGACCCTGCACTCATCTAAGTTGCTAGAAATTTGATACTTATCGAATCACTTTAAAAAAATTATCGAATTACCGATTAAAAAAACATCGAATCACTTAATCACCTTAAAAATAAATAGTATTATTAGTGAGATTAAACACAGAGTTGAAAATGAAACTTCCATTTATTTGAATATGGATCATGGATTACTAATAGAGAGAAGGTACAGATACAGCCAATTGGATACGAATATTCAGTATAAAGTACTCAAATTTATAAATTCCCAACTGATTTTTTATTTATCATTGGAAAGATGTAAAATCATTACGCATAGGATGACTTTACATCATCGGGATTTAACCCATCTGGTGTTGCATACCGGAAACCTTTTGCGGTGTTTATGAAGTATAATGTTTAGAGCTATGGTGGGACATAGTTTAAAATTGCATGTTGTAAGCAATAAATAGAAGGATAAATGGTATGACATCTTACCTTTAATTTAAATATCACTATCACATCAAGTGGCACTAATTTATTTGTGTTGAGTTGTGGGAGAATACTAATTTCCGTTTTAAAAGTTCCCATCAAACTGTTCAACTACTCAACAAGTTGTTCTATGATTAGGAAAATGAATTAAATAAAGAACTCTCAGATAGGGATGTATGTTATAATAGTAATTCCATTGATCCTCATGGATTATTTGGTCAATTAAAAACTCAAAGATTGGGTGACTAATACAGTGTTTCTACTTATCCACCTGGAACAGTTGGTCCACTATGTTAAAGTATGAAACTCAGAGCGTTTAAAGCTCTTCTATGAAGCTTAAGATGGGTTAAAAGATGGTCTTAAAGTTAACTTTGATCTTTGTTTACCACACAATTGTGGTAAAATTTATTGAAGAGAAAATTTATGTTTCTTGCAAGGTTTTCTAACTGTTAGTGACCCATCAGTAAACAACAATAACACTGACACTTTTATTCGCTATTCACTAAAGTTCGATAAAAACGTATATACTGCAAAGAATAGTTTATACGGTAATCCCCCATTATAGAGGTATTTCCGTATACCCCGTATACACACCTGCAAAGATACGCGAAGTTAATTATGAACTATACAAATCCCTGCGTTATATGGGGGAATCCTCGTGTTATACGAGGAATTAAAATCGAGTAAAATGAAAACGCATTCTAAGGGTACAGTAATCCCCCCTTACTGTATTTAGAATTTAGTTTCTTTCGCCAAAACGGATGTTATAAATTAATTTAATATCGCATCTTAATAAGGTCGGTATATTTTTTTATTTAAGACCGGTATTTTGATACCTCTCTTATCAGCTAATAGTAATATATATTTCAGATGTTTCGCACGTGTAACTAAGGCACACTTTCTGTCTAGTACAGCCAGGTTTTTTAGAACTATAAAATCTCTTATTTCATTAAACGCTAGTTATTTGTTTTTCTAATTTGAAATAATTAATGGAATGAACTATTTTCATTTCGAACAACTATCATAATTACTTTCCTTCTTTATCTATTTGATGATCTATCTCAAGGAATAAGGAAAAATGACTTCAAACTTATAATCAAGTTAACAATTGTCATTAACACTCTTTTCTCCAGAACACCTTTTTCCTCATTTCATTCTCATTTAGCATTTGAGCTTGTTTACGTATATATTATTTTGTATTGCCAGAGAAAAATGTAAGAAATGCTTAAAAAAATATATGAAAAAAATTCTAAATGAATGTCACGTGACAAATTTAGCCTTGCATTTCAATAAGGAATTTTTGTAAATAAACACTCTAAGGATATAAAAAAAGCATCAGCGGAAAAAAAACAGGACAGAAAATTGCAATGAAATTAAAATAAAATAAAATTTACGATGAACTAAATGAGCATAGAAATACTGAAGTGTCACACCATTGCCGTCCTGGAGGCGACAAAATCGTGACTTCATTTGTTGACACTTGGAAGAGTAGCGAGGAGGCCGACCGACCAATTCAACATTTGTTTCAACCAGGAGGAAAGTGCTACAAGGAGGAAGAAAGCCATTCCAAGCCTTGAGCCTTGAGAAGAATAAAGGCTGCAAACGAATGATTCCTAATTGAAAACTATTAAATTCCATTTTTTTTTTCTTTCAACATTTTTTTCATTTCAATTTTTTCTTTAATTTTTATTTTTTTTTTTTTTGTTTTTGCTATTTTATAAAAACATTTTTTTATTTGGTATTTTTGCTTAAATTGAAACTTGAATTTCATTTCGAATGACATTCGCTCCATCACGCGTCAACTGCAGCGGAGAGTCCTGTTAGCGTAGCGAGAAAAAAGGACATTTTCATTTGAGCATATTTAATTAGATGCAATTATTTATGGTATTAAATAGATGAGGCAGTAAATACGATGCAAGGGGAAGTACTTAAAAAATGCAAAATAAAAAATTGAAAAATTGAAATAAAATGCTAAAGAATTACTGGCGTCAAACTGAGTGCAGAAAAAAAAAAAATAAAAAATTGGAAAAAAAAATATCTTAAAAGGAAAACCTCGTTCAATTTTTATAAGAAAATAACGAAAAATATATACTTTATATAAAAAGGAGTTTAATGGTGAGATATTTAAAAATAAATTGAAATTTAAGTCCTTGACTTATTGGTGGCAATTTATTTTAATATGTGTCTTCTTGGTAGAAAAGAAGTATTCATTTTGGAAGATAGATAAAATTCAAATTCAGCCACGTGAAATATTCTTTTGATTAGATTTTTTTGACTATTTCACTTGAAAGTTATTATGCTTTATAGTTCAGGCAAAAAGCAGACAGATTTCAATCTTCTAAAAATTCAGTGCACTGACCAACTAAATCTTGTAATTGTGATTCCAACAGAGTAAAATCAACGTCAATTTTCCAAGTAAATACAGTGTAGAGAAAAAAGTACTGTCTTTATGAAAAATTTATAATAAAATAAAATAAATATAATGCAATAAAATTTATAATCTTATAATAGTTATAAGAAAGAATCTTTCAATAAAAGATGGGACGACTCAAGGATATGTAGGCATCTGTATGCAATTTGGCCACATTCCACTAAGAGGAACCACAATACTCTCATTGAGATGGTCCGTAGAGATACTAAGCTTGTGGTAGGTTTACTTACAGGTCATCGTATTCTAGGTAACCATGTTAGAAGATTAAACTACCGCTTCAATTATACGTGTCGCAGGACGATGAAAGTGATCTGGTTTGTTTTTGTACAGCTCATGTATGGCGGTAATTCACTACTTTAGGAGTCAGGTCCCTTCCTTCGTTGAGGATCTTTATCAACTACAATACCTCCAACTCCAATACCATTTTCAGCTTCGCCAAAGGTCCTAGGCGGAAAGAAATGTTGTGACATGTTTGTTTCATGAACAGCCTGATTTACATCTCAGAGCCTGTCGTAAATAATTGCAACGCGAACTCCACACTTACAGGTACGTGTTTTGTTTGACATTTATATGTATTTTTCCATGCTTTTTAACTTACTTAAAAATAAAGTAAGGAAACTTAGACCAAAAATGACGAATGCAACTCTTAAAAATAAATTACTTACAATAAATTTGATATATTTGTCATATATTTTAAATCTAAAATGTAAACAAACAACAGCTGAGCTGTACATAAACGTACTGAGAAAGTGAATATTTAATAATACCATATATTTTTTTTAATAGTTTGAATACGTAAAACATTTATAAAATATATATGATTTCGTTCTAATATAAACACAGCAAGTAAATTAAAACTTTCATAGCAAAATAACAAAACTGCAGAAAAATTAGCGAACATAAAAAGTTAAGTACGGCTTTGGATCAGTTGGTTAAGGTGCGCTGATTCTGAGCTTCACATTTGGCAGGACCCGAGTTCGATTCCTGGTACTTGCAGTCTCAAAAAAATAATTATTTACGAGTAATTAAATACATGAAGGTATTTGGTATTTGGCAATACTCGAAACAGCTGTATAGTGAAAACCTCTTTATAATATATATATATATATATATATATATAAATGATTTAATACACCAATTATATATATTATTACATTAATTATATGTGTAAAATATTATAGAGTAAACAAACAGCAGCTGTCTTAAAACTTTGAAAGAACTTTTTGACATAAAAAAGTTTTTTTCCTATGCAATAAGTAACTTATGGTATGTCAAAATGGAAACAACAAAATCTTTAAGTTACTTAAACAATTTACTAAATAAGCAGTGGAAACATGATATTACTAGCATGTGTCTATCAAACAATTAATAGTTTGAACTCTCTCAAATTACACTAACAATAGTGGAGTTTTGAGCAAAAATGTAATGTTGTTGTTGTTGTTGTAACCCGCCGGGACCTGAAAGCAGATAACATGAAAGGATTACAAGACGAATACATGGGATAAGGAATGGAAAAGGTGGAAGTGAGTGTTGGGATGAGGGAAAGGGGAGGGGTAGGAGTAATTTGAAACTAACCAGGGTCCAGTCGAAGAAAGCTAGCCACTTCAAGGGGACGAGTCCAAAGGTCGATTGGACTTAAATTGGTGTGTGCGTTGGGGCAAGAAAACAGATGGGCGACGTCATGGGGCGTGGAGCTGCAGTTTGGGCACACATTAGGAATGGACGTGTTAATACGTGACAAGTAACTGTTAAGCACATGGCTATATCCTGATCTCAAATGTAATGTAAATGTCAACTTAAAATATTTCAGGGCAATTATATTAAACTTTGCCGTGTTATGTGAATATAAATAAAATGTTAAGAAATAGGTCCATTTTCACATACAATATATAATACCATACCATAATACCATCGACATGTCTCATTTAGGCAGTTATGATCAATGAAGCCGCTAATGAGAATAATATGCTTTACAAGGAGTTTCCATATAAATGAGCTCATTATAAATAAATCAACTGATTTAAGACGAAAGAGGTCGAAATAAACTCTTAACCCTTAAAATGAACTTCCTACAAGAGATATTATCAGAATTTGAAATATTAGCTATATGTTTTATATACAATATGTTAACAAACAAGTATGGAATATACATGCATAAATCAGCTTATGCCAATGAAAACGACCAAATCTTAATTTCATTAACATACCTATTTAGGTGCATCCACACCAAACCGAACGCTTGCAAACGAACGTATATTCGCAGGTAATCGTATCTGCAAAAGTTCGTTCGTTCACAAGCGTTCGCTTTGGTTTAAATGCATCTTTAGTTGTAGCTGCAGTCGATTATTAATATTATCTGGTCACCTTAGTTTATAAATTCTAAATCGACTACAAAAAATAAACACCAAAGAAGAATGCAACAACAACAATGCAGTAACATTAGAATAAGATCGAAATGTAAACAGAATATTTTTTATTTTTCAATATCCCACGGTTATTGCTTTATATCGCGTAAAAGCATTTTTTCCATAATTGAATTAATTACTAATTTTTTGATTAATTTACAATAATAAACAGCAATCGAGTTGAGCAACAATTGCTGTGCAAATGGATTTGGACAAGCAATAAACTCGTTTGTTGTTGTTGTTATTGTTGTGGCACTCGCTACACAGTGAGTCGAATAAACGTTAGTTCTTTACTGCATTAAAGTATGCAGTCTAACATTTTCCAATTCCATATTTTTAATATTAATTTTTCATATTTAAATTTATTTTTTCATTTCAATTGAATTTAATTCTTATTCAAATAATTTCCATTTTGCTTCGACATGAATTGAATTCTGATTAGATTTTAGGTCAAACACAAAGGCACACATA
>NC_051846.1:227330846-227343972 GCF_002237135.1 Teleopsis dalmanni | reverse complement strand
ATGTGAATACTTAAAAAAATTGTTTTTGTAAAATATTATATATGAAATAAAATTATTACAAATAAACTTTAAATACACAATTTATTTCAAATATCAATTGTTTACATAATTAAATCTTTTCTACATAAGTTATTAACAATGAATTAATCCGTTATCAATATATCAATGTACAATCAATATATATTTTTTTTATCAAACTATTATTATTTTATACAAATTAAATTAATAAAAAATTAATAGAATTTAATTTTTTTTTTTTAATTTGGAAGTGATTGAAAATAAACTTGACTTATGGCAAATGATCTTTAAAATGTTCGAATAAACAAATTTAATGAGCAGATTAAAATTTATAAAAGAAATAATATCTTTTACGCATAATAAAAATATTGAAATATTTTACTTCATTCACTCATTCACTCATCCATTCATTTTGCATTGATCGTTTAAGATCAGCGATGTCGCAGTCGAAAAAATCACGCGCACACTTCATTTTACAACAAATGGGCAAAAAGTGGCTCACCTTTGTTTAATTCTTTGAATAATTTTTGAATTTATATACTATAATCATATGACCAATATTTTATTATTATACTTCGTCTTTATTATCTAAATATCAGACAAAACAATGGCTTAAGTTGTTTGTTTTCAATTTTGCTGTTGATTGTAAAAATTGGTTCATAATTCGAGGGGAATCCCTTTTTTATACAACACAAGAATTTCCAAAATAAAGAGCAAGTTCTTAGAAAACCCACTCTACAAGTACTTAAGAATACTTGAAAATGGTACACAATATATTATTATTACAATAGATAAATAAAATTTTTTTTATCTTTTATTTAAACTGTGTGTTATCGCAGAGGAGCATAATTACATATAGAAGCAGTCAAACTTCCATAAATCGAACTTCTATAATACGAATTTTCTATAACTCGAACTAAAAAGAGTACAACAGGGTTTTAAATAACAAATTACATACCACACAATTCTGTTTCCATAACTCGAACTTCTATAACTCAAATTTCGTCATAACTCGAATAAAAATATTGTCACATGCCAATTGGAATAAGTGAAATTCCCTTCTATAAGTCGAATTTTTGTTTTAAGTATGAATCTATTTTGGTGTTAGGGGAAGTCCCTTTTTCCAACTCAATGAAATTGTTCACTAGTCTTCCAAGAATGAAGTTGAAGACTCATTTAAAATTTTGATTTTTTATTTGCAAAGAATGGTACTACAACTTATGTTCACTATAAGACTTAATATAAATTGGAATCTCTTTTTACTGAAAATTAGTAAAAAAAATATTAAATATTTTAAATAATCAAATATCAAATATAAAAAAAAAATTCTCTAACTCGAAGTCTCCATAAGTCTTTTTTTTGCAAAATGGTACTTTGAGTTATAGAAGTTTGACTGTATATAATATTAATAATCTGTAAATAAGTAAAGACAGATTTCACAATCGTAACTGAACTCTTAAAACTGACATCGCTAAAACTAATGACTATGCTAGGACTTACGGGAGTATTGGGAATTAAGTTAGGATTGTGAAAGTGGTGTTGAAGGTATTAAGACCGTACATGTCGCACACCCTTTTCAAAAGAAGCACAACTCGGAATTCGTCAATTTTGAGTTAATGTATGGAACTTGCTTATAGTTTACCTGTGTAATAACGCGCAAAATTCCACTTTGTTTTTATTATTGCAAATTGTCTAAAAAAAGAGTTAAAGAGATATAGTTATATAAGAGTAATATCTCTATGCTAGAAATGACACTATGCTGAAAAACATTTTTTGCGTTTTCTGAAAATTTACAAATTTCGATTTGTGGCTCTTTTGAAGAGGGTGTGCGATATGTTACTGAACTATAATGTTTTTATTTATTCATTTAAACAGTTGATGTTTCATATCAGAATCTGTTTATGAACTCAACTCTTTCAACAACATTGGTGTGTACCCAACAAGAATCGCATAACCAAGCTTCAACTTCCCAAATATCACCATAACCTTGTCCCCTCAAAATTTAATAAAATGAGTGTAATCATACATATACATATATGTATATTAATTATTACATAGTGTGTCATTACTGTTTAATAAATTAAAACTTTTTACTGAATTTCTGAAATTATATAAAGCTATCCCGAAATACATTTTTAGCTACGAGTTTATTATTATTATTATGGAAAGGGTATAATACACTGCGACCTAAAAGATTTATTGTGCCCTTAGTCGAATTAGAGTGTTTCTTCAAGTCCGATTTCTTTAATTAAAGACAGTATAGTCTATCTTTCCAAGTCTTAAATCCTTATTTTCCATGAAAACAACTCCAAGGTGTTTCTTTCGCTTCTGCATCAGTGGCGGGCACTTCTTTAGCACATGGTATACGGTTCCTCTCTCTTTTTCACAGTATCGGTAGTCTAAGTTTTATTGAATTTCTAACTGTATTAGGTAATTATTCAATTTTCATTGACCGGCTAGTAATCCCGTTTGGTTATCATATTAACGAATAAAAAATAATGACTACGACTAAAAATAATATTGTTTTCCAAACTGCTTTAACAATAAAGATTGCAATTCTATAATTATATAGATAATTATCTATACTATTTAATATCCATTATATCGGGTTATTATTTAAGCTCAAGTAGGTTTTAGTTAACAAGTTTGCCTATTCAATCTATAAAAACACTAGTAGTATAACATAACTCTATGATAATGCTTCCAAATAAAGTGATATATGGAAGAAAGAAGTCTTTGGAACAGTTCTGATATGTATTCAACGAATGCTACATTAGAACACAAAAAGTTGTCCAGCTGACAACTACGCTATAAATACTAGACCCGTTAGATGAAAATATTTTACTAACTACCGATTATTATCTGAAAGTTGATGGATGGAGAGCAACCATCAAGGTTAATTCGAAACGCCAATCAGTGTTGGAAGGCGTAGGCAATCGAACAACGATGACAGGTAGTGGACGTTTCAATAATATTTTACATCGTTATGCTTTGCATGGCCCATCAACAATAACTGCGAGAAAATATTCAAAACTTTCTTTCAATTGAAGAATACTCTCGTCGATTATCAGATACAAACACGCTCCACTTCCCGATGTGGGACATTTTCGAGAACTGTAGTTGGTCATCAAATTAAACACCGGATTGTACTGAGAAAAGTCATTCGTAAATGGATGATGATTCCGAAAGTTCTTAATCGTTTTTCAAATGACTTTAAACCAAAATCTGTGTTGAAGGTGGATTTTCAAAAATTCTAGAAATCAGTTATTTTCTAATATGTATAATTAATTGAATAATATATAAATTAATTGAAATTTAAATTCTATTTCAAAAGAAAACAGAGTGTTTAGACGTTATTTTTACCTCAAATCGGAGTATACCTATTTCCAACAATTTTACTGAATAACATTTTCATTCGACAAACAGATAATATAACATGCAGGCGCGAACTTATTGATTACAAGTGCAGTTCCAAGCCTCTAAGTTGAATGGGCTCCTCCCAGATTCTCACTGTACCTATAGTGCCTATAACAGAATTATAAAACCAATATGGACTTATGGTATCCAGCTATTTGGTAATGCTAACGCTTCAAATATTGAAATTATCCAAAGAGTTGAGTCAAAAATACTAAGACAATCCCTGGTGCCTCATGATTTATTAGGAATAAAAGCATCCACCGAGATCTACAAACTCCCTTACTTAAAGCTGAACTTAACAATATAAGAAAAAAATACAATAAAAGGCTGAATGAATATGTTAACCTCTTAGCAAGGAAACTCGCAGTGCTATCCACCACTTCCCGTCTAAAAAGAGCTGACCGTCCAGCCATTAATAAAATTCAATAGTTTCAAGTAAAAGCTATTCCACTCTTTTCTTAGTGATCTGATAAAGCTCAATTGTCTTCTTAATAAACCAACTAACATTCATTCCCATGAAATTCAACCCAATGATTTAAGTGAGATCCGTAATATAAGGTTTAATTATTTTTTTTAATATTATACAATATATAGTTGAAATAAAAATTGTAATATTATGTGATTAGTGATAAAATTTTTAAACTTATTGTTAGTCTCATTGTAAGAAAAGGTACAATAAATAAATGTAGTTAAAAAAATTGGGTTTAGATATGTTATAGTTTAATTCGGATATTCTATAGAAATAACGTTTGAAATTGGCTAATATAGAAAAGCATTAAAGACAAGTAATTAGATATTTAATTATTTCTAAATATATTTATTTATATACAAATTAAAATAATTATGTATTTAATAGTTTCCATACATTTTGGCAGATTCCCGCCATATCAATGTTGCTAATTAGTTTAAGTAGCCTAGATGTTTAAGTAGATGATGTGATATGAATGATATTCATGTTATATAGTTTCCGGTTTTCCCCAGTATAAATAGATAATTTATCCCCATCTTTCCATTCTTCCCCTATTCTGCTATACCCTATTATAAGTATTTATGATAAATTCGATATTGTTATTTAATAATAGTATAAATTTATGGTACGTCTCCCATAACCTTATTTTCAACAAAAGTGAGGTTATGTGAAATAATAATTCAACATAATTTATTTAAAAGAGATTAACACAACTGTAATAATCTATAACATAAAACTGTAGAATTTTTAATGATCATATTATTAGTAAGAGTTCATAGCAATTAAAATTATATTTAATTGTATTATAATCAACAGCTGTAGATGTGAAAATGTTTAGAAATTACTAAACTTACACATCCGTGTTGTTTTAATATTCATCAATTAATCGCCTATCATTAGTATCGTACTAGATACAGAGTGATTGAGTGAATCAAGTCGATGGGGATATTTAAATATAATATTCGGTTTTTGATTTCGTTATTAATAAAATAATTAAAAAAAAATAATGAATAGGAACAATCAAAACTGTCGGATTACAACAAATAACAACTTAATTGTATTTTAATTTTGATTCAATAAATCACACTTAGACTAATTTTAATTTAATATAAAACTACACGTTTTTTATTTCTATACTTGTAAATCACTTATTAAAAATATAATTAACTATGACTAATATGTAGACCTGTTGAAGGAGTCCATTTTGATTTTCATATAAAATATATTTAAAATAATTTAATTGTTTACCCCATGAACAGAACTTGTTTCTCACATATAATATATATATATAGATTTTAACAATATTAAATGTAATAAAACCAGAGAAATATAAAAAATTTAATATATGCAAAATATTGTTTATTGAAATTTTAATAATAATTTATACTTATTAATTACTGGAAACGCTAACAATTACCTACTGATGTTACATATATTATATACGTAATTATACCCTTTATTATAAGTACATACACTATTTGTGAGGACAAATTAACTCAAATTTTCCTCGATATAATAATGCAGTAAAGCTGCATATTGTATAATATATACTATATACTAGAAATTATATGCTTAATTAGATTCATCAGTGAAATCATTATCATCACAATTTCCGTTTAATGCCTGACTGTTAACTGATTTATAACAATACGTTAATTAGTTTAAACAAAATGGGATTTCATGTCAATAATTCTCATTCATAACAAGTCTATTTTTATATTTTATTTAATAAATTATAAAATTTAACATTTTTAAAGTTTTCTAAGTAAGTTAGTAAGTTTTCTTACTTCTCTTTAAGATGTTGGTAAAAGAACACAATATTTTCTTTTTCTGTATTTTCTGATTAGAAAATCATTTTATTTAGAAAATTTATTGCTGCAGATATTATAAGAAAGAGCCTCGAAAATTTCTTCACTTAAATATATATAAATATTTTTATTAAAATATTTTCTTTCTTTTTTGTAACCAAAAATATTTATAATAATTTATGAGCGGGCTAATTGATTATTTAAATAAAAGAAATTTTCCTGAAAATGACTATCAAAGATAGTCGAAATATTGAAAAATGTTTTAATAAAATAGTTTGTTTTAAATATAAATAAATTATAGTTTTTTTTATTTTTACTTAAATGACGAATTAGCCCACTCATAAATTATTATAAATATTTTTATTGTAACAATTATTATTTATATCATATAAATTACAATATTCTTGGGTACTTGAGTGAAAGTTGGACTTAACATCTAGTGTTTCTGTTCTTTTCCGGACTTCATTTTTGCTGCTCCATAAGAAAACATTTGGATAGATAAAATAAGTGGAAGCAAATATAGTATATAAGTTCTTAATTATAGCTTAGTTAATTTTTTTTATTAATTTAAATTATTAAATAATAAATTCTCTAAAAATTAATAAATAGATTTATAGTGATTTATAAGTATATAAAGTTTTAAACATATTTTGAAAATAAATTAATCTGTTCTCACCGAAATATCCGAATACAACGTGCGAAGTACTTAACTTTGATTGTTGCATCGCTAATTTATTCTCTTATTAATATAAATTACTATAACTTAAAACGGAGCAATTATATTCACATAAATATTAAAAAATAAATTTAAAATCAAATCATTATTCATTCATCACATCATTTCCTAATTAATATTAATTCATGTAAGAGAAAAACTATAAATTAAAATTAAAATTTAGATTTAAATACATAAATATATAATATAATGAAATAAAAATTTTAAACTCTGTTACTCTCCTTACACTTCCGCATTTAAAAGCGTTTCGAAAAAAAGCATTCGTTTGTAGCATCATTTTTCTCTTTCTCACACTTTCACACTTACAACGTATAAAGCCCAAATAAAAGTACAAACAAAGAAAAATAATAGCAAAATAATTCTTTTGAATGGAACAACTGATTTTTGGTTTTGATGAGCTCCTCCATTGTTGTTGCTACTGCTGCTGCCGCTGCTCTAACTGCTGTCAACGTCACAATCGTAGAGTGGAAATTAAATTTGAGAAGGTAAATAAATATATTAAAAACATTTATATATATTTTAAAATTTGGGAGAATTCTTTTTGTCTTCCTTTTTATTATATTTAATTTTTCTGTTTTGAAAACCGTTTAGATTCCATGATGAATTTTGCAAAAATCTCCTTTAAGGCGTAAAGAAGAAGGAATAGCCAACAGTTTGTTGCACAGTTTATAAAATTTTAAAATTGTCATAGAGATATATAGTTTTCTTCCTGCTGTCATCTTACTACGAAACTCATGGCTGTCGACAATATACATATTTTGATTTAGATTCCTTTGATTTTTAGGACCATTGATTATATTTAAAGATCCGTTTTGTTTTACCTACAATAATCTGCTTTCTTCTACACTTCCTTCAAACATATATTTTTAATATAGATAACTATTTTGAGCCACTCTTTCCACTCGCTATTCGTCAATACAGTTTAGTTTTCAAAATATCAAAATATAAATAATAGTAGTTGGCTTTTACTAAATAATTTATTTTTCAAAGTATCTAGAATCTCTGTTAAGCTATATATGTCTGTCTATTCTCACGACATGATCAAGCCGGCGAAGCCGCTGGATGTTAATTCACTAAATTGTGTCAATGTCGCGATCATGCTTCTTTTGTGTTATATAAACAACACAAAATACAAAAATGTAATAATAACAATTATATAATAATATAATAATAACAATAAGAAATGTGATCATAATAATGATAATAATAAGAAATCTGATTAATACTGTCGATTTTTTAAAAAGAAAGGTAGGTAGATTATATTGGCAATCCCAAGAGATCCATTTAGGCCTATAGGCTAATTGTGTTACCGTATATTGGAAATCTCAGAGGTTAGAACCACTTACAACCTTTGCCAAAGCGTATAATGCTGTTCAAGGGGAGGTCTTACAGCTGACCAAGATTCCCAAAAAAGAAAGCCCCTAAAGTGGTAATTTAAAAAAAATTTTAATGGACTGTAATAATAACAACCTGGTTAAAATAATATAGTATGTACTAAGTAAAATTATGTATCTTATATATAAAATATTTAAAATATTTATTTTAAAATTATTTATTTTAAACTAAAAGTCTTTTTTTATTTATTGAATGCTAAAATAAAAAGTTTAAGTCAAACAAAATTCATGCGTGTGTTTTGTTTATTGATTTTTATTGGCAGACAGAGATACTTTTTACCAAATATTGTGCATTTATTAAGTTGAATCTACGTTAAACGAGATAGCACCGGACAATATTGGTCATGATTTTGCCAATTAAAAAGTTCATTTATAAAATTATTTCCGTTTTTTACTTTTAATTTTAGATATTATATTTTTCTTTATATTTAATATATATTTTTGTAACAATTTGTTTTCGTTGATGAGATCAACAAATCTATAAAAGTAAATTGATTAATGCTTATAACAAATTATTTTATCTATAATTCTACATCTGAATGCTTACAATAAAAAAAAATGATGTGTTAATGATGCATTTGAAATTCTGGTTTTTATATTATTTATTTGTGAGTTACCACTAAAATTAATTTTTAAGTTAACTAAGAATAAGGAACTAGATTACTAGGTCCTTCAATCTCAAGTTTTATTTTTAAAAATGAAGATCAAGAACATCACACATTTTAATCTTCTGATTGTAATAATATTATTTAATAAATATAATCAATATAGGTTCAAATTTTTCTATACTTTATATATTAAAACTAAAAATTAGATGAGCATTAAAAAATAACACCGGTTAATTATAAAGTCAAATACCGAAATAAATACAATACGTATAGTTAGTCCAAAATTGCAAAAGTTATTCTTATTAAGTACTTAATTAAGTACTGAATTATTTAAAACTAATAATTGATGACATGTTAATCAGAACTAACAATTAATTAATTATGATAATATATACAATAGTGTATCACTGTTCTAGAACTATTATCCATGAATTTGAAACATCTATTTTTATTTGTGTATCTTCCCACACATAAGCTATAAAATTCGAAAGAGATTTGAAAGCTTATGAATGTATAAGAATCCGAAAAAAACTAATTAAAACTGTTGACTTAAGTAGAGACGTACCTTATGCGTCCTATTAATTATAAATACCGAACATTTCACACAATAATATATTGGCACAACAATAATTTTATATTTAATAAATTTAAATTTTTTTAAGTACTCCCAAATATTCAAATTCAATAGTGTATAGAAATATACGTTAGTTTTATAAGTTCGTATATAGTTGTTATACAGCAAGTAACAGTCAAAGCTCTAAGCCTGGTACTTGTAGTCCAACAACTGTGTACGGACATATAAAACCAATAAATATTTACAAAAATTACTGATAAAGAGTTAGTGATACTTTTCGAAACAGCTAGAAAAATTTTAAATAAATAAAATAAACTAGTAAATAATGGCTAAAGTAGAAATTAAACGTTAGTACTTAGCGTTAATAGGATGACATGAGGGTGAACTCGGCCTACCCTGTAGTACATGTGTACCGACGCTCGTAGAAAAGACACCAGAACACCAGTTTTGTCAAGTCCTGGCTTGTCCAGAACCAAGCTTAAGCTTTTAGATATTCCATTTTTCAACATACTCGGTGATATTTCCAGCATTAGTGTTGGCCAGATTCTCTCATTTATAAATGCTTCCGTCTAGATCTAACAAGACATTTTTCTACCCACTATTACGATGAATTTTTACGAGGAATTTTGAGCTAATTGAGCACGACTTGTTCCTCCCTCTACTTTACCTAACCTAACCTAGGATTGGTAATGAAAATGTGTGTGTAGATTAATTTGGTCCAAATTATTCAAAATTCGTGTTAGTGAACTTTAACTAAAGCTATTGGTATACATTGTCCACTGCATATTAGTAAGACAAAAATTATGTTATATAAGAAATACCATATTATTATTAAATTATTATTATATAATTATTATTATTGTTTATCATTAAATTTAATTTTTTTATGAAATAATTTTTTTCGTTTATAGTTTCTAATTTAAATATTATGTGCTGCATTGTAATCTTAATATAAAATTACATGGAATAGTGCATGTAAATTCATTGTATCAAATATTATATATACTGTCCCATTGTTATTATACAAAATTAATTATTTATATATGAATTAAATTATTTTTAACCAAGTGAAGGATTTTTCTTTGTGTCGCAGTAATTCCAGCGCAAGTACACATCGTAAATTCGTAAGGTTGTCACTCCATCTACACACACAAAATAACTTCTGTTAGTAAATCATTGGGGTTTGGAGAGATTATATAGAAAATGATCGAAATACAATCTTGATATTTTTTCTTTATAAAAAAACGTAATAGTTAAATATATATTTAAAAAGAGGACTGTTGCCACGTGTATATGAAGTAAATATTTAAATAATTAAATTGTTAAACAATATCAAATAGTCTGAAATGTTAACGACAAATGATAATACTTAACATTTAATGCATAATTTGTTAATGCATAATATCGCTGATAATATTATATATATATATATGCAATTAACTGTCATTGAACTGAGTTTTTATTATTTTTAACGAGTATATAAATTGTTCATAACCAGAAATTGAGAGAAGAAATGCAAAAGGCTAAGACTTATCAAATACTAAACATAACAGTAAGATAAAATTATAACAAATTTAATAAATTAAATTTAATTGTTATTAAATAATAAAATTTAAAGAATTTAAAAACAAAAATCTATAATTTTTACAAATATTATATAATATGTATATTAAACACACAAAAAAAAATTACATACATGTAAGAAGTAAATACATTTTTCTTATATTTTAAATCAACTTTGATAATATTTTATAAAAATTAATAAATTTAAAATATGCATTAAATCCTTCATATTTCTACAAGGAATATAAAAATGTAACAACATAAAAACGTAAGGAACGTGACAAATAATATTCAAATTCCTTCAAAATCCAATAACTCAACTTTACTGTAACTTTACCCACTAAGTCGTTACCCACTAAGTTACTTTACCTGCATTGTTTTATTTTCTCGACTTCTATGGATCACTTCGTTATTTAGATATTTTGGTGGCTTGATAATCACAGTTTAAAATTTTTTCTTAACGTATTCCTCAGACATTAATACAATATGATCAATTTACTTATATTTCTGACCCATTATTCTAATACTAATCAGTATGAGCTAAGGATGGAATCATAACTAGGTCTATGATATTGAGTATAGACAGAATATTTTTACGATTTGAAAGCAAAATACTATACACTGCAACTAAGTTGGTTTATTGTACTATCCCCAGTTGTTTCAACCTATTATTAAGCTTTTAATGAACTTGGGTGCCTTTGACGGTTTTGTATTGTTCTATATGTCTATCCCTAGTATGTTCTTTAAATGGCCACGTCTTGTAGTAATGTTCAGTTTAGAGTATTTATGGAGAATATGATACAGTTCACAAAAGAGACTTACAGATACCGGATTCTGAAAAGCCCATTTTGTTAAGATGGTACATCACTATTCCACTACTCTATCAGAAACACGTTGACAATTTTGATATTCTCTTTGCTCAGTGTAATTAATTTATTTGAAACTGACTTAGATAGCTTGTAAAGTCCCATAGCTTGTCTTTGGCGTTCACACTTTATTTCGAAGTTTTTATATTGATAGTATTTACAGTATCTTAGCTTTTTTACAACTTGCTCCCTCATCATAGAACATAATGGCTCCGATACAATTAATTGACATTGGGTTCGTTTCTTAGTGAGATACTTTACCTTGTAACTTTTATGACTTGTCCATGAATACTTGAATGAATTTTAGTAAAATTTAAACTCAATAAGTTCGCTTGACTGTCAAACATTATGCTGATTATACTGATTATTTTTGTAAATAATTACTGCCTATAAAAAGCTAATAAATCAGAGAATATACCTCACGCCTTTGGCACACAAAAAAATGTATTGATTCTTTGTTGACAGTGTTGACATTGACCCAAAATTTCAGCTTCATTGTCAAACTTAAAGATTTTACTGTTGATTTTTAAGATTTTTATATTGATTTTGATAAATGGAATTTGCCATGTATTCCTGGTAAATGAAACTTGCTTGCTTTTTGCATAAATTATACTGGACTATTTTGCTTAGATGATAAATATTAAACTAAATGAGAACTATAATTTTATAAATCAATTAATATTAAAAATTTTTTAACTGCATAAAAATTATCTTTTTATCTTGATTATTATTTATAAATCAATTATATAAATAGATATATTTAATTCTCATTTTTAATTTTATTTTGTTTTATTTAATATTTTCACGCAACGAAAACAAAACACAACAGTGCGTATGAGTGATTTTATAGTCAAATTTTTATTTATAAAATCTAATCAATATTATTTTATTTTTTTTTTAATTTTTTTTTTATTTTTATTATCTTATATATATTCTATTCTAATCTATATATTTATGTATTTATACAATAACAGAACTCTTTGGTTTTAAGCTACACAAAAATGTAACAGGGATAATATTCACCAATTCTAGAATATAATAAATATTTCCATATATCTAACTATAATATTTGGGAACATTTCTGATCCAGTTTTCTGTTTAAAACTTTATTTCTGTATTTTTAATTTTATTTTTGATTTAAAAATTTAATTGAAAAAGACTTTAGTTGGCAATAAAATATTTGAATATTTTTCTAACAATTTATTAAAATATATTTTTTTAGAGTTTCAATATATGGTAAGATAAAGAAAAGAAAATAAGGCTTTAAAATATGCTTTTTCAAGAAAATAAATTGAATTTTTTGAAGGTTTATTTATTTATTAACTGTTGCATGTCCAGTCCTTTTTAGCCTTAGTTTGGTAAAGTAGCGCTCTATGCAGTAGGACAGTCTGTGGTTACTGTTTGAGTAATTGTCAATATCTTCTCGACTATATATGGAGAAATGAAAATTGGAATTAATTAATTTAAAATTTTCGTTATAAAAGGTACAGTATACAAGATCATAAAAGTATATAAATGTAGTTTAATTACCTGGTAATCGGTAAAGTAATTGATAAAAGTAATGAAGTAAACTATAATTACATTATATAAATTATAAACTATAATAATTATAAATTATATTCATATTATGAATTTCTCCGCAAAATTTCTTTTAATTTTTTTATAAAATAATA
>NC_051846.1:227309452-227330746 GCF_002237135.1 Teleopsis dalmanni | reverse complement strand
ACAATTCAGCTATATCGTAGTGGCCAATTAATATCACCAAAACGTAAAAAAATATCCGGAAATTTTTTCCTGCAACAAAGATTAAATAGGTCATATGAGTATTGTATGGCTTGTAGCACCGTTCTATTAAAACCATATATCTTTCACTTTTCATATCCTCAATTTCACGCCAACATGCCTAAACAAATTGTTAGTCATGTGGCTGTAGCAATACTAAACATGTTGTGCCATACCCTCGTTATTTTTAATCGAAAACGTAAATTTATACTTGTAAGTCCTGTGATACGTCCATACAAATACTGCACGATTACTAATGGACTTTTTGTGAATGCAATGGTACTTTGACAGTTATTTCTAGATTTATATTGCCCCATATATGACAACTTTGTTAGTTATTTTATCCACTAAGTTAAACATGAGTCTCATTTGAATTTATTAAAGTACTTGAAGGAAATACGAAAACTAATTGTCCTTCATAAGTACATTTTAATATCAGATACAGAAATTTTTTTTAATATTGGTGCATATTTGACAAATTAACAATCAAATTAAAAATAACAAGTGAAATGAACTTCAAAAAGTTGATATCATTTTTAATAGGAAATAATTTTACAAATTATATTAAAAAATATATCTAAAAAATTTTTCTTTATTTAAAAAAGCCTTAATTTTAATAATAAATAATTTATGAAGCAATTTTTATTAATTTTATTTACTGTTTTTTTTTCTCGTTAAATCACTCAAAATCTTTAACTTTTTCCCTAACAGAATTTTTATATTTTATTTATGTATATCACGTTTACGTTAAATTAACAAACCAAAATGTTCTTAATTATGAATGACATATTCGTGTCGGATGAAGCTAAAATGGTTATTCTGATTTCAATAACTGATTAATTAACATCTGTGGTTTACAGATATACGTGCTTCCATTAATATTTCTTTAAATAGTTGATATATAAAACAATAATTAATGAAGGGTGAAACATTTAAATTCATTTATATACGTAGTATTAGGAAGTTATTATTATAAAATTATAATTTAAAACTTAATTTTAAAGTGTATAACTTTAATAATAAATCAAATGATTATCTAAAATTTAATAAATATAGGGTATATAACGTGTAAAGATTTTAATTATTATAATTTTTAAAATTTATGTATATTATAATCTATTAAATATCAAACAAATTACTTAAAAAACTTATATTAACCCACTCTACTTTTAATTTAAACTACTAATGACAGTTTTTATTGGATTTTAGGCTCCTAAACTCATGTCGGTGATTTGCCTATAAACCTATTACTACCTATTTCTAATAGTAAGTACTCTGAAGACAATTGAATTAAAGTGACACAAATTATAGTAAATTATATAATGAGGCAATTAATAAATTGATTCGATTCAGCTTCAGAACTGATTAAAATTGAGCGACCTAGTATACTTTTTTGTATGAAGGACAGCATATAACAGTCACAGAAGTATATCAAGTCAAGAATTATACGTTGCTCAACTTAAACCAGTTTTAAAAATATTAAAGAGTTTTCATAAGAAACCTCAATGCTAAAGTTTATCACACAAGGCGAGATATCTAATATATTTTTTATCTATAAATATACCCGCAAACCAATCTTTTTTGTCTGATCGATAAATAACGAAAAATATGAAAATAATCAATGAATCTGATAACTATATATAAATGATATTCACAAAATGATCCGGCAAAATATATTTATTAAATTTAAATTTAATTGATAGTTTTAAAAAAGTAAAAACGAAAAATCTTAAAAATTTTAATGTATTTAGAAATTCACTGTTTTCTTAGTTTATTTACCTAATGTGGGCATATTATTTACTCAGTTTCTATGTTTTTTACGTCAAATATCTTATTGACGTAACAGGTAAAAATAGTGCAAAAGTAGCAAAACTAATGTCGCAAATACAAAAACACATTTAAGAAAATATATTACACGCTATATAGGTATAACAAGTGTAGCCAAAAAGAACTAATGGACTCTGAAGTTAGACATCAATTGCTCGGATTAAATAATGGACTCTCAAAATTTAAATAATGGACTCAAAATTTGTTAAATAGGCTAAATGTTAGAGAAAAAAATAAACAATTAGGATTAAATGTTTAATAAGGTAATTCAAAAAAAAAGGAAAAGAAAAGTTTATAAGATACTTTATGTATGCGTTGAAGTAAATTTCTTCAACATTATGCATATAAATTTAAATTAATTTTGAAAATGATTTATTATGCTAAAATACAACATTAGGATATTTTGAGCTGTTGTGAAAGTCCGCTTTATTTATCAATTATCAATTATAATGTTATTATTAAAACCACAATTGATACAAGTAACTATAATGAATATGACGACAATTCTTGTGATGTCAAGCTAAAGGCAAATATTATTTATCTATAAACTATTAAACGAAAATAGTTTCTCAATTTAAATAGAAATCGTTTGTAGAAACTTATGCCTTAAAGCTTTTTCTATCTACAGTTGTATTTTTTTAATATTAATTAGAAATTGAATTATATCTTGTGCACTTGTATTGCTGTTGGCTATTTGCAAATAATAATTCATTACCTTAAAGCATACAGATACATAATACAATTCACACTATAGCGGGTTTCTGTATTTGAACGTAATTGAAAACACAGAGGCTATATCTAAATTATAAAATTATTTATTGTCTTCTGCTTATTTTACTTAATCAGCAAACTGAAAACTTCTTCTTCGAATATAATTTTTCTTCTAAATTTTAACAAGTTTTGTGTTGTCAATATTTTAAATTATAATCTAGTTTACTGCGATTACCGATAATATGGACAGCTACATTATTCCCCCTTCCGAAAAAGCACCTTGCGACCATAACGCGAAGTGTAAATCTTATGATCGTGCTTGTCAGTGACTAAAGGTTTAACTTCTTGTTCCTTAAAATATTGTTCACTGAAGGCTGCTTTGAGGCGATCCACCGAGATATTCACTTTCTTTCCCTTAACATCCACGACAAAATATTTATCGAAACGCTTAAGAACAGTGAATGGACCTTCGTATGGAGCTTGCAATGGATTACAAATTATGGAAAATCTGAAGAAAACCTGATCCGAGGAATAAAGATCTTTTTCAATAAAAACCTTTCCACTAGAATGATGAGCAGTTTGAGTAGGTCTTAAGTCGTTCATAAATCTTTTTAGTTTAGCTACAAATTCTGCCTGAGGGTTTGAGACGTCGCGATTAACTTCTGAAATGAATTCCCCAGGTAAACGTAAGCCAACGCCATAAACCAGTTGTGAAGGACATGCGTTAATATCTTCTTTCACTACAACTCTAAATCCTAGAAGGATGAGAGGTAATATTTCAACCCAGTTGTCATTTTGATAACACTTAATGGCTGCTTTCAAAGATCTGTGAAATCTTTCAATAATTCCATTAGAAGCAGGGTGATAAGCTGTGGTACGTAAGTGCTGAATACCAAGAAGCTTAGACAGCTCTTTAAACAAATAGCATTCAAATTGTCGTCCCTGATCTGTGGTTACACGTAATGGAACGCCAAATCTTGCAATCCAGGTGGAATAGAATGCGAAAGCTACATTTTCAGCAGAAATATCCTGCAATGGACAAACCTCAGACCAGCGTGAGAAACGATCGATCATTGTCAAACAGTAACGAAAACCTCTACAGCATGGCAGTGGTCCGACAATGTCCATGTTGACGTGGTCGAAACGAGACGAAGCAGGTAGATACTGCTGAATAGGTACCTTGTTGTGGCCGTGAATTTTGCTTTTTTGACAAGCAATGCAGGATTTGGCCCAAATAGCACAATCTTTCTTCATATTAGGCCAAATGAACTTCTCTGCTAATAATTTGTGAGTTCTTTTACCATTTGAGTGACAAAGGTTGTGGATCGAGTCAAAAGCGATTTTGCGAAAATGCTTCGTCAAGACCGGACGAACGTTCCCGGTAGAAATGTCACAATACACTGATACGTCAGAGTTTGGTAAGGTAAAGGACTTGATTTGCAAGCTGGAGTCTCCGTTGAGAAGCTTCTTAACTTCTTCATCAGTCGTTTGCTGGCAGGATTTAAAAAACTTTGACGTGCAGGCTGGCCGTATGCCTCGTTGGCGGCCGCGCCGTGTCAAAGTGATTGAGAGTGGAGAGCGTTGATGAGATTTGATGAAGTCGTCAGCTTGAGAAAGTAACGATGATCTGTAGGCTGGCCTCATGCCTCGTTGGCGGCCGCGCCGTATCAAAGTGGATGTAAGTTGTGCTGCTTAATTCAAAAAATTTATTGTGATGACCTGGATCCAGATTCATCATCTGAATGTGTCACCGGCATGCTTGTGTGTTGCGTTTTCAAATCACGTCGGGGTCACCAATATATAGCGGGTTTCTGTATTTGAACGTAATTGAAAACACAGAGGCTATATCTAAATTATAAAATTATTTATTGTCTTCTGCTTATTTTACTTAATCAGCAAACTGAAAACTTCTTCTTCGAATATAATTTTTCTTCTAAATTTTAACAAGTTTTGTGTTGTCAATATCTTAAATTATAATCTAGTTTACTGCGATTACCGATAATATGGACAGCTACAACACCATTTCTACTTAAATATTTTTTTTTGATTTAATTTATTCAGTTTAAGAACAAATTTATAAGTTTATAAGTTCATTTTATTTTATATATAAAATTTATAAAATTCGCTAATTTGGTTGGGAAGATTTATGATGCATTACTTTAAATATTTTTCTTTTAAATTAATTTCTATTTTGAATTAAATAGATTATTAAAAGAAATGTCACAGAATAGTACTTTCTTAAACTACAGTTCTTACATAAAAATTCTTAAATAAATTATCCTAAACATAAAATCTTCAGATACTCATTATTTGCACACAAAATTGTACATATTTGTATTGGGGAGAAGTAATTCCAAACTTTCTAAACATTTATTAAATATTATCTCATATCAAAGTTAGCATCTTATTTATTTTGCATATTTCACTAATATTTCAAATAAATATTCATAAAATATTTTAGGCATCAATAAAATGTTTTCGACAGTGTTTCATTATCCATGTCAATATCATTTTTTTTGAAAAGTGAATATAATTTTATCAATTTTTTACTTTATCTGAAAATGTATTTTTGAAGCAAATATGATTGTTTGCTTGCTTTACAACTCGAAATTCAATTTTCCTTTCTTTGAAAATATAATTACAGATACATTTACAAAATATTTTATTACCGAATGAAATAAACACTGGAGAGAGCTAATTCATTGGTTAAATAAAAAAAGAAAAAACTAACCGAGATTTTGAATGGCGAAGAAGTCATCCATTCCGTACATTCTTGGACGTATTATAAGTTGGATGTTATATTGAATGTTATATGAAGTTTTACTAACAAAAAAATGGATGATAGATAAAATTGTGAAGAATTTGGTTTGGCAAATATCAAATCGTAGAAACACGACAAAACTAACAGGAATAAGAAAAACTAACGTCAGATATTTCTTTCAGAAAAAGTAGTTTAGTTTTGTTAATTGGGTAGTTTGAGTTTGGAGATTCGAATTCGAACAAATAAAGATTATTCAGTTATCAGAAATCAAACTAAAGTGAATCTTTTTGGCATTTATTTAGTTATTGACAACCCAGAGAAAATTGGAGAATCAAGATTAAATTGCAGAAGACAAATTCGTAACAATATATATACCATTTGATTAAAAAAGAACGAGAAGTTAAAATAACACGCAAAATTTTAATTTTTAATAATTTTCTTTATTATGGCCTTCAAAGTACTCTCCTCCTGCGGCAATACATGCATGCCAACGCTTGATCCAATTTTCCATACAAGTTTTATAGGCCGCCGAAAGAATGGTCTTTAGCTTACGCAACGAATTCTCTTTTATGGCCTCTATGGTCTCAAAACGCGTTCCTCGCAATGGCAATTTGAATCGGGGGAAGAGGAAAAAGTCACTCGGGGCCATATCTGGTGAGTATGGTGCTTGGTTGATGATATTGGTGAAGTTTTTGGACAAAAACTGCGACACAACCAATCGGTGCGTTATCGTGGTGTAAAATCCATGATTTTTCCTTCCATAAATCTGACCTCTTTTTGCGAATGGCCTCACGCAAACGACGCATAACTGCCAAATAATACTCCTTATTGACCGTTTGACCATTTGACCATCCGGAAGGAATTCATAGTGCAGAACACCACGAATATCGAAAACAGTCATAGTGCTGACTGTTTTCAGCATAACCTCGATTTTGGACCGACTTTGGCGTTCCTTTTTCGGTTTCGGCTCACTTACGAAGCACCATTAGGTCGATTGTTGTTGGGTGGGCATGTCAAATTCGTAGACCCATGTCACATCACCAGTTATGATACGTTCGATGAATGTGGGGTCACTATCTGCGCTTTTTTTGAATGAAATTTAGCTAAAAATCGCCACACGAAAATTTTTCGACTTCTTTGTATAGACACCAAACAAAAACTAATCGTATGATATGCGTTAAACTTTGACAGAATGTGTATAATAGTGTTGCCAGCGTGAAAATAAAGCGCTAGATAAGCGCGGGAATTCAAGAAAAGAACGAATAATTTTTTTTTTGATCATAAGGTATAAAAACTACGAATATTTAATTAAGACATAACATAAATAGAAAAAGACAGTTCGAAATAAAAAAATTTCATAAACCGAATAATTGAAAGAATGAAATCGCAAATTGTTTTAGTACCTAACTTTAATGCGAATATTAGTTCACATAAAATCCCCAAAATTCAACCATAATTAGAAATAATGACATTAGAATGAAATTGGAGAACTCATTGTAATACGAAACATAATAACAGACGCTAAGTAAACAGAATAAAATCAACAAAGGAGAAAAATATACGAAAGGAACTAATCGTATATACAAAAAGGATGTAGTGTGTTATTAATGTACGGAAAACGCCATGAAAGGAATAAATTGCTTCTGTGTTTTTCCATTACGCGTCGGGGGAGTAGATATTATTTTGAGGCAAATTGCGTTAAAACGCAAACAAAAATTACTTTAATGCGATTTCAAGCAAAAGGCAATTATATCAATTACCAAATTTCTAATTTCACAAACACTTTTTTCTTATAACAAAGTAAACTTTCATTATGAAATGTTTTAATTCTTATATTACGAATATTATATTTTAACAGAATATTTAGATATTCGTGAAATAGTTGATTATTATAAAAAGTCATATATTAAATATCAGTACTAATCGAAACTATATATTCATTTTATCTGATTTCTTTAATTAAAATCACCAATATCTAATTATTCCATATTTAATTGTTAAAATATTAGCGTAACAAATGTTTGCCATAATTACTCCTACATTTTACAAAGGAATTGAATTAATATTTTTTATCAAACTTCTATATATATCTAAACTTCTTCACTTATTGGGTATATTAATATCAATGGCCAATTGTTTAAAAACTGATTATAAGTAAGATTTTGTACTGTACCTATCTCATTTCATTATTCCATCAAAAGCAAAAGATAATCCCCCATTCATTTGCTAATTATTTTATTAAAATGTTTATATGATTACTATCAAATTTATTTAAATATATTAATGTGCTACTTACTAATCTGACTATTATAGTTGTGTATCAACATTAAACTCTGCATTTAGATTAAAAATTGACAAATCATCAGATTGATGGTTATCTGACCATCAATTTGCTAGACAAATACTTTTATAACCGTACTAATGGCGCAAAAAGGGAGATGTTTTAGAGACTAATATTGGGTTAATAAGATGATTTTACAGGCATGCCTTTTTTATATATTACACATATTCTGGTGCAGTTGTACGATATAAATAGAGAAATAAATTAAACAATTGCAGATTTTAAATATCTAACTTGCACTGTACTTTTTCACAAAACTTTTCCAACACACATAAAGGCCAATATCTTCTTTATGGTTAGTATGCTTAAATATAACTTCTTTACCCACTTTTGCGTGTATCACAAAAATTTTAATGTCATAATAGAGACAATGTTTTTCTCCTGTTCAAACTTTTACAAGAAAGTCTTCTTAATTTCACAATCATTATCGTCTATGGAGCCATGTGTATAAACAAAGTTGATGAAAAAGAATTCTGTCCATACAGATTGCAGTAATCCTTTAATTGATTAAGATAATTGTAAATACCGAATGTACCAAGCTTTGACTGACCGCAAATTCGATTCTGCATTCTTGCTTAGTGACATGACATATATAGTGTATATCGCCATTTGATCATTTTAAATAGTTTTCTACCCTACAATACATATTCAGGAGAGAGAAAATCTTCGACTTCAAATTATATAGATGCATATTCGTCAATCACAATTCTCATAACCATTTAGAGTCTTTATTATGTTTTCATTAGAAACAGAATTGGTTTTCTACACACCGGTGATTGTAGCTAACTACCGGGAGCCATGTAGAAACAGTGTTTCAAATTGCTGTGCGCACTGACAAGAACCATAGTAGTACTTACTGTTTTGTATAATATAAAAAAAAAACCATAATGAGTTTTTTTTTTAAAAATGAAGTTATAATATAAAGTACTAACTTTCCCAACCAATGTAAATCAACAATTTATACCGCAAGCACAAATTACAATTATCTGATCTCAATTAACGATAAGTGTACAATTGCATTTAAGTGTTTACACTATAGCAGATTAACTATTATTAACTATAATAATGAAACTGCATTATTACAAATTTATTAAAAATTAAAACAAGAAACGGTTACAAAAATATTCTATGGCCTTTTCATTTTCTACACAAAGCTATACTTGAATCAATCTAAATAAAATCGTAAGTCAAGAGCAGTTTTAAATTAATTGAAATGAAAAATGAAATAAATACAAAATGATGCCATTTGAACATCTTAAAAAGTAAAGGCTTTGAAGCCAATTAAAATGACCAATAAATACTCGATCTATGTAAATTTAATTTAGATGCTTGAAGATTTTGACAACCTTAAGGCACTTTTGAAGTTTCACTTAATCTTTGGTACTATAAAAGTTCATATTCCAAATGTACGAGAAGCTTATGGAAACCCTTATTCGATATAGCAAAACTGAATGGTTGCCTTTAGTTTAATCAAGTTTATAAATTGGCACAATAAAAATGTAATATTTAAAAAACAAAATAAAAAATATTTTAATGGAATTTCAAAAAAATATTCAAATTCAGATATCATTCATATCTAGGCTGATTTCTTACATTTAAGATGTTTATGTTTATACAGAAAAAAAAATCGCATTAATTTTTACTTAAATTCTTTCTTAAATTTTAAGCAGTTTTGCGAAACTTCATTCTTTTCACATTTAATTTTTCATATTTTTACAGACTCAGTATGTTATTTGAATTTATACAGCCTGCTTCATTTTGTAATAAAAAACTCGTCAAATGTTAATATGTCCTGCTAGCATGCTTGCAGTTTCTAATGGATTTTCCAGTTACTAAGATACTCAAATGCAGGGAATGTAATATATTTTGGTTTAATGTCATTTTAATGATACAGTTTCTTGACAAAGGAAATAACAAAGCTTCAATAGTGTTTATTTTTAGATATTCTCGTAAAAATTTTATGCTCCATCATTTCTATTAATTCCCTAAATCACACTCATACATAAAATATTGCTTTAAGTTTACTGAAATTCTGTATAAGTAAGAACTCTTCTAGTAATGTTCAAAATAGAAAATAATATTAATAAGTTACATATGATTTAACAATAAAATACAATTATAAAAACTGCTAAATGGATCAAAAATGTGAGATTTAAATTTTTTGACAATTTTTGATTATATATATAAATATACATATATATATATATATCACATGTTGGTTACATTTACTTAATTGACAATCATATAACAAAAGGTTATAGTACAAATATAAGCGCAATAATCACATAAATTTCTTTGAATCGTCACAATACAAGAGCAAGACACCAACTCAACAAACCTACACCGAAGCACCAGACTTGACTGACCATAGTAAATGCATTACTGCCTGTGAACCAAATTAGTTCGAATATCTTTCATGGCAAAACTCGTCATGTGTTACACAACTACACATATGAAACTTGTCTTTACGTGAACAATACTATATAACCCATAGCCTACGGTCTCCAGTAAAAATGGGTTCAGCAGTATAAATTGTTGCAGTTACAGTCCACTCCATAAAAAATACTTTAAACTATCTTACGGATTATACCTACTTACACTATAATTTCCAAAACAACCCTACCTGATTAAATATCGATTTATGTTATCAAGAATTCTCAGTTCTTACGGACAAGAACTAACGTACACGAAATATAAATTCATGTGCTATATTTTACGGTAAAAGCATGGTTCCCAATTTCTCATTATATCACTATTAAGAAAACTAGACTAAAATATAACAAGAAAAACGTAACATATATAGGTATAACATATATAGTAACAAAATATAATAAAGACTATAACAGTACAGCAAATTATTAATTTTTTACTTCAGTGATCTATTTACCAACTATCTATTCATAATATTAATCCATTTATTTGTATTGGAAATTTTGTAATTTGTAACAAGAATTCCACGTAAAAAAACATAAAATTGATATTTTTAAAATATTTATTATTTACTTAATAAATATTTTCAAATTAATTGTATTATTTATTTTTTAGGTCTGAAGTAAAAATTTATTCGATATGGTATATGCCGCTAATGAAATATCTGGTTGTATCTCGTGATCATTTTCATTAGGAAACTTTTTTTGTACAATAGATCTTCGATCTTTAGAGACCTTTCTTCCCAATTACCTTATGCAAATAAAATATTAATCATTTTTTAAATAAAAAACAGAAAAAATTTGCTTAAGCATTCACATCTATTAATATATTATGAAATTTATATACATTGAACAATTACAATTACCAAAATATCTTATATCATATTATTACTATGTACAAATTAACAGTTTCTTTATGAAATAAATAAATTAAAAAATTATTTCCTTGAATTATATTACATTGGAAGTCCCCCATACATAGTACATTGTTGCAGATTGCACCCACACTCAGCAGAAAGTGTTTATTGAACTTGAAATTGATGTTGGTTTTGTAGTACAGCTTCTTGTACAAAACGAACTTCATCTGGAGTCGGAAAATACACAGCGTTTGGAGAGTAATGAGAGTAATGAGAGTTAAACGGTATTGTGTTGCTTTGGTGATAAGGATGTCCGTACGAGTAACCACCACCGCAATGTAAAATTGCTCTTGAATCATTTAACGTTGAATTATTATTCCGACGTAAGCGGCCAGTGGTTTCCCCAATAGTTACGTCTTCCGCTGATGGATCTATTGCCCAATAGTGACCGCGTCCTGGATCATCTAACGCCCGAGGTATTCGCACAAAATATTTATTCAAACTTAGATTGTGCCGAATGCAATTCTGCCACTTGTTTCTGTTATTTTGATAGTACGGAAAGTTATTAGCTATCCACTCACATATCCCGCCCAATGTTAAACGTTTATCAGGACTGCTACGTATGGCCATAACAATCAGTGAACTGTATGTATACGCTGGTTTCTCATTAGTGAATGTAGATTCATCCGATAATGTTTCATCTGAAGAAGTAATATCACATGAACTTATGGCCCATTCTTCCGTCGAAGTATTACTCTCTATCTGCAAAGAGGACTTTGTGTCTGATAATATAGAACGAATTGAAAAGTTAGATTCGAATACTTCAGCCATTATTTAATTTCTATTCAAATTATTGTTAATGAAAATGTAAATAGTCGTATCAGATTTGGAGCTCTTTACTTATCTCACGTTGAGTTGTGATTGATAAAGTCTGGGTGTTGTGTCCCTCTTTTATACTTTTAAAAAGTCATGCGAATATATAAATATTTTCTATTAAGGTTGTAAGTACGAAATACCAAATACTCTATATCAATGCTATATATATTACAAGAACAAATACTTGTTAATACTATTTAATACATGGGCGTAACTACGTTTAAGTCCATAAGTACTTCCTACATACCGGCTATATGTGCTACCTACTACACATCGAAAAGAAGAGAGTTAGAAGTTAAGAAAAAAATAATACAGATATCAATTATCATCCATTCATTAATGGAATGTTGTCTACTAAGCCAGATCCATTGTGTTTGATGGTTTATTGCCGGCTTAAGCTTCGTGTTCTTGAAAAATTTCTTTTCATTTAATCATACCTGCACATATGATGCGTTTGCTAAAATTTATCATTTTATTTTTGAGTTGCGCGTTAAGCCGTTCATTAGAATTTGCTCTTGTTTCTTTTCTTCACTAACCCCCTAATTCAACTTAAAGAGTTATGAATACAATTACTCAGCAAATGTCACGAAAATCTGAATGAAACTTTAAAAATTTATTATATTATTTCTGTTATTTGTTATTGTAGTGGTGCAAATTATATTCCTAGGTATCGGTGTTATAGTTAAAGATTATTTACAAATATTTCAATATTTCAAGGATAAAATGTTCTAAATCCGTTTTTTACAAAAACAAAATTTTACAAATATTGATATACTATCTAAACACAGAGATATAAAGATTTTTAAATTTTATTGATTTATCATCAATTAAAAAGATTATTAGAACAGATTAAATTTAAATCGCCTAAAACAAACTAGTCTCAAGACTTATTTTGTATTTTACTAAAATTTACTTAAAAATTATTACTTCAACCTAAGATATATATAATATTTTTGCACAATTCTTTCTATATATTGTACCTTCTCATGTTTTTAGAGACCAGGTCCAACGAATCCACAACAACATTTCTTAAGATTCACACTTGTTGTTTGGTACTTCCCACCTACTAAAAATATTTCGAATCATATAATATAAGCACTTTTATGATATCGAAATATGTATATCAATGGACGACAATACCAAGTCAAAACTGAAACACGGACTTTGCTTCGTTTCAACACATAAAGTCTCTGACACAAAAAATTTTCTATAACATATATTGTAGTAAAGTATAATACAGAATAGTGTAGTATTGTAAATTATTATTTTATTATTTAATTGATCTATTTACTAACTATCTATTCATAATATTAATCCATTTATTTGAATTGGAAATTTTGTAATTTGTAACAAGAATTCCACGTAAAAAAAACATAAAATTGATATTTTTAAAATATTTATTATTTACTTAATAAATATTTTCAAATTAATTGTATTATTTATTTTTTAGGTCTGAAGTAAAAATTTATTCGATATGGTATATGCCGCTAATGAAATATCTGGTTGTATCTCGTTATCATTTTCATTAGGAAACTTTTTTTGTACAATAGATCTTCGATCTTTAGAGACCTTTCTTCCCAATTACCTTATGCAAATAAAATATTAATCATTTTTTAAATAAAAAACAGAAGAAATTTGCTTAAGCATTCACATCTATTAATATATTATGAAATTTATATACATTGGACAATTACAATTACCAAAATATCTTATATCATATTATTACTATGTACAAGTTAACAGTTTCTTTATGAAATAAATAAATTAAAAAATTATTTCCTTGAATTATATTACAATGGAAGTCCCCCATACATAGTACATTGTTGGAGATTGCACCCGTACTCAGCAGAAAGTGTTTGTTGAACTTGAAATTAATGTACTGCAATTTGGTCTTCAGTTGGGAGCTGGGGCTCAAAGTTGATTAGAGCTTGTTGTTTTTGTAGTACAGCTTCTTGTACAAAGTGAACTTCTCCTGGAGTCGGAAAATACACAGCGTTTAAGGATGTCCGTAATAGTAACCACCATTGAAATGTAAAGTTGCTCTTGAATCATTTAACGTTGAATTATTATTCCGACGTAACCGGCCAATGGTTTCCCCAATTGTTACGTCTTCCGCTGATGGATCTATTGCCCAATAGTGACCGCGTCCTGGATCATCTAACGCCCGAGGTATTCGCACAAAATATTTATTCAAGCTTAGATTGTGCCGAATGCAATTCTGCCACTTGTTTCTGTTATTTTGATAGTACGGAAAGTTATTAGCTATCCACTCACATATCCCGCCCAATGTTAAACGTTTATCAGGACTGCTACGTATAGCCATAACAATCAGTGAACTGTATGTATACGCTGGTTTCTCATTAGTGAATGTAGATTCATCCGATAATGTTTCATCTGAAGAAGTAATATCACATGAACTTATGGCCCATTCTTTCGTCGAAGTATTACTCTCTATCTCCAAAGAGGACTTTGTGTCCGATAATATAGAACGAATTGAAAAGTTAGATTCGAATACTTCAGCCATTATTTAATTTCTATTCAAATTATTGTTAATGAAAATGTAAATAGTCGTATCAGATTTGGAGCTCTTTACTTATCTCACGTTGAGTTGTGATTGATAAAGTCTGGGTGTTTTGTCCCTCTTTTATACTTTTAAAAAGTCATGCGAGAGGAATATATAAATATTTTCTATTAAGGTTGTAAGTACGAAATACCAAATACTATATATCAATGCTATATATATTACAAGAACAAATACTAGTTAATACTATTTAATACATGGGCGTAACTACGTTTAAGTCCATAAGTACTTCCTACATACCGGCTATATGTGCTACCTACTACACATCGAAAAGAAGAGAGTTAGAAGTTAAGAAAAAAATAATACAGATATCAATAATCATCCATTCATTAATGGAATGTTGTCTACTAAGCCAGATCCATTGTGTTTGATGGTTTATTGCCGGCTTAAGCTTCGTGTTCTTGAAAAATTTCTTTTCATTTAATCATACCTGCACATATGAAGCGTTTGCTAAAATTTATCATTTTATTTTTGAGTTGCGCGTTAAGCCGTTCATTAGAATTTGCTCTTGTTTCTTTTCTTCACTAACCCCCTAATTCAACTTAAAGAGTTATGAATACAATTACTCAGCAAATGTCACGAAAATCTGAATGAAACTTTAAAAATTTATTATATTATTTCTGTTATTTGTTATTGTAGTGGTGCAAATTATATTCCTAAGTATCGGTGTTATAGTTAAAGATTATTTACAAATATTTCAATATTTCAAGGATAAAATGTTCTAAATCCGTTTTTTACAAAAACAAAATTTTACAAATATTGATATACTATCTAAACACAGAGATATAAAGATTTTAAATTAAAAAGATTACTAGAACAGATTAAACTTAAATCGCCTAAAACAAACTAGTCTCAAGACTTATTTTGTATTTTACTAAAATTTACTTAAAAATTATTACTTCAACCTAAGATATATATAATATTTTTGCACAATTCTTTCTATATATTGTACCTTCTCATGTTTTTAGAGACCAGGTCCAACGAATCCACAACGACATTTCTTAAGATTCACACTTGTTGTTTGGTACATCCCACCTACTAAAAATATTTCGAATCATATAATATATTGTAATAAGCACTTTTATGATATCGAAATATGTATATCAATGGACGACAATACCAAGTCAAAACTGAAACACGGACTTTGCTTCGTTTCAACACATAAAGTCTCTGACACAAAAAATTTTCTATAACATATATTGTAGTACAGTATAATACAGAATAGTGTAGTATACCAAATTATTATTTTGTTATTTAATTGATCTATTTACTAACTATCTATTCATAATATTAATCCATTTATTTGAATTGGAAATTTTGTAATTTGTAACAAGAATTCCACGTAAAAAAAACATAAAATTGATATTTTTAAAATATTTATTATTTACTTAATAAATATTTTCAAATTAATTGTATTATTTATTTTTTAGGTCTGAAGTAAAAATTTATTCGATATGATATATGCCGCTAATGAAATATCTGGTTGTATCTCGTTATTATTTTCACTAGGAAACTTTTTTTGTGCAATAGATCTTCGAGGATTGCTATTTTGACGCGATGAAGGAGCTTAGTAGATATGATGATCTAGATAGCGATGCCGGCGGTAGCGTAGCTACTGGTAGGGCCCCCAAGCCGGTAAGGTCGACAGTGAATATCGAAGCCAAAAGCAATCCACAACGTTTCAGCGTCTGATACTTGAGGTACGGCTGAAAGCGGCCAAATGTATTTGGCTCGCTATATAAATATGTATTGACGGAAAACAATAAACCCTTCAGAAGGCATCGGGAAACCACTGAAGTATATATCCCAGCATATCATGTAACAATGGAAGTACAACCACAATCCTCAGGCCTCAGTCTCCGGCAATACGACGGTGCTAAGAATCCCCGGAGATAAAACTAAACAAACTTTAAACATTGGAACATGGAATATTTGAAGCTTGTATGAAGCAGGAAAATTAGCTAACACAATTTTAGAAATGAAGAAACACAATATTGATATACTCGTCGTAACCGAAACATGGTGGCCCGACTGCGGAAAATTCTTTTCTCAAAACAAAAAGGTTTATTACTCTGGCAACCAAAACAAACATCATCGTAATGGAGTAGGCATACTAATGAAAAGGGATATTGCAAAATTTGTCACTGGATTCATTCCCAAATCCGATAGGACTATGATGGTGAAAATAAATGCCAAAACACTTAATATAAATATTATTCAAGTATATGCACCAACTGCTGACAAAAGTGACGACGAAATAGAATTTTTTTATGCTGAATTAAATGAACTTATGCGACTGACCAAATCACATGAAATAAACATTATTCAAGGTTTGTAACGGCCAAATTTTGTCAACCAAAAATTTAATCGTTACAACGCCGTGGGTATAGCTGCTTACAAAACTCACCGTAATCCTCTGCCACCAACAACGTAACTTTTGCATTTGACCAATCTTGAAATTGTATGGAAATTATTGGTTAGTGCGTAAACAATTTTTGAATAAAACAATCAGACACATACCTTGAGCTATCGTTGGGTGTTCTATTTTGCTAGAACTTTATTTAAAAAAATAAAATAATTTTCTAACTAACAGAATGAAATACACACGTTCACTGGCACAACACATTGCTAAAAAACAAACGAGATCAAAACAAAATAATGATAAAGAGACCTGTCAAACGAAAAAAGCTTTATGGAGAAAAGGTGTAGAAGTGGATCGCAACTCAGACAAAAACCACTTCTAAATTGCAATAGCTACTCAAAGAAATGCAAATTCGCCGCGAAACTAGACTTTCGCTCAGTGCGGTACAGAAAAGGAGCTTTAATGTTGGGTCAACAAACTTTAACGTTTTTACAGCTGACACCGTTGACCATGAACGGAATAAAAAGAGCGTTCACCAAGAAGAAGGTCTCTTGTTTTTGTTCAACCGTGAAAGAAAGACTCCTGGTTCTGGCTTCAGCAGCAGCTAAATTTCTGTGACTAAGACGGCGGTGTCAATAGTGAAATTTTAGTAGTTTCTCAAACATAGTGAAAAATTTTGTACATAAAGATTATATATATATGATAATATCGAAATTTCAAAATTTGTATTTTTAAATTGTGAACACTTAAAAATTGAATTTTATAATCAAATTTAAAACAAAGTAAAAAGTACGTATAAACTAATATTTTGTACACTAAATTATTTTAAATTAAATTAAACTAATTAAATTATTAAATTTGTTAACATCGAAATTTCAACATTTGTATTAATAAATTGTGAAATCTTAATAATTGAATTTAACAAGTGGATGTATGGTAAAGCAAAGTAAAGAGTACGTATAAATTAAATGTTGTACATAATTATTTATTTGTTAATAAAATAAATCTTAATAATTTCTTTTCAAACGAACAAATAAATTAAAAGAGAAAAATAAATTAAAAATTGTATTGAAATAAACGCAAACAGATACTTAAACAGATACAGAATTGGTAAAGCACATCTTATACTAACTTGTCCTGAACGGTGAAAATTTAACAGTGGGAATCCAACTCAACGGCAAGATTGAGAGATATAGGTAAGCAAGATTCAAGGCTTCAACAGTATCTGAATCTAGGTTGCAAGGGGTATAACACACGTAGCTTTAACAGTCACGTGTGTCTATACCATAGTGTCGGAAGCGAAAGGTAGCTTTAACAGTAAAGCATCTGTCGTGGTAGTATTTGCAACACCATATATCTCCAACTCAATTCATCATCGACTTAATCTAGTTTCGGTCAGCTTGTTTCGGTTCAGGTGTTAAGAGCAATCAAAAGTGACTGGGTCCCACCAAATAAATTTCTTGTGTGGACCTTGGCAATGGCTGAGTTCAATCCCAGATTTATAAGAACCACAAGAAAGGTTCATTACAGGTTGGAAGAGGAGAAGTTCATGGAGTTGTGGGCCAGTATGGACTAAGTGAAAGAAATGATGGAGGAGGTCGACTAATACAATTCTGTCAAGAATATAAATTAAAGATTTCAAATACTATGTTCAATCTACCACCTCGTAGACTATATACGTGGAAATCTCCATCTGAAACTCCTTATAACATTATCAGAAATCAAATAGACTTCATCCTAATTAATGATCGTTTTTGCTCTTCAGTTAAGAAAGTTACAACTTACCCGGGGGCAGATGTACCATCTAATCATAATATTCTAATGGCGAAAATTTGCATAAGATTAGCATCAAATCGCAAAAAGAAACCAAGCCTTAAACTCAACTTAGAAAAACCACGAAATGATGACATAAAATGTTCATTAAAAAATAAAATAAATCATAGCATTAGTAGTATTGATTCTAGGAACCCAAATAATATTTCGGAGCAACTCAAGACAACGATTACATCTTCATCGAAAGAAATTCTTGGATCACATAGGAAAGTAACAAAAATCATTGGATGACCGAAGATATAGTGAAATTGATAAATGAACGTCGTCAGTATAAAAATACACAACAAGATCTATATTGGCAATTAAACAGAGACATCAGAAGTAAGATCCGTACAGCAAAAACAGTTTGGGTAAAAAATGAATGCCAAGAAATTGAACGATTGCAATCACTACATGATGACTTCAATTTACACAAAAAACTGAAACAGACTGCAGGAGTTTATCGAAAAAAACTCTCCTTCATTTCTCATTAGTGATGACAATGAAATAGTTTTTGACATAAATGAAAAGAAAAGAATTTGGAAAACATATATTGAAAACGTTTTTCTGATAGCAGTAGACTAAATAATGATATTTATTTTACAAGTATGTCAACTGGAATGTACATAATTAAAGACGAAGTCAAGAAAGCTATACAATCGATGAAAAACAATAAGGCAAATGGCCCAGACGAGATTCCATCTGAAATTTTGAAATTAATTGATGAAGAAAATACTAATCTATTAGTAAAATTGTTTAATCATGTATACGATACTGGACAATGTCCCGACGACTGGGTAAAATCTACCTTCATAACACTGCCTAAGTAGAAAAATGCAAAAAAATGTAGTGAATACAGACTTATCAGCCTTATGTCACATCCTCTAAAAATTTTTCTTAAAATTATACACGGCAGAATATACAAAAAATGCGAAGACAATTTGGTTTTAAGGAAGGACTTGGAACTCGGGAAGGACTATTATGTATTCAAGTTTTAGTTCAAAACTGTAAAGACGTTCACAAAGACGTTTTTCTCTGTTTTATCGATTACGAGAAAGCGTTCGACAACGCTTGAAAACTTATAGAAATTCTTCAAAACATTGATATTGATGACAAGGAAATCCGATGCATTAAAAATTTCTACTGGCAACAAACTGCGCATGTAAACATCGATGGTGATATAACAGAAGGGATATCCATTTCACAAAGCGTTAAACAGGGTTGCATATTGTCGCCACTGTTATTCAATGTGTATTCACAAAAAATATTTGAAGAATCCATTAGCGATATTCAACAAGGTGTGAAGGTAAACGGCGTTTTCATTAATAACATCAGATACGCGGACGACACCGTTCTTATTGCCGACAGTTTAAGTGGCCTACAATAGCTAGTAAACAGGGTTAACACCACTAGCGAACAATATGGACTAAAAATAAATATAAATAAAACAAAATATATGATTGTAAGCCGAAAGAATATGTATAGCAACATAAATTTAATGGTTAATAATATTGGTATAAAAGAGTACAGCATTTTAAATATCTTGGATGCTATGTAAATGAAAATTGGAATTGTTCCAAAGAGATCAAATGCCGAATAGAAATAGCACGAAATACTTTTCTTAGATACAAAAAAGTGCTTAATAGTCATGATCTCAATATTAAAACTAAAATCCGTTTTGTAAAATGCTATGTCTGGTCTATACTTCTATACGCCATGGAAACCTGGACTTTGAAAATTGTTGATATTAACAAACTCGAAGCATTTGAGTTATGGATTTATCGGAGAATTCTCAAAATTCCATGGACAGATCATGTTACAAATAATGAAGTGTTACGAAGAATGAGGTGTGATCGCGAATTGTTAACAATTATAAAAAGAAGAAAAACAGTTTACTTGGGACATATTATGCGAAATTCAAAATATGAGCTACTCCAAATGATTATTCAAGGAAAAATCGAAGGCAAACGCGGTATTGGTAGAAAACAATTTTCTTGGCTGCGAAACATTCGTCAATGGACTCAAATACGAGAGGTTGGCAGCCTTATAAATATAACGAGATGCAGAGAGCAATACGCAGAAATAGTTAAAAATTTGTAATTGTGTTTATTAAAAACTAATCAAACAATATACGGATTAGTTAATATTTCAGATATATCTCCCACATCTGCAAACTTCTTAACTGACGAAGATGATTACGTTGTATTTGTCCCAAATGTAATTGATCTGTGCACACCAAATCATGATGCTCCAGAGTCTACATTAGATACAACTCGTGTTGAAAATAGAGCCACAGCTACTAAACCAAATTAAGTGTTATTAATATATGTACACACTCTGAATAAACATATTAATACATTCCAAAAAAAATTACTTAATCTTATAATATCACAGAAGCATATTCTTCTTAAACAAAATAATAAAAATATCACGGTAACAGAAAATATAATTCAAAATTTAGTGTGCCATAATGATTATAAGAACTTTATTTACAATGAACAAATCCTTAACAATAAATTAATAACAAAAAAATCTAATTCAAGGATCAAAAATTTGAAAAATTAAAACTTAAATTAATAAAATCGCTTGACATAAACATAAAAGAAGACTGGTTTATAAACAAAACTGATATAGAATTCCCAGCTGATGTGCAGTGGCTTCTCTCTCTCGGTTCTAATTT
>NC_051846.1:227293275-227309352 GCF_002237135.1 Teleopsis dalmanni | reverse complement strand
TATTATTGAATTATTCTAATACTCTTTCATAAACTAAGAAAACATATTTATTAGATTGTCAAACTGAGAAGTTCTGGACAAAGTTGAATGGACCGATGTAGTTGGGGTATTGAGCTATGATATGAATCGAAAATTCAACAATGCTGATTATATATTTTATATATATTTCTCCATTGTGAATTTTTTTGGTATTAAAATTAAATTGAATTTATAAGTTTTGTAGATGATTTATTCATGAATTGAATTTTCCAACTTAAATAAACAGATATTATAAGAATTAAAACTTCATTTATGTGCTTTCACATTAGAAACTGGAGAAAATATGGTAGATATATTTATTTTTCATTAATTTATTTTCAGTCCAGCAGTAGATACATCACACACACTCATAAATTATTTATTATTTATATAATATTTTTGAGTAAGTTTCCAGCTTTATATAATAACGAAAGATCGAAGATCTATTGTACAAAAAAAGTTTCCTAATGAAAATGATAACGAGATACAACCAGATATTTCATTAGCGGCATATACCATATCGAATAAATTTTTACTTCAGACCTAAAAAATAAATAATACAATTAATTTGAAAATATTTATTAAGTAAATAATAAATATTTTAAAAATATCAATTTTATGTGTTTTTTACGTGGAATTCTTGTTACAAATTACAAAATTTCCAATACAAATAAATGGATTAATATTATGAATAGATAGTCAGTAAATAGATCAATTAAATAATAAAATAATAATTTATAATACTACACTATTCTGTATTATACTGTACTACAATATATGTTATAGAAAATTTTTTGTGTCAGAGACTTTGTGTGTTGAAACGAAGCAAAGTCCGTGTTTCAGTTTTGACTTAGTATTGTCGTCCATTGATATACATATTTCGGTATCATAAAAGTGCTTATTACAATATACTATATGATTCGAAATATTTTTAGTAGGTGGGAAGTACCAAACAACAAGTGTGAATCTTAAGAAATGTCGTTGTGGATTCGTTGGACCTGGTCTCTAAAAACATGAGAAGGTACAACATATAGAAAGAATTGTGCAAAAATATTATATATATCTTAGGTTGAAGTAATAATTTTTAAGTAAATTTTAGTAAAATATAAAATAAGTCTGGAGACTAGTTTGTTTTAGGTGATTTAAGTTTAATCTGTTCTAGTAATCTTTTTAATTGATGATAAATCAATAAAATTTAAAAATCTTTATATCTCTGTGTTTAGATAGTATATCAATATTTGTAAAATTTTGTTTTTGTAAAAAACGGATTTAGAACATTTTATCCTTGAAATATTGAAATATTTGTAAATAATCTTTAACTATAACACCGATACTTAGGAATATAATTTGCACCACTACAATAACAAATAACAGAAATAATATAATAAATTTTTAAAGTTTCATTCAGATTTTCGTGACATTTGCTGAGTAATTGTATTCATAACTCTTTAAGTTGAATTAGGGGGTTAGTGAAGAAAAGAAACAAGAGCAAATTCTAATGAACGGCTTAACGCGCAACTCAAAAATAAAATGATAAATTTTAGCAAACGCATCATATGTGCAGGTATGATTAAACGAAAAGAAATTTTTCAAGAACATGAAACTTAAGCCGGCAATAAACCATCAAAAACAATGGATCTGGCTTAGTAGACAACATTCCATTAATGAATGGATGATTATTGATATCTGTATTATTTTTTTCTTAACTTCTAACTCTCTTCTTTTCGATGTGTAGTAGGTAGCACATATAGTCGGTATGTAGGAAGTACTTATGGACTTAAACGTAGTTACGCCCATGTATTAAATAGTATTAACTAGTTCTTGTTCTTGTAATATATATATAGCATTGATATAGAGTATTTGGTATTTCGTACTTACAACCTTAATAGAAAATATTTATATATTCCTCTCGCATGACTTTTTAAAAGTATAAAAGAGGGACACAACACCCAGACTTTATCAATCACAACTCAACGTGAGATAAGTAAAGAGCTCCAAATCTGATACGACTATTTACATTTTCATTAACAATAATTTGAATAGAAATTAAATAATGGCTGAAGTATTCGAATCTAACTTTTCAATTCGTTCCATATTATCGGACACAAAGTCCTCTTTGGAGATAGAGAGTAATACTTCGACGGAAGAATGGGCCATAAGTTCATGTGATATTACTTCTTCAGATGAAACATTATCGGATGAATCTACATTCACTAATGAGAAACCAGCGTATACATACAGTTCACTGATTGTTATGGCCATACGTAGCAGTCCTGATAAACGTTTAACATTGGGCGGGATATGTGAGTGGATAGCTAATAACTTTCCTTACTATCAAAATAACAGAAACAAGTGGCAGAATTGCATTCGGCACAATCTAAGCTTGAATAAATATTTTGTGCGAATACCTCGGGCGTTAGATGATCCAGGACGCGGTCACTATTGGGCAATAGATCCATCAGCGGAAGACGTAACTATTGGGGAAACCACTGGCCGCTTACGTCGGAATAATAATTCAACGTTAAATGATTCAAGAGCAATTTTACATTGCGGTGGTGGTTACTCGTACGGACATCCTTATCACCAAAGCAACACAATACCGTTTAACTCTCATTACTCTCATTACTCTCCAAACGCTGTGTATTTTCCGACTCCAGATGAAGTTCGTTTTGTACAAGAAGCTGTACTACAAAAACAACATCAATTTCAAGTTCAACAAACACTTTCTGCTGAGTGCGGGTGCAATCTCCAACAATATACTATGTATGGGGGACTTCCAATGTAATATAATTCAAGGAAATAATTTTTTAATTTATTTATTTCATAAAGAAACTGTTAATTTGTACATAGTAATAATATGATATAAGATATTTTGGTAATTGTAATTGTTCAATGTATATAAATTTCATAATATATTAATAGATGTGAATGCTTAAGCAAATTTTTTCTGTTTTTTATTTAAAAAATGATTAATATTTTATTTGCATAAGGTAATTGGGAAGAAAGGTCTCTAAAGATCGAAGATCTATTGTACAAAAAAAGTTTCCTAATGAAAATGATAACGAGATACAACCAGATATTTCATTAGCGGCATATACCATATCGAATAAATTTTTACTTCAGACCTAAAAAATAAATAATACAATTAATTTGAAAATATTTATTAAGTAAATAATAAATATTTTAAAAATATCAATTTTATGTTTTTTTTACGTGGAATTCTTGTTACAAATTACAAAATTTCCAATTCAAATAAATGGATTAATATTATGAATAGATAGTTAGTAAATAGATCAATTAAATAATAAAATAATAATTTACAATACTACACTATTCTGTATTATACTTTACTACAATATATGTTATAGAAAATTTTTTGTGTCAGAGACTTTATGTGTTGAAACGAAGCAAAGTCCGTGTTTCAGTTTTGACTTGGTATTGTCGTCCATTGATATACATATTTCGATATCATAAAAGTGCTTATTACAATATATTATATGATTCGAAATATTTTTAGTAGGTGGGAAGTACCAAACAACAAGTGTGAATCTTAAGAAATGTTGTTGTGGATTCGTTGGACCTGGTCTCTAAAAACATGAGAAGGTACAATATATAGAAAGAATTGTGCAAAAATATTATATATATCTTAGGTTGAAGTAATAATTTTTAAGTAAATTTTAGTAAAATACAAAATAAGTCTTGAGACTAGTTTGTTTTAGGCGATTTAAATTTAATCTGTTCTAGTAATCTTTTTAATTGATGATAAATCAATAAAATTTAAAAATCTTTATATCTCTGTGTTTAGATAGTATATCAATATTTGTAAAATTTTGTTTTTGTAAAAAACGGATTTATAACATTTTATCCTTGAAATATTGAAATATTTGTAAATAATCTTTAACTATAACACCGATACTTAGGAATATAATTTGCACCACTACAATAACAAATAACAGAAATAATATAATAAATTTTTAAAGTTTCATTCAGATTTTCGTGACATTTGCTGAGTAATTGTATTCATAACTCTTTAAGTTGAATTAGGGGGTTAGTGAAGAAAAGAAACAAGAGTAAATTCTAATGAACGGCTTAACGCGCAACTCAAAAATAAAATGATAAATTTTAGCAAACGCATCATATGTGCAGGTATGATTAAACGAAAAGAAATTTTTCAAGAACATGAAACTTAAGCCGGCAATAAACCATCAAAAACAATGGATCTGGCTTAGTAGACAACATTCCATTAATGAATGGATGATTATTGATATCTGTATTATTTTTTTCTTAACTTCTAACTCTCTTCTTTTCGATGTGTAGTAGGTAGCACATATAGCCGGTATGTAGGAAGTACTTATGGACTTAAACGTAGTTACGCCCATGTATTAAATAGTATTAACTAGTTCTTGTTCTTGTAATATATATAGCATTGATATAGAGTATTTGGTATTTCGTACTTACAACCTTAATAGAAAATATTTATATATTCCTCTCGCATGACTTTTTAAAAGTATAAAAGAGGGACACAACACCCAGACTTTATCAATCACAACTCAACGTGAGATAAGTAAAGAGCTCGAAATCTGATACGACTATTTACATTTTCATTAACAATAATTTGAATAGAAATTAAATAATGGCTGAAGTATTCGAATCTAACTTTTCAATTCGTTCTATATTATCGGACACAAAGTCCTCTTTGGAGATAGAGAGTAATACTTCGACGGAAGAATGGGCCATAAGTTCATGTGATATTACTTCTTCAGATGAAACATTATCGGATGAATCTACATTCACTAATGAGAAACCAGCGTATACATACAGTTCACTGATTGTTATGGCCATACGTAGCAGTCCTGATAAACGTTTAACATTGGGCGGGATATGTGAGTGGATAGCTAATAACTTTCCGTACTATCAAAATAACAGAAACAAGTGGCAGAATTGCATTCGGCACAATCTAAGCTTGAATAAATATTTTGTGCGAATACCTCGGGCGTTAGATGATCCAGGACGTGGTCACTATTGGGCAATAGATCCATCAGCGAAAGACGTAACTATTGGGGAAACCACTGGCCGCTTACGTCGGAATAATAATTCAACGTTAAATGATTCAAGAACAACTTTACATTGCGGTGATGGTTACTCGTACGGACATCCTTAAACGCTGTGTATTTTTTGACTCCAAATGAAGTTTGTTTTGTACAAGAAGCTGTACTACAAAAACAACAAGCTTTAAACAACTTTCACCCCCAGCTCCCAACTGAAGACCGAATTGCAGTACAACATCAATTTCAAGTTCAACAAACACTTTCTGCTGAGTGCGGGTGCAATCTCCAACAATATACTATGTATGGGGGACTTCCAATGTAATATAATTCAAGGAAAAAATTTTTTAATTTATTTATTTCATAAAGAAACTGTTAATTTGTACATAGTAATAATATGATATAAGATATTTTGGTAATTGTAATTGTCCAATGTAGGTATATAAATTTCATAATATATTAATAGATGTGAATGCTTAAGCAAATTTCTTCTGTTTTTTATTTAAAAAATGATTAATATTTTATTTGCTTAAGGTAATTTGGAAGATATTTCAAAAATTTGAAAATTAAGTAGTAATGTAATATTTATTAGATTACATTAAACATATTTATTAGATTGTCAAACTGAGAAGTTCTGGACAAAGTTGAATGGACCGATGTAATTGTGGTATTGAGCTATGATATGAATCGAAAATTCAACAATGCTGATTATATATTTTATATATATTTCTCCATTGTGAATTTTTTTGGTATTAAAATTAAATTGAATTTATAAGTTTTGTAGATGATTTATTCATTAATTGAATTTTCCAACTTAAATAAACAGATATTATAAGAATTAAAACTTCATTTATGTGCTTTCACATTAGACACTGGAGAAAATATGGTAGATATATTTATTTTTCATTAATTTATTTTCAGTCCAGCAGTAGATACATCACACACACTCATAAATTATTTATTATTTATATAATATTTTTGAGTAAGCTTCCAGCTTTATATAATAACGAAAGATCGAAGATCTTCTTCTTCTTCTTTATTTGCCAATTCGATTTCGAATATTGGTGAACATGTAACGTAACATAATACTATATTGATTAGTTATAACATAATAATAAATATAACATAATAACATAACATAACATAATACTATATTGTTTGATTAGCTTTTAATAAACACAATTACAAATTTTTAGCTATTTCTCTCTGCATCTCGCTATATTTATAAGGCTGCCAACCTCTCGTATTTTGAGGCCATTGACGAATGTTTCGTAGCCATGAAAATTGTTTTCTACCAATACCGCGTTTGCCTTCGATTTTTCCTTGAATAATCATTTGGAGTAGCTCATATTTTGAATTTCTCATAATATGTCCCAAGTAAGCTGTTTTTCTTCTTTTTATAATTGTTAACAATTCGCGATCGCACCTCATTCTTCGTAACACTTCATTATTTGTAACATGATCTGTCCATGGAATTTTGAGAATTCTCCGATAAATCCATAGCTCAAACGCATCGAGTTTGTTAATGTCAACAATTTTCAACGTCCAGGTTTCCATGGCGTGTAAAGGTATAGACCAGACATAGCATTTTACAAAACGGATTTTAGTTTTAATATTGAGATCATGACTATTAAGCACTTTTTTGTATCTAAGAAAAGTATTTCGTGCTATTTCTATTCGGCATTTGATCTCTTTGGAACAATTCCAATTTTCGTTTACATAGCATCCAAGATATTTAAAATGCTGTACTCTTTCTATACCAATATTATTAACCATTAAATTTGTGTTGCTATACATATTCTTTCGGCTTACAATCATATATTTTGTTTTATTTATATTTATTTTTAGTCCATATTGTTCGCTAGTGGTGTTAACCCTGTTTACTAGCTATTGTAGGCCACTTAAACTGTCGGCAATAAGAACGGTGTCGTCCGCGTATCTGATGTTATTAATGAAAACGCCGTTTACCTTCACACCTTGTTGAATATCGCTAAGGGATTCTTCAAATATTTTTTGTGAATACACATTGAATAACAGTGGCGACAATATGCAACCCTGTCTAACGCTTTGTGAAATGGATATCCCTTCTGTTATATCACCATCGATGTTTACATGCGCAGTTTGTTGCCAGTACAAATTTTTAATGCATCGGATTTCCTTGTCATCAATATCAATGTTTTGAAGAATTTCTATAAGTTTTCAAGCGTTGTCGAACGCTTTCTCGTAATCGATAAAACAGAGAAAAACGTCTTTGTGAACGTCTTTACAGTTTTGAACTAAAACTTGAATACATAATAGTCCTTCCCGAGTTCCAAGTCCTTCCTTAAAACCAAATTGTGATTTCCCCATTACTTCTTCGCATTTTTTGTATATTCTGCCGTGCATAATTATTAGAAAAATTTTTAGAGCATATGGCATAAGGCTGATAAGTCTGTATTCACTACATTTTTTTGCATTTTTCTAGTTAGGCAGTGTTATGAAGGTAGATTTTACCCAGTCGTCGGGATATTGTCCAGTATCGTATACATGATTAAACAATTTTACTAATAGATTAGTATTTTCTTCATCAATTAATTTCAAAATTTCAGATGGAATCTCGTGTGGGCCATTTGCCTTATTGTTTTTCATCGATTGTATAGCTTTCTTGACTTCGTCTTTAATTATGTACATTCCAGTTGACATATTTGTAAAATAAATATCATTATTTAGTCTACTGCTATCAGAAAAACGTTTTCAATATATGTTTTCCAAATTCTTTTCTTTTCATTTATGTCAAAAACTATTTCATTATCATCACTAATGAGAAATGAAGGAGAGTTTTTTTCGATAAACTCCTGCAGTCTGTTTCAGTTTTTTGTGTAAATTGAAGTCATCATGTAGTGATTGCAATCGTTCCATTTCTTGGCGTTCATTATTTACCCAAACTGTTTTTGCTGTACGGATCTTACTTCTGATGTCTCTGTTTAATTGCCAATATAGATATTGTTGTGTATTTTTATACTGATGATGTTAATTTATCAATTTCACTATATCTTCGGTCATCCAATGATTTTTATTTCTTTCCTATATGATCCAAGAATTTCTTTCGATGAAGATATAATCGTTGTCTTGAGTTGCTCCCAAATATTATTTGGGTTCCTAGAATCAATACTACTAATGCTATGATTTATTTTATTTTTTAATGAACATTTTATGTCATCATTTCGTAGTTTTTCTAAGTTGAGTTTAAGGCTTGGTTTCTTTTTGCGATTTGATGCTAATCTTATGCAAATTTTCGCCATTAGAATATTATGATTAGATGGTACATCTGCCCCCGGGTAAGTTGTAACTTTCTTAACTGAAGAGCAAAAACGATCATTAATTAGGATGAAGTCTATTTGATTTCTGATAATGTTATAAGGATATATAGTCTACGAGGTGGTAGATTGAACATAGTATTTGAAATCTTTAATTTATATTCTTGACAGATTTGTATTAGTCGACCTCCTCCATCATTTCTTTCACTTAGTCCATACTGGCCCACAACTCCATGAACTTCTGTAATGAACCTTTCTTGTGGTTCTTATAAAACTGGGATTGAACTCAGCCATTGCCAAGGTCCACACAAGAAATTTATTTGGTGGGACCCAGTCACTTTTGATTGCTCTTAACACCTGAACCGAAACAAGCACCTGAACTGTGTTTTAAATTCGATTATAAAATTCAATTTTTAAGTGTTCACAATTTAAAAATACAAATTTTGAAATTTCGATATTATCATATATATATAATCTTTATGTACAAAATTTTTCACTATGTTTGAGAAACTACTAAAATTTCACTATTGACACCGCCGTCTTAGTCACAGAAATTTAGCTGCTGCTGAAGCCAGAACCAGGAGTCTTTCTTTCACGGTTGAACAAAAACAAGAGACCTTCTTCTTGGTGAACGCTCTTTTTAACCATGAACAAGACATGGTCAACGGTGTCAGCTGCAAAAACGTTAAAGTTTGTTGACCCAACATTAAAGCTCCTTTTCTGTACCGCACTGAGCGAAAGTCTAGTTTCGCGGCGAATTTGCATTTCTTTGAGTACCTATTGCAAGTGGTTTTTGTCTGAGTTGCGATCCACTTCTACACCTTTTCTCCACAAAGCTTTCTTCGTTTGACAGGTCTCTTTATCATTACTTTGTTTTGATCTCGTTTGTTTTTTAGCAATGTGTTGTGCCAGTGAACGTGTGTATTTCATTCTGTTAGTTAGAAAATTATTTTATTTTTTTAAATAAAGTTCTAGCAAAAAATAACACCCAACGATAGCTCAAGGTATGTGTCTTATTGTTTTATTCAAAAATTGTTTACGCACTAACCAATAATTTCCATACAATTTCAAGATTGGTCAAATGCAAAAGTTACGTTGTTGGTGGCAGAGGATTACGGTGAGTTTTGTAAGCAGCTATACCCACGGCGTTGTAACGATCAAATTTTTGGTTGACAAAATTTGGCCGTTACAAACCTTGAATAATGTTTATTTCATGTGATTTGGTCAGTCGCATAAGTTCATTTAATTCAGCATAAAAAGATACTATTTCGTCGTCACTTTTGTCAGCAGTTGGTGCATATACTTGAATAATATTTATATTAAGTGGTTTCATTCCCCAAAGCCCTATCGGATTTGGGAATGAATCCAGTGACAAATTTTGCAATATCCCTTTTCATTAGTATGCCTACTCCATTACGATGATGTTTGTTTTGGTTGCCAGAGTAATAAACCTTTTTGTTTTGAGAAAAGAATTTTCCGCAGTCGGGCCACCATGTTTCGCTTACGACGAGTATATCAATATTGTATTTCTTCATTTCTAAAATCGTGTTAGCTAATTTTTCTGCTTCATACAAGCTTCAAATATTCCATGTTCCAATGTTTAAAGTTTGTTTAGTTTTATCTTCGGGGATTCTTAGCACCCTCGTATTGCCGGAGACTGAGGGCCTTGATTGTGGTTGTACTTCCATTGTTACATGATATGCTGGGATATGTACTTCAGTGGTTTCCCGTTGCCTTCTGAAGGGTTTATTGTTTTCCGTCAATACATATTTATATAGCGAGCCAAATACATTTGGCCGCTTTCAGCCGTACCTCAAGTATCAGACGCTGAAACGTTGTGGATTGCTTTTGGCTTCGATATTCACTACCGCCGGCATCGCTCTCTAGATCATCATATCTACTAAGCTCCTTCATCGCGTCAAAATAGCAATCCTCGAAGATCTATTGCACAAAAAAAGTTTCCTAATGAAAATGATAACGAGATACAACCAGATACTTTCATTAGCGGCATACACTATATCGAATAAATTTTTACTTCAGACCTAAAAAATAAATAATACAATTAATTTGAAAATATTTATTAAGTAAATAATAAATATTTTAAAAAAATCAATTTTATGTTTTTTTACGTGGAATTCTTGTTAAAAATTACAAAATTTCCAATACAAATAAATGGATTAATATTATGAATAGATAGTCACTAAATAGATCAATTAAATAATAAAATAATAATTTACAATACTACACTATTCTGTATTATACTGTACTACAATATATGTTATAGAAAATTTTTTGTGTCAGAGACTTTATGTGTTGAAACGAAGCAAAGTCCGTGTTTCAGTTTTGACTTGGTATTGTCGTCCATTGATATACATATTTCGATATCATAAAAGTGCTTATTACAATATATTATATGATTCGAAATATTTTTAGTAGGTGGGAAGTACCAAACAACAAGTGTGAATCTTAAGAAATGTCGTTGTGGATTCGTTGGACCTGGTCTCTAAAAACATGACAAGGTACAACATATAGAAAGAATTGTGCAAAAATATTATATATATTTTAGGTTGAAGTAATAATTTTTAAGTAAATTTTAGTAAAATACAAAATAAGTCTTGAGACTAGTTTGTTTTAGGCCATTTAAGTTTAATCTGTTCTAGTAATCTTTTTAATTGATGATAAATCAATAAAATTTAAAAATCTTTATATTTCTGTGTTTAGATAGTATATCAATATTTGTAAAATTTTGTTTTTGTAAAAAACGGATTTAGAACATTTTATCCTTGAAATATTGAAATATTTGTAAATAATCTTTAACTATAACACCGATACTTAGGAATATAATTTGCACCACTACAATAACAAATAACAGAAATAATATAATAAATTTTTAAAGTTTCATTCAGATTTTCGTGACATTTGCTGAGTAATTGTATTCATAACTCTTTAAGTTGAATTAGGGGGTTAGTGAAGAAAAGAAACAAGAGCAAATTCTAATGAACGGCTTAACGCGCAACTCAAAAATAAAATGATAAATTTTAGCAAACGCATCATATGTGCAGGTATGATTAAACGAAAAGAAATTTTTCAAGAACATGAAACTTAAGCCGGCAATAAACCATCAAAAACAATGGATCTGGCTTAGTAGACAACATTCCATTAATGAATGGATGATTATTGATATCTGTATTATTTTTTTCTTAACTTCTAACTCTCTTCTTTTCGATGGGTAGTAGGTACTTATGGACTTAAACGTAGTTACGCCCATGTATTAAATATTCTTAACTAGTATTTGTTCTTGTAATATATATAGCATTGATATAGAGTATTTGGTATTTCGTATTTACAACCTTAATAGAAAATATTTATACATTCCTCTCGCATGACTTTTTAAAAGTGTAAAAGAGTGACACAACACCTCAGACTTTATCAATCACAACTCAACGTGAGATACGTAAAGAGCTCCAAATCTGATACGACTATTTACATTTTCATTAACAATAATTTGAATAGAAATTAAATAATGGCTGAAGTATTCGAATCTAACTTTTCAATTCGTTCTATATTATCAGACACAAAGTCCTCTTTGGAGATAGAGAGTAATACTTCGACGGAAGAATGGGCCATAAGTTCATGTGATATTACTTCTTCAGATGAAACATTATCGGATGAATCTACATTCACTAATGAGAAACCAGCGTATACATACAGTTCACTGATTGTTATGGCCATACGTAGCAGTCCTGATAAACGTTTAACATTGGGCGGGATATGTGAGTGGATAGCTAATAACTTTCCGTACTATCAAAATAACAGAAACAAGTGGCAGAATTGCATTCGGCACAATCTAAGCTTGAATAAATATTTTGTGCGAATACCTCGGGCGTTGGATGATCCAGGACGCGGTCACTATTGGGCAATAGATCCATCAGCGGAAGACGTAACTATTGGGGAAACCACTGGCCGCTTACGTCGGAATAATAATTCAACGTTATATGATTCAAGAGCAACTTTACATTGCGGTGGTGGTTACTCATACCGACATCCTTAAACGCTGTGTATTTTCCGACTCAAAATGAAGTTCACTTTGTACAAGAAGCTGTACTACAAAAACAACAAGCTTGAAACAACTTTCACCCCCAGCTTCCAACTGAAGACCGAATTGCAGTACAACATCAATTTCAAGTTCAACAAACACTTTCTGCTGAGTGTGGGTGCAATCTCCAACAATGGGAGACTTCCAATGTAATATAATTCAAGGAAATAATTTTTTAATTTATTTATTTCATAAAGAAACTGTTAATTTGTACATAGTAATAATATGATATAAGATATTTTGGTAATTGTAATTGTTCAATGTATATAAATTTCATAATATATTAATAGATGTGAATGCTTAAGCAAATTTCTTCTGTTTTTTATTTAAAAAATGATTAATATTTTATTTGCATAAGGTAATTGGGAAGATATTTCAAACATTTGAAAATTAAGTAGTAATGTAATATTATTGAATTATCCTAATACTCGTTCATAAACTAAGAAAACATATTTATTAGATTGTCAAACTGAGAAGTTCTGGACAAAGTTGAATGGACCGATGTAATTGGGGTATTGAGCTATGATATGAATCGAAAATTCAACAATGCGGATTATATATTTTATATATATTTCTCCATTGTGAATTTTTTTGGTATTAAAATTAAATTGAATTTATAAGTTTTGTAGATGATTTATTCATGAATTGAATTTTCCAACTTAAATAAACAGATATTATAAGAATTAAAACTTCATTTATGTGCTTTCACATTAGAAACTGGAGAAAATATGGTAGATATATTTATTTTTCATTAATTTATTTTCAGTCCAGCAGTAGATACATCACACACACTCATAAATTATTTATTATTTATATAATATTTTTGAGTAAGTTTCCAGCCTTATATAATAACGAAAGATAGAAGATCTATTGTACAAAAAAAGTTTCCTAATGAAAATGATAACGAGATACAACCAGATATTTCATTAGCGGCATATATCATATCGAATAAATTTTTACTTCAGACCTAAAAAATAAATAATACAATTAATTTGAAAATATTTATTAAGTAAATAATAAATATTTTAAAAATATCAATTTTATGTTTTTTTACGTGGAATTCTTGTTACAAATTACAAAATTTCCAATACAAATAAATGGATTAATATTATGAATAGATAGTTAGTAAATTAATAATTTGCTGTACTACAATAGTCTTTATTATATTTTGCTACTATATATGTTATACCTATATATGTTACGTTTTTCTTGTTATATTTTTGTCTAATTTTTTTAATAGTGATATAATGAGAAATTGAGAACTATGCTTTTACCGTAAAATATGGCACATGAATTTATGTTTCGTGTACGTTAGTTCTTGTCCGTAAGAACTGAGAATTGTTGATAACATAAATCGATATTTAACCAGGTAGGCTTGTTTTGGAAATTATAGTGTAAGTAGGTATAATCCGTAAGACAGTTTAAAGTCTTTTTTATGGAGTTGACTGTAACGGCAACAATTTATACTACTGAACCCATTTTTACTGGAGACCGTAGTCTATGAGTTATATAGTATTGTTCACGAAAAAGTTTCATATATGTAGTTGTGTAACACATGACGAGTTTTGCCATGAAGGATATTCGAACTAATTTGGTTCACAGGCAGTAATGCATTTACTATGGTCAGTCAAGTCTGGTGCTTCGGTGTAGGTTTGTTGAGTTGGTGTCTTGCTCTTGTATTGTGACGATTCAAAGAAATTTATGTGATTATTGCGCTTATATTTGTACTATAACCTTTTGTTATATGATTGTCAATTAAGTAAATGTAACCAACATGTGATATATATATATATATGTATATTTATATATATAATCAAAAATTGTCAAAAAATTTAAATCTCACATTTTTGATCCATTTAGCAGTTTTTATAATTGTATTTTATTGTTAAATCATATGTAACTTATTAATATTATTTTCTATTTTGAACATTACTAGAAGAGTTCTTACTTATACAGAATTTCAGTAAACTTAAAGCAATATTTTATGTATGAGTGTGATTTAGGGAATTAATAGAAATGATGGAGCATAAAATTTTTACGAGAATATCTAAAAATAAACACTATTGAAGCTTTGTTATTTCCTTTGTCAAGAAACTGTATCATTAAAATGACATTAAACCAAAATATATTACATTCCCTGAATTTAAGTATCTCAGTAACTGGAAAATCCATTAGAAACTGCAAGCATGCTAGCAGGACATATTAACATTTGACGAGTTTTTTATTACAAAATGAAGCAGGCTGTATAAATTCAAATAACAAACTGAGTCTGTAAAAATATGAAAAATTAAATGTGAAAAGAATGAAGTTTCGCAAAACTGCTTAAAATTTAAGTAAGAATTTAAGTAAAAATTAATGCGATTTTTTTTTCTGTATAAACATAAACATCTTAAATGTAAGAAATCAGCCTAGATATGAATGATATCTGAATTTGAATATTTTTTTGAAATTCCATTAAAATATTTTTTATTTTGTTTTTTAAATATTACATTTTTATTGTGCCAATTTATAAACTTGATTAAACTAAAGGCAACCATTCAGTTTTGCTATATCGAATAAGGGTTTCCATAAGCTTCTCGTACATTTGGAATATGAACTTTTATAGTACCAAAGATTAAGTGAAACTTCAAAAGTGCCTTAAGGTTGTCAAAATCTTCAAGCATCTAAATTAAATTTACATAGATCGAGTATTTATTGGTCATTTTAATTGGCTTCAAAGCCTTTACTTTTTAAGATGTTCAAATGGCATCATTTTGTATTTATTTCATTTTTCATTTCAATTAATTTAAAACTGCTCTTGACTTACGATTTTATTTAGATTGATTCAAGTATAGCTTTGTGTAGAAAATGAAAAGGCCATAGAATATTTTTGTAACCGTTTCTTGTTTTAATTTTTAATAAATTTGTAATAATGCAGTTTCATTATTATAGTTAATAATAGTTAATCTGCTATAGTGTAAACACTTAAATGTAATTGTACACTTATCGTTAATTGAGATCAGATAATTGTAATTTGTGCTTGCGGTATAAATTTACATTGATTGGGAAAGTTAGTACTTTATATTATAACTTCATTTTTAAAAAGAAAACTCATTATGGTTTTTTTTATATTATACAAAACAGTAAGTGCTACTATGGTTCTTGTCAGTGCGCACAGCAATTTGAAACACTGTTTCCACATGGCTCCCGGTAGTTAGCTACAATCACCGGTGTGTAGAAAACCAATTCTGTTTCTAATGAAAACATAATAAAGACTCTAAATGGTTATGAGAATTGTGATTGACGAATATGCATCTATAAAATTTGAAATCGAAGATTTTCTCTCTCCTGAATATGTAGTGTAGGGTAGAAAACTATTTAAAATGATCAAATGGCGATATACACTCTATATGTCATGTCACTAAGCAAGAATGCAGAATCGAATTTGCGGTTAGTCATAGCTTGTTACATTCGGTATTTACAATTATCTTAATCAATTAAAGGATTACTGCAATCTGTATGGACAGAATTCTTTTTCATCAACTTTGTTTATGCACATGGCTCCATAGACGATAATGATTGTGAAATTAAGAAGACTTTCTAGAAAAAGTTTGAACAGAAGTAAAAACACTGTCTCTATTAT
>NC_051846.1:227287736-227293175 GCF_002237135.1 Teleopsis dalmanni | reverse complement strand
ATAATTTCATAGCGGTTGCTTTCAATTAAGTATTTTAAATATAAATAATAAATTCTTCTATGCATCTATTTTATATTACTTCTTTTATCATAGTTGTATTGTATATAAATCAAAAATTTTCCGAAATTTTTTTTATTTACGCATTAGAACTTTTAACACGTAATACAATCTCAAGGAAATATTCACAAATAATCAACTAATCTGTCTTATCTGTCAAATAAAAATAACAATATCCATATTTAACTAATGTTACTGCATTTCAAAAACAAGTGACCCACAAAACGCCGATTACTTTTTGCCCAAACTAACCGTTTATGGATGAGAACTCGTACCAACAGTAATGATTTATAATACACTTTCTGCACATTAAGAGTATTGTTTTTTTTTTGTTTTGTTATAACTGTGGTCAAGAAGTTTTTTAATCAAAACTGTCCAAATTTTAAGAACACTAGAACAAAGAGATACGAGTTTAACTAATAGTTCGGTGTATGAAATAGATATGAAGCTCTTATATGAAAACTTGTTTATAATTAAAGTTTTAAGCTTTAAAATATTTAGAGTTAAGAATATAAATCTGTTATCATACCAAATATTTACAATTCATTATCAGATAAAGTTTTTAAATAATTTATGATTTACATTTCCGCACACGGTCTACGCCAGTTCCAGTTCAAGTTCAAGGCGAAGATCAGCATTCACTCACGTTTCTTTGCGAATTCGGTAAAAACCACAGTGATAAGCGCGAGTGCTGGCATTTATAATTCCAAAGAGATCTCCAAAAATTTATTGATAAATTCGCGCATTATATTAAATCCATATTCTCACTAAACCCAGATAAGTTGAAGAAATGTCTTAAAATAATAAAATAAAATTTATATAAAAGCAAACTACGGTAAAATGTAAACATTATGGTTAAGCGCGTCTTATAAGCAAGCGTTACAAAAAACAAAAAAAATATATATAAAAAAAAAATAAAAAAAAAAAATAAGTGTAATGAAACGTAGAAGAATTTTGCTGGCGGCAGCATTTCTGGCCGCATGTGCGGTGCTCGTGCATAGCAAGCCTCAAGATTTACTTGGGGGTTTGAGAGACATTGATGTGACAAATAATGATATAACCGAACAAAAAGGTAAGATTTTGGATGTCAGAACTAAATAAGAATTTTTACTTGTTCTTATACAAAGTTCATACTTGCACAAGTGCAGCTAATTATTAATCTCTACTTCTCTCAGTGAACGATAAGAGTAATGGTGATATCATAAAACCAATAATCCAAACGATTCTCAAACTTAATGTGTTAAAAAATTCTGACAAAACTGTGATTGGAGGTGGTGGAAAAGGTCCGGGTATTAACAATGATAAGATAACAAAGCAAGAGAGTAAGAGAGGAAATTGAAATAAAATTGTGATGATATTAATTAAAAAAAATTCTTAGTTACAAAAAAAGAGACTAGCGAGGGGATTAGTGATCTAATTGATGCTAATTTGCAAACTATAGGCAATGTAAATGCACTGAATAAAGATAAAGAAACATCAATTGGGCGCGGGAATGGCATACGAAACAATGGATTTACTGGGCAATCAAGTAATTGATAAGTGATATGAATATTTGAAGTGATTAGAACTACATACATTTTTTTTAGTTAAAACTGATGAGACTAAAAAAGGAGGCTCAATAGATATTCTTGATTTGAATAATCAAGCAATCGTCTTAGTCGATTTATTAAATAATAACGACCAAACAAATATAAACAAAGGAGGAAAACCCGGTATAGCAAATGGCATTATAAATAATTCTGTAGCAAAACAAAATCGTAAGTTTAGTAAAAATACCAAATTTTAAAACAAAAGTTAAAGAATATTGAAAAACCCATTTCTTAGAGGAGCGCACCCAAACTTTCGAAAAAGGTACTCACCTTCAGGGTGTTGACTTTGGTGGTCAACTTTTGATAGACACAGATGTTGCTAACACTGATAATCAGAAGGATTCAGGACCTGGCGGTATTAAAAACAAAGAAGTAGCAAGTCAAAAAAGTAATGTTAACATAATATGCAATATTTTTAGAATCTAGTACAAAGTATATAAATTTTTAGTAAAAAAGACTAAAACATTAAAAGAAGGAGCCCATGTAATAACTCTAGCTGAAATTGGACCACAAATTATGTTAAAAGCGAATGTAGTAAATGAAGCAAAACAAATTATAGACTTTATAAATCCAGATCCTTCTAAACCTCCAAAACCAGGGCATGAAGACGACGATTGTGTTGAAAATGTTGAAATAACTAAGCAAGAACGTAAGTAAATATTAACACAGCAAGATTTCTAAATTACAGTATATTTAATTGTGATTGTAGAAGAAAAAGAACTTATAATGGAGGGTAATGCTAAACAACTTACTGGTGCTAAACTTGATCAACAAGCAATTATTGATCTAAACATAGCTAGTAAAGTCATACAAAAAATTAAGTGTAAGTCACGAAAAACTACAACAAAAAAGCCAACTACATCAACAAGAAAACCAACACATAAGCCAACCACGTCAACTAGAAAACCGACACGTAAGCCAACTACGACTACGCGAAAGCCAACAACGACTACACGAAAGCCAACAACAACTACGCGAAAGCCAACTCGTAAGCCAACAACGACTACGCGAAAGCCAACAACGACTACACGAAAGCCAACAACAACTACGCGAAAGCCAACTCGTAAGCCAACAACGACTACGCGAAAGCCAACTCGTAAGCCAACAACGAGTACTCCAAAGCCAACTCGTAAGCCAACTCGAAAACCAACACGAAGACCAACAAGAAGACCAACACGGAGACCTACACGGAAACCAACACGAAAACCAACTACAACAACGCAAAGGCCGACAACTTCAACTCCAACACCAACGACGTCAACATCAACTTCAACATCAACATTAACTTCAACTTCAACATCAACTACTTCTACTCCAACACCAACCACACCTTCTACATCAACTTCAACTCCAACACCAACTACACCAACAACTTCAACTCCAACACCAACTACACCAACAACTTCAACTCCAACTCCAACACCAACCACATCAACTTCAACTTCAACTCCAACACCAACGCCAACTACACCAACTACATCAACCTCAACTCCAACTCCTACTACACCAACAACTTCCACTCCAACACCGACGACCTCTACTCCAACGCCGACAACATCAACGTCAACATCAACACCAACACCTACACCAACAACTTCAACTACTCAACAACCGCCTAAAAGTACAACACCACGACGACGTTGCTATCGTCGTTATTGTCGTAAGTGGCGTAACAGACCCATATACAGATGCTGTACAAACTGTGATGGACTTTCAGCATATCCTCGCCCTAAATATAGCTATCATTCCTACGCATCAAAGAAGTACCCATAAAATCTTCATTAATTTCTGTATCGATCATTTAAGCTTTTCTTTTTATATTTTTCTACAGTTTTATAAATTTATAGTTATAGGAATTTATATGAATAAATATTTTGTTATTTGTATATACAACCAAATATTATCAGTTTTTTTTCGGATTAAAAGCCTGATCTGGGCGTCCAATGTGTTTAGCATCATTAGTTATAAGATGATTTTGAAATAGCAGCGATATGAAACCGTTTCTATTCGATGATTTAAATATATGTCAAGATTTTTACGGAAATAACTGTGACTTATCACTTTTGACATGATCATTTGATATTTAAAATTAATCAAGTTGAACATTTCGTCATCGATAGGTGTGTCAAGAGTTTCATTTAATATAATAACCACTTCGTGCAAGTGCATAGCAAAGGCTTTAGATTTTTCCTTACTGAATTTGGAACGCTGAACAAGAATGACTGCAGTTGTTCTTGCAGAACGGTTCATATATTTGGTGCCTGTCCGTAAACTGCACTGATCATCTGCACAAAAGCGTTTAATAAGTTTGCTTAAGCTACATTCTCAATTTTTCTCAAGTTTTCTCAATATAGTTTTCAAGTCACTAGCATTAGCTAGTTTGTAGCTTAAATGTGTTACTTTCAACTTTCTACTAAGTTTTCATTACTTTTCTATTAGAGGTCTAAATTTAACTGGTAAATGCAGTTGTTATTAGATGCTATTGAATGTATTATTTATAATAATGCTAAATGCAAGAGATTGTGAAGTAAAAAATTGAATCGGTTGAATGTTTCATAAAAAAATGTGATATTATCTGTTTGGTGGGACATCAATGAAATCATTTCTTTTTGTTTTTAACTTTTAAAATATCAATATAATGATTAATTTAGAAGTCTACTGTCATCATTTGGATAAATTGAGTGATTCACTTTAACAGATAAAACCAGAACTGATTAATACAAAAGGTCAAATATTCCACTAATATATTACAACATCTCACACAAGTTTGGTTATATGCTAAAAAGCACTTACAGTTTGCATGATATATACTATCACATATTCCATCATATTCTGGTCGTATTATATTCTTCAGATCTGGTGCTAATCGATTATTATATGTTTTAGTCTTTATAATATTTTTTAGTGGATAAAATTTTTGCTTCAAATAAGAAGGACAGATCTCTAGGTCAATCTGGTCCCACCATATTCTTCAGATGTGGTTACATCCGATTATTATATTTTCGAGCATTATAATATTTTTTAGTAGGTAAAACTTTTAGAAAACAGATCTCTAGGTCGACCTGATCGAAATTGGATAAAAAACGTACCAGTCAGCTACTTCAACTAAGGCGGAACCTGCTCAGCACTCCGGTATCGGTGCTGACGGACCAATGCATAATAGGGAGGCATATAGGGTCAGACTGGCAGACTGGGTCTACCCTATAAAGTCGCAGCTGTGGTTCTGAGAATGGAAAGAAAACTCTCTAAATCTCATCTGTTCGTACCAACGCTATGATTGTGTTACCACAAGTGGTTAATTTTTGAGCTCAAGTGGGCTTTTTAGACACTCCAACCGAACCTGCTCTAAGATGGTTAGAAATTACCTGCAAAAGATTTTCGGCAACAATTAAAAAAATTTTTACCAGTGTGGAAATAATGATACGGTCAGATACATAACAAAAAATATTGGATTAAATTGGACCAATAAATATATATATTTTCGAAATATATTACAACTATTTAAGATCCAGCATTTGCATACTTTCAATGGCTGCAGACGATTCACATTTTTTTTTTAAATTATGAGTTTGAGTTTGATTTTAATGTCAATAAGACATACACAATATAGTTAAGTAATTGCCATAAAGCAATTACAGACAGCACAAAATCTGGCTTTAAGAAGACTAATTAAGATTCCTTAGTATATTAAAATAACAGACATGCATAGAGATCTAAAGATCGACTCAGTGAAAAAATACATCAAGGACAGAGCCCTAAAATTATTCACAAAAGTTGATACGTTGCCCAACAC
>NC_051846.1:227273617-227287636 GCF_002237135.1 Teleopsis dalmanni | reverse complement strand
TAGATCAATTAAATAACAAAATAATAATTTGGTATACTACACTATTCTGTATTATACTGTACTACAATATATGTTATAGAAAATTTTTTGTGTCAGAGACTTTATGTGTTGAAACGAAGCAAAGTCCGTGTTTCAGTTTTGACTTGGTATTGTCGTCCATTGATATACATATTTCGATATCATAAAAGTGCTTATTACAATATATTATATGATTCGAAATATTTTTAGTAGGTGGGAAGTACCAAACAACAAGTGTGAATCTTAAGAAATGTCGTTGTGGATTCGTTGGACCTGGTCTCTAAAAACATGAGAAGGTACAATATATAGAAAGTATTGTGCAAAAATATTATATATATCTTAGGTTGAAGTAATAATTTTTAAGTAAATTTTAGTAAAATACAAAATAAGTCTTGAGACTAGTTTGTTTTAGGCGATTTAAGTTTAATCTGTTCTAGTAATCTTTTTAATTGATGATAAATCAATAAAATTTAAAAATTTTTATATCTCTGTGTTTAGATAGTATATCAATATTTGTAAAATTTTGTTTTTGTAAAAAACGGATTTAGAACATTTTATCCTTGAAATATTGAAATATTGAAATATTTGTAAATAATCTTTAACTATAACACCGATACTTAGGAATATAATTTGCACCACTACAATAACAAATAACAGAAATAATATAATAAATTTTTAAAGTTTCATTCAGATTTTCGTGACATTTGCTGAGTAATTGTATTCATAACTCTTTAAGTTGAATTAGGTGGTTAGTGAAGAAAAGAAACAAGAGCAAATTCTAATGAACGGCTTAACGCGCAACTCAAAAATAAAATGATAAATTTTAGCAAACGCATCATATGTGCAGGTATGATTAAACGAAAAGAAATTTTTCAAGAACATGAAACTTAAGCCGGCAATAAACCATCAAAAACAATGGATCTGGCTTAGTAGACAACATTCCATTAATGAATGGATGATTATTGATATCTGTATTATTTTTTTCTTAACTTCTAACTCTCTTCTTTTCGATGTGTAGTAGGTAGCACATATAGCCGGTATGTAGGAAGTACTTATGGACTTAAACGTAGTTACGCCCATGTATTAAATAGTATTAACTAGTTCTTGTTCTTGTAATATATATATAGCATTGATATAGAGTATTTGGTATTTCGTACTTACAACCTTAATAGAAAATATTTATATATTCCTCTCGCATGACTTTTTAAAAGTATAAAAGAGGGACACAACACCCAGACTTTATCAATCACAACTCAACGTGAGATAAGTAAAGAGCTCCAAATCTGATACGACTATTTACATTTTCATTAACAATAATTTGAATAGAAATTAAATAATGGCTGAAGTATTCGAATCTAACTTTTCAATTCGTTCCATATTATCGGACACAAAGTCCTCTTTGGAGATAGAGAGTAATACTTCGACGGAAGAATGGGCCATAAGTTCATGTGATATTACTTCTTCAGATGAAACATTATCGGATGAATCTACATTCACTAATGAGAAACCAGCGTATACATACAGTTCACTGATTGTTATGGCCATACGTAGCAGTCCTGATAAACGTTTAACATTGGGCGGGATATGTGAGTGGATAGCTAATAACTTTCCGTACTATCAAAATAACAGAAACAAGTGGCAGAATTGCATTCGGCACAATCTAAGCTTGAATAAATATTTTGTGCGAATACCTCGGGCGTTAGATGATCCAGGACGCGGTCACTATTGGGCAATAGATCCATCAGCGGAAGACGTAACTATTGGGGAAACCACTGGCCGCTTACGTCGGAATAATAATTCAACGTTAAATGATTCAAGAGCAATTTTACATTGCGGTGGTGGTTACTCGTACGGACATCCTTATCACCAAAGCAACACAATACCGTTTAACTCTCATTACTCTCATTACTCTCCAAACGCTTTGTATTTTCCGACTCCAGATGAAGTTCGTTTTGTACAAGAAGCTGTACTACAAAAACAACATCAAATTCAAGTTCAACAAACACTTTCTGCTGAGTGTGGGTGCAATCTGCAACAATGTACTATGTATGGGGGACTTCCAATGTAATATAATTCAAGGAAATAATTTTTTAATTTATTTATTTCATAAAGAAACTGTTAATTTGTACATAGTAATAATATGATATAAGATATTTTGGTAATTGTAATTGTTCAATGTATATAAATTTCATAATACATATATTAATAGATGTGAATGCTTAAGCAAATTTTTTCTGTTTTTTATTTAAAAAATGATTAATATTTTATTTGCATAAGGTAATTGGGAAGAAAGGTCTCTAAAGATCGAAGATCTATTGTACAAAAAAAGTTTCCTAATGAAAATGATAACGAGATACAACCAGATATTTCATTAGCGGCATATACCATATCGAATAAATTTTTACTTCAGACCTAAAAAATAAATAATACAATTAATTTGAAAATATTTATTAAGTAAATAATAAATATTTTAAAAATATCAATTTTATGTTTTTTTACGTGGAATTCTTGTTACAAATTACAAAATTTCCAATACAAATAAATGGATTAATATTATGAATAGATAGTCAGTAAATAGATCAATTAAATAGTAAAATAATAATTTACAATACTACACTATTCTGTATTATACTGCACTACATATATGTTATAGAAAATTTTTTGTGTCAGAGACTTTATGTGTTGAAACGAAGCAAAGTCCGTGTTTCAGTTTTGACTTGGTATTGTCGTCCATTGATATACATATTTCGATATCATAAAAGTGCTTATTACAATATATTATATGATTCGAAATATTTTTAGTAGGTGGGAAGTACCAAACAACAAGTGTGAATCTTAAGAAATGTCGTTGTGGATTCGTTGGACCTGGTCTCTAAAAACATGAGAAGGTACAATATATAGAAAGAATTGTGCAAAAATATTATATATATCTTAGGTTGAAGTAATAATTTTTAAGTAAATTTTAGTAAAATACAAAATAAGTCTTGAGACTAGTTTGTTTTAGACGATTCAAGTTTAATCTGTTCTAATAATCTTTTTAATTGATGATAAATCAATAAAATTTAAAAATCTTTATATCTCTGTGTTTAGATAGTATATTAATATTTGTAAAATTTTGTTTTTGTAAAAAACGGATTTAGAACATTTTATCCTTGAAATATTGAAATATTTGTAAATAATCTTTAACTATAACACCGATACTTAGGAATTTAATTTGCACCACTACAATAACAAACAACAGAAATAATATAATAAATTTTTAAAGTTTCATTCAGATTTTCGTGACATTTGCTGAGTAATTGTATTCATAACTCTTTAAGTTGAATTAGGGGGTTAGTGAAGAAAAGAAACAAGAGCAAATTCTAATGAACGGCTTAACGCGCAACTCAAAAATAAAATGATAAATTTTAGCAAACGCATCATATGTGCAGGTATGATTAAATGAAAAGAAATTTTTCAAGAACACGAAGCTTAAGCCGGCAATAAACCATCAAACACAATGGATCTGGCTTAGTAGACAACATTCCATTAATGAATGGATGATTATTGATATCTGTATTATTTTTTTCTTAACTTCTCTCTTCTTTTCGATGTGTAGTAGGTAGCATATATAGTCGGTATGTAGGAAGTACTTATGGACTTAAACGTAGTTACGCCCATGTATTAAATAGTATTAACTAGTATTTGTTCTTGTAATATATATAGCATTGATATAGAGTATTTGGTATTTCGTACTTACAACCTTAATAGAAAATATTTATATATTCCTCTCGCATGACTTTTTAAAAGTATAAAAGAGGGACACAACACCCAGACTTTATCAATCACAACTCAACGTGAGATAAGTAAAGAGCTCCAAATCTGACACGACTATTTACATTTTCATTAACAATAATTTGAATAGAAATTAAATAATGGCTGAAGTATTCGAATCTAACTTTTCAATTCGTTCCATATTATCGGACACAAAGTCCTCTTTGGAGATAGAGAGTAATAGTTCGACGGAAGAATGGGCCATAAGTTCATGTGATATTACTTCTTCAGATGAAACATTATCGGATGAATCTACATTCACTAATGAGAAACCAGCGTATACATACAGTTCACTGATTGTTATGGCCATACGTAGCAGTCCTGATAAACGTTTAACATTGGGCGGGATATGTGAGTGGATAGCTAATAACTTTCCGTACTATCAAAATAACAGAAACAAGTGGCAGAATTGCATTCGGCACAATCTAAGCTTGAATAAATATTTTGTGCGAATACCTCGGGCGTTGGATGATCCAGGACGCGGTCACTATTGGGCAATAGATCCATCAGCGGAAGACGTAACTATTGGGGAAACCACTGGCCGCTTACGTCGGAATAATAATTCAACGTTATATGATTCAAGAGCAACTTTACATTGCGGTGGTGGTTACTCATACCGACATCCTTAAACGCTGTGTATTTTCCGACTCAAAATGAAGTTCACTTTGTACAAGAAGCTGTACTACAAAAACAACAAGCTTGAAACAACTTTCACCCCCAGCTTCCAACTGAAGACCGAATTGCAGTACAACATCAATTTCAAGTTCAACAAACACTTTCTGCTGAGTGTGGGTGCAATCTCCAACAATGGGAGACTTCCAATGTAATATAATTCAAGGAAATAATTTTTTAATTTATTTATTTCATAAAGAAACTGTTAATTTGTACATAGTAATAATATGATATAAGATATTTTGGTAATTGTAATTGTTCAATGTATATAAATTTCATAATATATTAATAGATGTGAATGCTTAAGCAAATTTCTTCTGTTTTTTATTTAAAAAATGATTAATATTTTATTTGCATAAGGTAATTGGGAAGAAAGGTCTCTAAAGATCGAAGATCTATTGTACAAAAAAAGTTTCCTAATGAAAATGATAACGAGATACAACCAGATATTTCATTAGCGGCATATACCATATCGAATAAATTTTTACTTCAGACCTAAAAAATAAATAATACAATTAATTTGAAAATATTTGTTAAGTAAATAATAAATATTTTAAAAATATCAATTTTATGTTTTTTTACGTGGAATTCTTGTTACAAATTACAAAATTTCCAATACAAATAAATGGATTAATATTATGAATAGATAGTCAGTAAATAGATCAATTAAATAATAAAATAATAAATTACAATACTACACTATTCTGTATTATACTGCACTACAATATATGTTATAGAAAATTTTTTGTGTCAGAGACTTTATGTGTTGAAACGAAGCAAAGTCCGTGTTTCAGTTTTGACTTGGTGTTGTCGTCCATTGATATACATATTTCGATATCATAAAAGTGCTTATTACAATATATTATATGATTCGAAATATTTTTAGTAGGTGGGAAGTACCAAACAACAAGTGTGAATCTTAAGAAATGTCGTTGTGGATTCGTTGGACCTGGTCTCTAAAAACATGAGAAGGTACAACATATAGAAAGAATTGTGCAAAAATATTATATATATCTTAGGTTGAAGTAATAATTTTTAAGTAAATTTTAGTAAAATACAAAATAAGTCTTGAGACTAGTTTGTTTTAGGCGATTTAAGTTTAATCTGTTCTAGTAATCTTTTTAATTTAAAATCTTTATATCTCTGTGTTTAGATAGTATATCAATATTTGTAAAATTTTGTTTTTGTAAAAAACGGATTTAGAACATTTTATCCTTGAAATATTGAAATATTTGTAAATAATCTTTAACTATAACACCGATACTTAGGAATATAATTTGCACCACTACAATAACAAATAACAGAAATAATATAATAAATTTTTAAAGTTTCATTCAGATTTTCGTGACATTTGCTGAGTAATTGTATTCATAACTCTTTAAGTTGAATTAGGGGGTTAGTGAAGAAAAGAAACAAGAGCAAATTCTAATGAACGGCTTAACGCGCAACTCAAAAATAAAATGATAAATTTTAGCAAACGCATCATATGTGCAGGTATGATTAAACGAAAAGAAATTTTTCAAGAACATGAAACTTAAGCCGGCAATAAACCATCAAAAACAATGGATCTGGCTTAGTAGACAACATTCCATTAATGAATGGATGATTATTGATATCTGTATTATTTTTTTCTTAACTTCTAACTCTCTTCTTTTCGATGTGTAGTAGGTAGCACATATAGCCGGTATGTAGGAAGTACTTATGGACTTAAACGTAGTTACGCCCATGTATTATATAGTATTAACTAGTTCTTGTTCTTGTAATATATATATAGCATTGATATAGAGTATTTGGTATTTCGTACTTACAACCTTAATAGAAAATATTTATATATTCCTCTCGCATGACTTTTTAAAAGTATAAAAGAGGGACACAACACCCAGACTTTATCAATCACAACTCAACGTGAGATAAGTAAAGAGCTCCAAATCTGATACGACTATTTACATTTTCATTAACAATAATTTGAATAGAAATTAAATAATGGCTGAAGTATTCGAATCTAACTTTTCAATTCGTTCTATATTATCGGACACAAAGTCCTCTTTGGAGATAGAGAGTAATACTTCGACGGAAGAATGGGCCATAAGTTCATGTGATATTACTTCTTCAGATGAAACATTATCGGATGAATCTACATTCACTAATGAGAAACCAGCGTATACATATAGTTCACTGATTGTTATGGCCATACGTAGCAGTCCTGATAAACGTTTAACATTGGGCGGGATATGTGAGTGGATAGCTAATAACTTTCCGTACTATCAAAATAACAGAAACAAGTGGCAGAATTGCATTCGGCACAATCTAAGCTTGAATAAATATTTTGTGCGAATACCTCGGGCGTTAGATGATCCAGGACGCGGTCACTATTGGGCAATAGATCCATCAGCGGAAGACGTAACTATTGGGGAAACCACTGGCCGCTTACGTCGGAATAATAATTCAACGTTAAATGATTCAAGAGCAACTTTACATTGCGGTGGTGGTTACTCGTACGGACATCCTTATCACCAAAGCAACACAATACCGTTTAACTCTCATTACTCTCATTACTCTCCAAACGCTGTGTATTTTCCGACTCCAGATGAAGTTCGTTTTGTACAAGAAGCTGTACTACAAAAACAACATCAATTTCAAGTTCAACAAACACTTTCTGCTGAGTGCGGGTGCAATCTCCAACAATGTACTATGTATGGGGGACTTCCAATGTAATATAATTCAAGGAAATAATTTTTTAATTTATTTATTTCATAAAGAAACTGTTAATTTGTACATAGTAATAATATGATATAAGATATTTTGGTAATTGTAATTGTTCAATGTATATAAATTTCATAATATATTAATAGATGTGAATGCTTAAGCAAATTTTTTCTGTTTTTTATTTAAAAAATGATTAATATTTTATTTGCATAAGGTAATTGGGAAGGAAGGTCTCTAAAGATCGAAGATCTATTGTACAAAAAAAGTTTCCTAATGAAAATGATAACGAGATACAACCAGATATTTCATTAGCGGCATATACCATATCGAATAAATTTTTACTTCAGACCTAAAAAATAAATAATACAATTAATTTGAAAATATTTATTAAGTAAATAATAAATATTTTAAAAATATCAATTTTATGTTTTTTTTACGTGGAATTCTTGTTACAAATTACAAAATTTCCAATTCAAATAAATGGATTAATATTATGAATAGATAGTTAGTAAATAGATCAATTAAATAATAAAATAATAATTTACAATACTACACTATTCTGTATTATACTTTACTACAATATATGTTATAGAAAATTTTTTGTGTCAGAGACTTTATGTGTTGAAACGAAGCAAAGTCCGTGTTTCAGTTTTGACTTGGTATTGTCGTCCATTGATATACATATTTCGATATCATAAAAGTGCTTATTACAATATATTATATGATTCGAAATATTTTTAGTAGGTGGGAAGTACCAAACAACAAGTGTGAATCTTAAGAAATGTTGTTGTGGATTCGTTGGACCTGGTCTCTAAAAACATGAGAAGGTACAATATATAGAAAGAATTGTGCAAAAATATTATATATATCTTAGGTTGAAGTAATAATTTTTAAGTAAATTTTAGTAAAATACAAAATAAGTCTTGAGACTAGTTTGTTTTAGGCGATTTAAATTTAATCTGTTCTAGTAATCTTTTTAATTGATGATAAATCAATAAAATTTAAAAATCTTTATATCTCTGTGTTTAGATAGTATATCAATATTTGTAAAATTTTGTTTTTGTAAAAAACGGATTTAGAACATTTTATCCTTGAAATATTGAAATATTTGTAAATAATCTTTAACTATAACACCGATACCTAGGAATATAATTTGCACCACTACAATAACAAATAACAGAAATAATATACTAAATTTTTAAAGTTTCATTCAGATTTTCGTGACATTTGCTGAGTAATTGTATTCATAACTCTTTAAGTTGAATTAGGGGGTTAGTGAAGAAAAGAAACAAGAGCAAATTCTAATGAACGGCTTAACGCGCAACTCAAAAATAAAATGATAAATTTTAGCAAACGCATCATATGTGCAGGTATGATTAAATGAAAAGAAATTTTCAAGAACACGAAGCTTAAGCCGGCAATAAGCCGTCAAAAACAATGGATCTGGCTTAGTAGACAACATTACATTAATGAATGGATGATTATTGATATCTGTATTATTTTTTTCTTAACTTCTAACTCTCTTCTTTTCGATGTGTAGTAGGTAGCACATATAGCCGGTATGTAGGAAGTACTTATGGACTTAAACGTAGTTACGCCCATGTATTAAATAGTATTAACTAGTATTTGTTCTTGTAATATATATAGCATTGATATAGAGTATTTGGTATTTCGTACTTACAACCTTAATAGAAAATATTTATATATTCCTCTCGCATGACTTTTTAAAAGTATAAAAGAGGGACACAACACCCAGACTTTATCAATCACAACTCAACGTGAGATAAGTAAAGAGCTCCAAATCTGATACGACTATTTACATTTTCATTAACAATAATTTGAATAGAAATTAAATAATGGCTGAAGTATTCGAATCTAACTTTTCAATTCGTTCTATATTATCGGACACAAAGTCCTCTTTGGAGATAGAGAGTAATACTTCGACGGAAGAATGGGCCATAAGTTCATGTGATATTACTTCTTCAGATGAAACATTATCGGATGAATCTACATTCACTAATGAGAAACCAGCGTATACATACAGTTCACTGATTGTTATGGCCATACGTAGCAGTCCTGATAAACGTTTAACATTGGGCGGGATATGTGAGTGGATAGCTAATAACTTTCCTTACTATCAAAATAACAGAAACAAGTGGCAGAATTGCATTCGGCACAATCTAAGCTTGAATAAATATTTTGTGCGAATACCTCGGGCGTTAGATGATCCAGGACGCGGTCACTATTGGGCAATAGATCCATCAGCGGAAGACGTAACAATTGGGGAAACCACTGGCCGCTTACGTCGGAATAATAATTCAACGTTAAATGATTCAAGAGCAATTTTACATTGCGGTGGTGGTTACTCGTACGGACATCCTTATCACCAAAGCAACACAATACCGTTTAACTCTCATTACTCTCATTACTCTCCAAACGCTGTGTATTTTCCGACTCCAGATGAAGTTCGTTTTGTACAAGAAGCTGTACTACAAAACCAACATCAATTTCAAGTTCAATAAACACTTTCTGCTGAGTGTGGGTGCAATCTGCAACAATGTACTATGTATGGGGGACTTCCAATGTAATATAATTCAAGGAAATAATTTTTTAATTTATTTATTTCATAAAGAAACTGTTAATTTGTACATAGTAATAATATGATATAAGATATTTTGGTAATTGTAATTGTTTAATGTATATAAATTTCATAATATATTAATAGATGTGAATGCTTAAGCAAATTTTTTCTGTTTTTTATTTAAAAAATGATTAATATTTTATTTGCATAAGGTAATTGGGAAGGAAGGTCTCTAAAGATCGAAGATCTATTGTACAAAAAAAGTTTCCTAATGAAAATGATAACGAGATACAACCAGATATTTCATTAGCGGCATATACCATATCGAATAAATTTTTACTTCAGACCTAAAAAATAAATAATACAATTAATTTGAAAATATTTATTAAGTAAATAATAAATATTTTAAAAATATCAATTTTATGTTTTTTTTACGTGGAATTCTTGTTACAAATTACAAAATTTCCAATTCAAATAAATGGATTAATATTATGAATAGATAGTTAGTAAATAGATCAATTAAATAACAAAATAATAATTTGGTATACTACACTATTCTGTATTATACTGCACTACAATATATGTTATAGAAAATTTTTTGTGTCAGAGACTTTATATGTTGAAACGAAGCAAAGTCCGTGTTTCAGTTTTGACTTGGTATTGTCGTCCATTGATATACATATTTCGATATCATAAAAGTGCTTATTACAATATATTATATGATTCGAAATATTTTTAGTAGGTGGGAAGAACCAAACAACAAGAGTGAATCTTAAGAAATGTCGTTGTGGATTCGTTGGACCTGGTCTCTAAAAACATGAGAAGGTACAACATATAGAAAGAATTGTGCAAAAATATTATATATATCTTAGGTTGAAGTAATAATTTTTAAGTAAATATTAGTAAGATACAAAATAAGTCTTGAGACTAGTTTGTTTTAGGCGATTTAAGTTTAATCTGTTCTAGTAATCTTTTTAATTGATGATAAATCAATAAAATTTAAAAATCTTTATATCTCTGTGTTTAGATAGTACATCAATATTTGTAAAATTTTGTTTTTGTAAAAACGGATTTAGAACATTTTATCCTTGAAATATTGAAATATTTGTAAATAATCTTTAACTATAACACCGATACTTAGGAATATAATTTGCACCACTACAATAACAAATAACAGAAATAATATAATAAATTTTTAAAGTTTCATTCAGATTTTCGTGACATTTGCTGAGTAATTGTATTCATAACTCTTTAAGTTGAATTAGGGGGTTAGTGAAGAAAAGAAACAAGAGCAAATTCTAATGAACGGCTTAACGCGCAACTCAAAAATAAAATGATAAATTTTAGCAAACGCATCATATGTGCAGGTATGATTAAACGAAAAGAAATTTTTCAAGAACATGAAACTTAAGCCGGCAATAAACCATCAAAAACAATGGATCTGGCTTAGTAGACAACATTCCATTAATGAATGGATGATTATTGATATCTGTATTACTTTTTTCTTAACTTCTAACTCTCTTCTTTTCGATGTGTAGTAGGTAGCACATATAGTCGGTATGTAGGAAGTACTTATGGACTTAAACGTAGTTACGCCCATGTATTAAATAGTATTAACTAGTTCTTGTTCTTGTAATATATATATAGCATTGATATAGAGTATTTGGTATTTCGTACTTACAACCTTAATAGAAAATATTTATATATTCCTCTCGCATGACTTTTTAAAAGTATAAAAGAGGGACACAACACCCAGACTTTATCAATCACAACTCAACGTGAGATAAGTAAAGAGCTCGAAATCTGATACGACTATTTACATTTTCATTAACAATAATTTGAATAGAAATTAAATAATGGCTGAAGTATTCGAATCTAACTTTTCAATTCGTTCTATATTATCGGACACAAAGTCCTCTTTGGAGATAGAGAGTAATACTTCGACGGAAGAATGGGCCATAAGTTCATGTGATATTACTTCTTCAGATGAAACATTATCGGATGAATCTACATTCACTAATGAGAAACCAGCGTATACATATAGTTCACTGATTGTTATGGCCATAGGTAGCAGTCCTGATAAACGTTTAACATTGGGCGGGATATGTGAGTGGATAGCTAATAACTTTCCGTACTATCAAAATAACAGAAACAAGTGGCAGAATTGCATTCGGCACAATCTAAGCTTGAATAAATATTTTGTGCGAATACCTCGGGCGTTAGATGATCCAGGACGCGGTCACTATTGGGCAATAGATCCATCAGCGGAAGACGTAACTATTGGGGAAACCACTGGTCGCTTACGTCGGAATAATAATTCAACGTTAAATGATTCAAGAGCAATTTTACATTGCGGTGGTGGTTACTCGTACGGACATCCTTATCACCAAAGCAACACAATACCGTATAACTCTCATTACTCTTCAAATGCTGTGTATTTTCCGACTCCAGAAGAAGTTCCTTTTGTACAAGAAGCTGTACTACAAAAACAACAAGCTTTAAACAACTTTCACCCCCAGCTCCCAACTGAAGACCGAATTGCAGTACAACATCAATTTCAAGTTCAACAAACACTTTCTGCTGAGTGCGGGTGCAATCTCCAACAATGTACTATGTATGGGGGACTTCCAATGTAATATAATTCAAGGAAATAATTTTTTAATTTATTTATTTCATAAAGAAACTGTTAATTTGTACATAGTAATAATATGATATAAGATATTTTGGTAATTGTAATTGTTCAATGTATATAAATTTCATAATATATTAATAGATGTGAATGCTTAAGCAAATTTTTTCTGTTTTTTATTTAAAAAATGATTAATATTTTATTTGCATAAGGTAATTGGGAAGAAAGGTCTCTAAAGATCGAAGATCTATTGTACAAAAAAAGTTTCCTAATGAAAATGATAACGAGATACAACCAGATATTTCATTAGCGGCATATACCATATCGAATATATTTTTACTTCAGACCTAAAAACTAAATAATACAATTAATTTGAAAATATTTATTAAGTAAATAATAAATATTTTAAAAATATCAATTTTATGTTTTTTTACGTGGAATTCTTGTTACAAATTACAAAATTTCCAATACAAATAAATGGATTAATATTATGAATACATAGTCAGTAAATAGATCAATTAAATAATAAAATAATAATTTACAATACTACACTATTCTGTATTATACTGCACTACAATATATGTTATAGAAAATTTTTTGTGTCAGAGACTTTATGTGTTGAAACGAAGCAAAGTCCGTGTTTCAGTTTTGACTTGGTGTTGTCGTCCATTGATATACATATTTCGATATCATAAAAGTGCTTATTACAATATATTATATGATTCGAAATATTTTTAGTAGGTGGGAAGTACCAAACAACAAGTGTGAATCTTAAGAAATGTTGTTGTGGATTCGTTGGACCTGGTCTCTAAAAACATGAGAAGGTACAACATATAGAAAGAATTGTGCAAAAATATTAAATAAATATATATCTTATGTAGGTTGAAGTAATAATTTTTAAGTAAATTTTAGTAAAATACAAAATAAGTCTTGAGACTAGTTTGTTTTAGGCGATTCAAGTTTAATCTGTTCTAGTAATCTTTTTAATTGATGATAAATCAATAAAATTTAAAAATCTTTATATCTCTGTGTTTAGATAGTATATCAATATTTGTAAAATTTTGTTTTTGTAAAAAACGGATTTAGAACATTTTATCCTTGAAATATTGAAATATTTGTAAATAATCTTTAACTATAACACCGATACCTAGGAATATAATTTGCACCACTACAATAACAAATAACAGAAATAATATAATAAATTTTTAAAGTTTCATTCAGATTTTCGTGACATTTGCTGAGTAATTGTATTCATAACTCTTTAAGTTGAATTAGGGGGTTAGTGAAGAAAAGAAACAAGAGCAAATTCTAATGAACGGCTTAACGCGCAACTCAAAAATAAAATGATAAATTTTAGCAAACGCATCATATGTGCAGGTATGATTAAATGAAAAGAAATTTTCAAGAACACGAAGCTTAAGCCGGCAATAAACCATCAAACACAATGGATCTGGCTTAGTAGACAACATTCCATTAATGAATGGATTATTGATATCTGTATTATTTTTTTCTTAACTTCTAACTCTCTTCTTTTCGATGTGTAGTAGGTAGCATATATAGTCGGTATGTAGGAAGTACTTATGGACTTAAACGTAGTTAC
>NC_051846.1:227254732-227273517 GCF_002237135.1 Teleopsis dalmanni | reverse complement strand
TATGTCGGCTTACATTATTATACTGATAAAGAATTACAAGTTACTTCTGAATCAGCTTGCCGTCTCGCTTGCGAAATCGAATCAGAATTTTTATGTCGCTCATTCTTGTATCTTGGACAACCACAAGGTTCTCAATATAACTGCCGTTTGTATCATTTGGATCATAAAACTTTACCCGATGGTCCCTCAACTTATTTGAATCATGAACGTCCACTTATTGATCATGGCGAACCAATTGGTCAATACTTCGAAAATCAATGTGAGAAATCTGCTGCTTCACCACCAGGTACCTTGGATAAATTGGATACATTACCAGTTAGCTTAGACACCACCGAAGATCCTACTTTAAATAATTTAACCAGAAATGATGTGAACTGTGATAAGACTGGCACTTGTTATGATGGTAAGTTGTGCGATTTTTTTTATTATTTATTTATTAAAATTATTTAATTTAACACTATTTGAATTTGAATTTTTTAATTTTTTACTTTTTATATTTTATAATTCTTTTTATTTATTTTGGTTAACAAAAATATATGAACAAAAACATATTTACATAAGAGTTGTTCTAAAATCATGATCTAGAAGTCAAACAAAATTCTTGATATTTATACAGAAAATTTTGATATAAAAAATAAGATTGGGTGTAATTTATTTAGAGTTCATAAAAAGTTATTTAACAAACTTATCTTTTTATTTTGTTTATTAATATTACATTATATTATTCTGGAAGGATTCACTGGAACCTGCTTAATTACACAATTCTGCTGAGCATTTTTATGGACTTAGTTTGTCCATAATTAAGTAAGGTTAGCTTTTAATGGCGTGTCTGTCACAGAGTCCATGTACACCCCCTATGGGCCTATAGCATCAGTTTATGACAGTTATTAGAGGTCCTCAAAAAAGGGTTCTTCAAGAATTTTAACCCTGCTCCTTACCAATGTCGGACATTTGCTCAATAGATAAGACCTTGATTTTTTTTTTCAAATGATATAAAAAAAATCATCAAAAATCATCAGTTAGAATTTCAAGTCTCTGCACTTACCACGCTATTAAGCAATGGCAAATTACATAGAATATAAATATTGGAACGACATTCCGGTAATCGCCAGATGTGTCCTTCTTACAACTAAAAAAGTCGTTTCTCTTTGATAGGCAGAGTCGGATTACCTAAGTGGATATTATTTGAATAATATGGTCGGAGTTCTATTTGACGGAGACGGAGACAGTTGTGATGATAAATTAAATGCTTTATGACTGAAGATTTAACTCTGAGCCCAGAGGAATAGTCACACTATGCTAGTCACTTTCTGAAGTGACCACTTCTTGTTGTCTTCGGGAGCATGAATGTATGAAAAATCTTCTTCTTATTCTATTCATACTCATTCATATTATATCAGAATTATGTAGAGATTCTTGCATTATCACACATATTGCTTTAGTCACATCTCATTCGTTATAGGCATGTGTCATTCAAATTTTCGTTTGTAGCTGCTCTGAGAGCAAACATGGAATGTGAATCCACACTCCGTGAAAAATCTTCGCAGTTCGTATGATCTTCGTACTTTATAGTGTGAAGATCATATAACTGAGAAAATTTTGTAAAAATTTGTATATATAACAAAATATTTAAAATAATGACTAATAAAAAGTTTTTTATGTTGGCAAAAACCTTAAGAACAAATCAAAATTATAAAGAAAAGTGAACTAAAAATATTAAAAACACAACAAAATATTTATTTCACCAGTTTCGGTACACTGCAAAGATACACGCATTGCCGTACAAGTGCGTACTAATAAACCCTTCAATGGACGTATATATGCACTTGGTCGGTCAGAAACTTGTAATATTGATGTCATCAACTCTGATGCTTTCCGCTTGGATTTGACTATGGCCGGACAGGATTGTAATACTCAAAGCGTGGTGAGTGATACTGTTTTTTTTAAATTATAGTTTTAAAACAATATATAAATTTAATCACTAATCAATCTTCAACTTTTTAGACTGGTGTTTATTCCAATACTGTTGTATTACAACATCATAGCGTTGTTATGACTAAGGCCGATAAGATTTACAAAGTAAGTAGCTAATCAAGATATTATTTTAAACATAGTATTACTTTTATTTAACTCAGGTAAAATGTACCTACGATATGAGCTCTAAAAACATTACCTTCGGCATGATGCCAATACGTGATCCAGAAATGATTCACATCAATTCATCACCTGAAGCACCACCACCAAGAATTCGCATTTTGGATACACGTCAACGTGAAGTGGAAACTGTGCGTATTGGTGATCGTCTTAACTTCCGTATTGAAATTCCAGAAGACAGTAAGTTTAATATACCAAAGAAGTAGTATGACTCAAATTTAATCGTATATTTTATTAGCACCATATGGCATCTTTGCTCGTTCTTGTGTTGCCATGGCTAAGGATGCACGTACAAGCTTCAAAATTATTGATGATGATGGTTGTCCAACTGATCCTACAATCTTCCCTGGCTTCACTGCTGATGGTAATGCTCTACAATCGACATATGAAGCTTTCCGTTTCACTGAAAGTTACGGTGTTATCTTCCAATGTAATGTTAAATACTGTTTGGGACCATGTGAACCAGCGGTATGTGAATGGAATATGGAATCATTTGAATCTTTGGGCAGAAGACGTCGTCGTTCAATTGAGGGGTAAGTACAGTCAGTTATGATTTATTATATTTATTTTAAATATTTATTTTAAACAAAATTATTAATACATAATTAACTCATTAAATCAGTAATGAAACTAAAGAAGCTGATGAGGATATGAACATTTCACAAGAAATACTTGTGCTGGACTTTGGTGATGAGAAACGTGAGTTCTTTAAGGCTGATCCAAGCACAGATTTTGCTAAAGGTTCGTATATGAAATTAATTAAGAAATAAAAATTTTAAATACAACTTTATACGTTCTTATTTCCCCTGCAGATAAGACTGTCACTATCATTGAGCCTTGCCCCACCAAAACATCAGTATTGGCACTCGCTGTTACCTGTGCGCTCATGATCTTATTGTATATCTCAACGTTGTTCTGCTACTACATGAAGAAATGGATGCAACCACACAAAATTGTAGCATAAACTGAGGCGCAGAGAAACTACCGAGAAAAATTATTAGACACTTACGAGTACTTCAAATTTTCCTACTAAAGAACTAACAAAAATGCTTAATATTTCGAAATAATTTGCGTAGCAAATGAAGTTCGATAAGAAAACGCAATAATTAATATTTTAAGGATTAATTAAAGTTAAAAATTAAATAGTTGCTAAGTTTAAAGAATATAATATCTAGTTTAGGGCTGTTTTTAAAATGTTAACTGAAATGTTGCGGCAAAAGTGCGCGAAAAACAATTTTCGTGCAATTTTAGAGTCAACAAAGTAAATATACATTTTAAAGACAATAAAATTAATAAATAATTTATTTAAATCGAAAGCAATTAAAGAAATATTAGTTAATAATAGAAAAAGCTAGAAAAGAGCTTTGAATATATATTATAATTAATTGAAAATCGCACAAATTTAAATAAAGACCCTGCTGAAACGCACACACCTAATACGAAAATAAATTTCAGAAGTGAAGCAACTATCTCATTTCTGAAACTGTCTATTATATATTCGATCAATTTTCTCATCAGTACTTACCACTTAACTAAACTTAATTTAGCTATAGGCCACTTTCTATGAAGTTCTAAAATTCATAATATATAAAAAAATAACTGAAAATTCTACATAACAGAATTTTTTTGTTAATAATTTTTTAACTTCAATAGAGACTGCGTCCCACCACGAAAATCTCATCATTTCAGCTCAAAATATTCGCTATTTATTTATTTAATATTTATTTAAAATTATTCATAAATTAATTATGTTTTATACGATTTTGTGCTTAAATTATTTATATGCATTTATTTAGTAATAATTAAAACAAAAAGTAATCGAATTAAGTTGGAAAAGAGCATTTAGTAGAATTTTGCAACGCATTTTTTTATTTATATAAACTTTAAGTACGCATAAATACTTTGATTAGATTTTGTATATAAGTTCTAAAATATGAATTTTTACAAAAATTGAAAATACAAATAAAAATTAACTGATTAATTTAAAATTAAAAATTTTTATATTAAAAAAAAACAAACAAATTATATATATTGTAATAAGATTAATGCATAAAAAATAAAGAATGAACTTTTGAGAAAAATTTAACTTTTGCTTTTTATTTGGCGTTTGGCATCTGTTTGCAACCTGGCAACTTCTTACTACTTAAAAGAAATCCAATATTCTCATTGAGATGCCCCGTAGAGATAGTCTCATGGTAGGTTTACTTACAGGTCACTGCGAATTAGGGAACTATACTAGAAGATTAAATATCCGTTTCAATCATACCTCTCGCAGCTGTGGAGATGATGATGAGAGTCATCATCTACTGAACACTTTAGAAGCCACCTTTCTTGAAGATCTTGATAAATTACAAGACCTCCCACTTAACAGCATTCTGAGCTTAGTCGAAGGTTCTAGGTGGTTTTAAACCCTGAGTTTTCTTCTACATACGGTAACACAATGGGCCAATAGGCATTAGTGGATCCCCTAGGAATCGCCGGTATAACCTAATCTAATCTTTCAATGCGTTACTTACCCCTATTCTAATGGATTGGGAATGGGAGTTTTTTCCCTATATTAGTAAGTAAGTTATAAGTAAGTTATGTTAGAGATTAGTTAAAAAGAGTTAAATTTAATATGTAAGTAATCAATAATGATCAGTTTTTCGAATATATATAAATATATATATTTTTTTGTTATCCTCAAGTGTTTTAATTTAAAATAATGAAAACAATAGAAGATGTGGAGAAATTAAAGTTACGGAAAATTGAAAACTAAATATTTAACACCGTTTAAAAAGTGTAATTTTTTATTTTATTTAAAAAAAACATTTTCATAAAGTTACGGGTTAAATAAACGACCTAAGCCTGGTAAAAAATATAAACACTAAATAAATATTGATCGTAATAACAATTTATTGAAAATTAAAAACAAAATTGAAATAACGTCGACATTTGGAAATGGAGAAACTCAAACTTCAATGAAAACATTAATAATTCCAATATTGTTACATTCATATATAAGATATATTATTTTTTATTATTTTTAAGAAAAAAAAACGAGTTATGTAAGTATTTAAAAAATAAAAAAATAATTAAAATAAAAAATGTTTTTAATTATTTACTCAAATGTATTCATTATTAAATGCAATTGAATTTATAAAATACAAATTTTTTTTATTTAAAGCATTAACTGATGCTCAATTTCTCTTCATTTGTTTATTTTGCTTCTTATATTCCTACTTTTCGCTATCAAAAAATGCAAATGCTGCCAAAGTTCAAAAAAAAAAAATTTCAATTCAATTCTAGGGAGCAATACGTTTTGGGAGAAACTTATTACCTGGAAATATATGAAATAGGGGTGAATGCAAAAATCATATACTAAGTTTTTTATTTCTGGAGAATTCATACTCAAAATGTATTTTGCTATCTTCTTAAATTCAGAGTATTTCTTTGACTTCAATTTCCGCAATAAATTGAACCTTATTTCTTCATTCAATATAAGGCACTCAGAAAATCTGTAGATTCTTAAATTATTTTTATTTAATTTTATAAAACACTTGAATCGATTTGGATTGAAAATCTTCATAAATTCTTTTTAAATAACTTAAAAAAAATTATCCCTTCCAGCAAAACCATTTCTTCTAGATAGAATGAAGACGTGTGTTGATCCAACCATTAACACTTAAAGTCAAAAATAACTATTGCCCATTGTGTTCTCTATAAAAAGGACACCAGGAGATGAATATTGCTTCCAATATATTTTCTCATACTCAGAGATAACTATTACCTATATAGTTATTTTACCCATATTATATCACCCATATTTTTTTTCTTGTCCATACATGGTACACAACCATTGTTTCTAAAGAGTTTGGTTTTTTTAATAAAATCAAGGCGATTTGATAAGTTTATTTTCAGTATTTTTACCAGGCCACATTCAACCTCCTGTTGTAGTCCCTTGTAGGACTTCTAGAGGTCAAAGCCGCCTTGCCTTTAGCCCTGCATAGAAAGTGATTGATACGCTCCTCTTTTCTTCGTCATAGTAACTAATACACTAGTCACTTGTCAAAATGCACCAACTGTGTAATAGCACAGTGCCAATAACCACCATACGAACTGTGGTTTACACAAACTCAAAAGATCTTTCATTCTACTCGTATCCAAACGTGATCATACTGTTCTAACGATCTTACAGTACACGCGGTCCATAAATTAACAATTTGTTAGAATAGTTTTAACTATTTACATTATTTTCTTGTATTTACTGCTCTATAGGTAGTAATTCAATTATTTTCATATCGTTTTGGTTTTCATTCGCTAGATTTTTGGATTTCTTCGGAAATAGGGTAAAATTTATGCGTGTACTTACATGTTTACTTGTCAACTACTGCTTCAAACACCTTTTTCGCTGCAGTATCTCTATCCATTTTCACGACATGACCAAGCCAATGAAGCCGGTGGATGATAATTTGCTGTATTATATCAATGTCATGATAAAACTCGTACTGGTCGTGGTTCATTTGTATGCGCTAGTCGTTGCCAACTCATAGAGGACCAAAGATGTCACAAAGAACTTTTTTCTCTAACACTCCCAGTACTGATTCCTCATTCTGTGATAACGTCGATGCTTCTGCGCTATACAGAAGTACAGAAATGATGAGCGACATATAGAGCTCTACATCTCAATTGCCTACTGATCCCATGGTAGCACCTTCTAGCAATGGTGATTCTTTATCTGATCTTCAGGCGGATATTGTTGATGTTTAACAGATTCGAAAGTATAGTCGCCAGCCACTAACTCGGCGTCCCTGTGGCTCATATTTCTACCAGTAACCGACATATACTTCGTTTTCCTCTCATTTACCGCTAAGCCCATTATTGCAGATTCCTTTTCGATTGCAGCAAAGACGTTTGCTACGCCTAATAATGTCAATATCGTCGGCGTAAGCAAGGAGCTGGACACATTTGTAAAATATTGTTCCATTACCATGAATACCTGACCTGCACATTATCACTTGCATTACGAAATTGAAAAGATCACATGATAAGGAATCACTTTGTCTAAAGCCTCACACGATATCAATAGGCTCGATCTTTTAAATTTTGTTGCCCAATCGAAGTAATTTAAAATTTTTGTAGGAGTGTTAGTAGACATTCATATTTTTATTTATCTGTCAAATTATATAAAACACTCCGTATTTACCAATCGAAAATAAAACGGCACTAAAACCCATTAAAAGAGCTAATCGATTGAAAAAATTTCTCCAGATTTAAATTTTCTCGAAAAAGCCATAAGATAATATTAACAAATAAATAAATTTAACAAATGTTTCCAAAGACTAATGTTGATGAGTATTTGGCAATACTCGAATGAGATTTTCAGTCCGTCATAAATTCCATTTATCACCTCTTGTCTCTTCCGTAAAGGTATACATTCCAAGGAGTCTATTCCGTTTGTGCATTAGTGCAGGGTATTCTAACAGCAAATGTGTGGTTGACTCCTCATTTTCTTCGCAGAATCTACAGTTTACATCCGTATATATATCGAAATTGCAAGGTGATATTTTAATTTACAGTGATCTGTTAGAATTCCTGTAATGATTTCGAGTTTTTCTTTTATAGGTTCACACACTCCTGATATCTATTATTGTTATAGGTACCAATTAGTGAATTGGTTAGTGTTAATCCTGGTATATTAGCTCAGTTCTATTGTCTGTTTTGGTTCCCCTTCATCTTTATGAGAAAAAATAGGGGACTATGTTCTAATTTACAGAGAGGTTCCGGCCCCATCATCGGTGTGACTGCTCCTTTCCTGGCTAGTTTGTCTGCGTATTCGTTTCCACGTTGGCCAGTATGATCCGGTACCCAGAGAATGGATACCTGATTTGATTCGCCTAGCATATTTAACTTATCAAGGATTCTTGCACCAGTATTGAAAGCATCTGATGCGAGTTTTGTACCTTGATCACTGGTTGGCTATCTATCAGTATTGCGATAGTTTTTCCCTAGTGATACCGTTCAAAATTGATAACACGCACTTGAATATTGCGTAAATTTCCGCTTAAAAAATACAAGTAATTTGTCCTAGCGCTTCTTAATGCCTCTTGCCTGATCCGACTATACCTGGTCCGGCACATTCCTCCACCTGTAATAGGCTTACTATTGAAAAACTATTTTAATAGTAATTGTGTTTATTTTTATTGTTAGGGAATGTGACACTGCGACCGTCGGGTGTATTGTGCCTCTTCTGGGCTTAGAGTAGGTCTTTATGCCCTGTTGCGAAAATAAAAAGTAGTATAGAACCTACTTTACAGAGTTTTATTGTCTTTTCCGTAAGAATATAAATTCCTAGGAGCGTATTTCGTAGGTGCATTAGCGAACCTTTGTGTTTAAAAAATAAACATAATTTGGTAAAACAAAGAAAATAACTTTATATATAAACAATAATATTACCAATTAGCTGGTTGTATTTTTATTTTAGTAAAAACCATTTATGAAATATCTTACAAATTCTCTTTCTCTCTCTCTCTCTCTCTCTCTCTCTCTCTCTCTCTCTTTCTATCTCTCTTCTCACCTTATATTTAATTAAAAATTAATACTACATTAAATTAACTTCATTTGAATTTCTTATTTATTTGATATCAATATTTATTAAATACATAGAGATATAGTTTTTTTCTTTTTTGCTGATATACAAGTGTATCTTTCATTCACTTCTTGATGTGTATGTATGTATAAATATATACAAAAATTGTATAGATAAAATTTATTTTTTGTTTACACAACTGAAATGCAAATAAAAATTTGTTTAGATTAACATATTTTTTTTTTCAAATTTCTACTAAATAATGTTATAAATAACATAATGTTTTGGATACTTTATAGTTATAGATTTAAAATGCTTAAAGATAATTGTATTTTAATGTTTACATTTAATAAACACTTTTGACAAGAACTTAGATAACACACTTAATATTGGTTTGGTTTACTTTTTTGTTTTTGTAATTTCGTTGAATATTATTTAAATAATTTATTGCCAAATTATAAATTTCTAATAAAAAAGTAAATTAGTATATAAAGTATATAGTTTTGTTCATAACATGTAATTAAAGTTTTGCATTTTTGTTTTAAAATTATTATATTTAACATTGCAAAAACAGTTACACAGTCTCTTTGGAAAAATAATTCATAAAATTGTGATAATGCATTATTTTATAAATTTTTGTAATGTTTTTCTTTTTCTTTAATTTTTATAATTAATATTTTAACTTAACGTAATTGACTTATAATTAACGATCGCCAGGAACGTTTGTAATATTTATTTATGCTCATATATATGCATTTATATTTGTATTATCAAAACAAATATTTGGGACGATTTATACAAAATATTTCTAATAAAACAAATAATTAACAAAATTTTATAAAATACACTAAACTTTTGTGTACAAATAATTTGTTGCTCATATTATTTAATTAATAATTATTAAGTCATATAATATATGTGTATTTTGTATTTTATTTTATTTTTTTTTTGTTTTTAAACAAAATCTATTCAGGCACTTTCGGTTAAAAAAATAAAATAAAAGAAAAGCTAATGAAAATTTATGAAAAGCAGTGCAATTTTCATGTTTTATTTCAGTCTAAAGATAAGTTTTAATAAAATTATTCAATATTATTATTAAATATTAAAAATATATTAACAAAAAAAAAAACGTGTGTAAAATAAACAAAAACAATTTTTAATGTTGCACAATACAAAATCATAATAAAATAAAACTGCAAAAATAAGGTAGAAAAGTATTAAAAAAAAAAATAAATTTAATTAAAGTAATTATTGTATATTAATTAATAATGTGTGTACAATAACGACGCTTTGTATTAACCTTCGTAGAATCAGAGTTCATATACTAAACATACTTACTCACATATATATTGCCAAACATTACAGGCGCAAGTCATAAAACCCAAATAATCTTATTTTGTATATATATGGGTTATTTAATAGAGAGTTCTCTTTACACCGTTAGGAACACGGTTGCCACTTTTGGTACTTTAGTACCAAAATTGGTACTTTTTTTTTTTTTTTTCGTTTGGTACTCTGGTACTCATGTTCAAAAAATGGTACATTTTTGACGACCCAACTTTATTGTGGATATTTTCAATTATGTTTTTTTATAAATGCAACTTTGCACTATTTTATATTTTGTTTATTGGTAACACTATGAAAAACACAGAACGAAAAAACAAAAAGGGTATTTCCATATCTGACGTTTGCAACGAAGACTTAAAAAAACTGGATAATTTAATAAAATAAAATAAATAAAAAAGTTCATAAGGAAAAATGGAGAAGTAATTGTATTTATTTATTAGCATATTACAGATGTATTTAATAATCACATCATTGCATAGGTTTCTTTGTAAAGGAAAACCGTCAACCGATACGAGTAATACTGGTAATATACGTGACGCTGCAAGTATTTCAACAGATAGCGATGGCAGTGTCCAGAAGTAAATAAAAATTCATATACGCATATGTATTATTGAAACTAATATAATTGTATATATTGATTTAGTAAAAATATTGCGGCTGCAAAAGTTAAAAGAAAATTTCGATTAGAATGGACTAACACATTTCCGTGGTTGACAAATAAAAATGGTAATGCTTATTGCACTGCATGTCATAAGATTATTATTAACCACTTATCGCATATAAAACGACACGATTCAAAACAAACCCATATACGTAAAATTGCAACAAAAAAGGGTCAAACTAGAATTGATGAATTTGCGGCAGAATGCAAGAACAATAACTTTAATGAACAAGTACGTGATGCAGAATATGCGCTTATTATGTTTTGCGTTATGCACAATTTGCCGTTTTTATTAATGGATTTTTTACCTAATCTACTACGCGTATGTTGTCCGGATTCTGAAATTGCGAAGGCGATTAAATGCAGTCGAACCAAGGCAACACAAATTACTGAGCAACTTGCATCAATGTCAAATGCACATATTGTAAAGCAGTTAAAAACATCAAAATTTTCTTTAATTGTTGATGAAACTACTGATGTTTCATGCAGAAAAGCACTTGTTTTAGTTGTGAGATATTTTGAAAACTTAGCTGGCCTAGTTAGAGACAGGTTCTTATGTCTCATAGAACTAGAAAAATGTGATGCCGAGTCTATTTATCAAAATATAAAATCGTTTTTTTTAACTAATAACATTCCAATTCAAAATTTAATCGGACTTGCAACAGATGGAGCAAATACTATGGCTGGGCATTTAACTGGGTTAAAAACTAAATTAACTAAAGACACCAATTTGTTTTACCTAAAGTGTCCCTGCCACTCTTTACATTTGTGCACAGCCTATGCCTGCAAAAAATTACCAGGTGAAGTTGAATCATTGTGTAGAAATGTATATTCATATTTTTCATGGAGTCCTAAAAGAGTTCAAGAATTTAAAGAATTTCAAGAATATTGTAACATAAAACCTCACAAAATGTTAGGTTTAGCTTTAACGAGATGGTTATCATTACAACAGGTTGTTTTGCGAATTATTGAACAATGGGATGCGCTCCAGCTTTACTTTTTATCGCACTGTATTGAAGTCAATGATATAAAACCAAAAGACTTAGCAAATCTTATGGCAATGAAAGAAACAAAAGCTTACATGCTTTTTTTAACGTATATTTTGAAAATTGTGAATGACTTAAATATTGAGTTCCAATCTGATAGCATTCGACTACCTTTTTTATATAGGAAACTAGAAGCGGTTGTTCAGTTAATATTAACCAATTTTATGTGCTATCAGCACGTTAAAAACGTGCCATTAGAATCCTTAGAATTTAAAGATTCTAATTATTTTTTGCCCATTGAAAAAGTTTTTATGGGAATGAAAGCAGAGACTTTTACAGATAATCATAATATAGAAAAATCTAAAATATGTGAAATAAAAAAAAATGTACGCTGTTTTTATATTGAACTTATTTCACAAATTTTGCAGCGTTTTGATTTTTCAAGAACTGATATAAAATCTCTTGAGATTATAACGCCGTCTAAAATACTTTCTGATGATGAACTTTCAATTGCACCGCTACTAACTCATTTTAGTTATTTACTAGAGTGCGAACCGGATGAAATTATATCGCAGTGGACGTTAATAAGACTATCAACAAAAAATATAAAACATTTTGATAATATCAATTTATTTTGGGAGCAAATTAAGAAAACAAATAATGGTTTCAACGAGCCAGCATTTAGAAAATTAAATTTATTTGTAAATAATTTAATGGTTTTGCCACATAGCTCTGCAGTAGCAGAAAGAAAATTTTTTGAATTAAGTCTAATTAAAAATAAATTGCGAAATAAATTAGAGTTTAAGACCCTCAATAATATTATGTTATGTAAAGAACTTTTTAACAACAAAGATATGCACTATGTATGGTCAAAAAAAGATAGTCCAAATATTTAAATAATAAAATTATTATATATAAAAAGACTTGTATTGTTTTATACTTTTTATACATTTCATATAAATTGTATTTTCTTATAAAAAGACAATAGGAAAATTTTGGACCCTTTTTTACAGAAATGGTACCTTTTTAAACCAATTTTGGTACAGAAAAAAATTTTCAAGTGGCAACCGTGGTTAGGAATATAAACAGGTAATTGTGATGAAGGGATCAAAAATTCATATATTATTAAAAAATAGATAGATTTATAAAAATATTAATATTAATAAAGAATTTATTAGAACTAATGGACAATTATGCAGACCAAACTCTTCTAATGGGTACCGCTCATTTTCGGTACACACTTTTTTTAATTCAATTCTTTTTTAATATTAATTAAATTTGGACTCTTAGTCGGAATCTCCTCCTGAACACAAACAAGCTAGCTGACTTATAATTATCAGCTCAGCTCACTGTATATTATTTTATTTTATTTATTTATTTGTGAGTTAACATTAAAATTCATTTTAAAGTTAACTAAAAATAAGGAACTGTACTACTAGGTTCTTCGACCTTGCACTATACATTATATTTTCTTAGCAGATGGGATACTGTAAGTGCAAATAGGCTGCAGACAATGTTAAGACTTTCAAAATTATTTTGGATCAAATATTTTAGCCTTTTACCCGAAATATGTTGTGAAGGATGGATCATATATTGTATATATGGTAGTTATTTATAGGAATGTCACAGATAAAAACATGCACAGTACTGTGAAATTTAAATATATATGTAACTATATATCTACTTAGTTTTCTAGCACAGCAATATATATACTTATTTTGTATACGAGTAGTTAATTGAAATAATAAGTTATAAGATAATAAATTATTATGACTACTTTAGTAATTATTAAAGCAAATAACGTTAAAATAAACTAGTTAAAAGATCTATATCAATGGATCATGTCTTTAACAGTTTAAACTACCGTTTAAATAGAAACGATATTTCTAGCATTAACAACTTATATTCGTACTGCTTGGATAGCTATATGTTCAAGGATATATTTACAAAATAAATTTTCACTAATATTTTGAAATTTTATCGTTCGATCGCCGTTAAATCTACAACAACGTATTGTCAATCCGATTTATCCTATAAATAAAAAAAACATACATTTAATTAAAGAGAGAATAAGAGTCTTCCATAGACAATACAAAAGTATGTAAAATAAAGAAATGCATATATGCTCAGAGAGCAAATCATAAAAATTTAACTTTTAGAAATTACGATTCAATTGTTAATAAGATTAACTATGATTTAGAAAAATTTGATATCTGAACTCTCAAATTCGTTTCAGATTTTTGTGTACTGGGGCTGTGGTTCTGCGGAATCTATACTCGATCGCATGTATTAGTGCACAGCATTGAGTAGGAAAAATATGCCAAATCTTCAGGAGAACTTTACTGGCAGAACTGTCAGAAATGTCAAGTTAATAGACTTCTCAGATTGACTCTCTTTTGTTTGAATAGGAGAATCTGAGGAGAATCACTTGTCAAAGTGATACTGTTCGTGCACGACCTACCCTTAAGATTGTTCTTTAAGTCGAGCGTATGGACGGTATCTCATCAATGTTATCAGGCCAATTAGGCCCATTTTAATGCTTTTGAAAGGCTTTGGGGCATAAGGCCACCAATCAAAACTTTAATTGACGTTAAATGTCTATATATAAGTAGTCAGTGGTTGTGGCAATAAATCGTTAATTTTATATTTTTGTGTATATAAAGGATGAGCTGTCATATTGTTTAAAGGAAAACATATATTTTTATGGTTAAGTATTTTTTTATAATAACATATATAGCAAATATGTAGTCATTGAGCACTCATCTCATACAGATTATTTATAAAGTTAGAAGAGAAAATATTAATTTAATATTAGCTGCGTTCAATTCGTACATAGTACACATAAATCTATGGAAATATAACCAGTTACGAACTTACTGTTATACAGTAAATTCTCGATATAACTAAAGATATAATGTAAGTTATTACGAATGCATTTTATATGTGTAAAGCATATAATTTTTTATTTTTTTTTTGTGTGATTATTAGTATGACCCTTTATTATTCAGTTAGCTTGCTATACCGAGTTATTCTTTACTCAAGAATGTACTGTTTTTCCTGTTGCTTGTAGGCATAAAATACTCCTAAATACACAAATACATATTAAGCAATGTAAATTAAATAATCAAATCAATTCCTAATAATATGACTCTTTCTATGATATAATGAATTATCCCGGTTTTTAACCATTCATATGATAAACCTTTTAATATTCAAATATTTTTCTTAGACATTTTAGATAAAATTGAAGTTTAATTAGAAAGTTTGGATAGTAATAATAATGCTGATAATTGTAATATTTTATTCTGCAGTTCTCTAAAGACCATTATAAGATCGATTTTACCATAGCACTTTTTATCACTAACAACTAGTATCCTGATATTTTGAAAAAATTTGTATAAATCTGAATAATTCAAGTCAAAATATATATATTTTTGATTTGTGTTTTATATACGACAATGTAGTAACCATCCATTACAATTATGTAAGGATATATACTAGATCTTAGTAGAGAATAATGTCAAACAAATTATTACTATATACTTCTACCTAAGACATAACAAAATCTTAAGGTCTTCCCTCCTTCTCCGATAATAATAAATTATTTTTAATAGATATAATTAATATACTAGATATTATTATCGGATTAAAAGTAATAAAGTATTAGTATTAAAGTAATAAAGTATTAAATAAGTATTATATCCAAAAATTAAAGCTTCGTTGTACGAGGTTGTTTAGCGAAACGAAGGAAATAGTGCGGCGTCTGTTATAATATTATAATAGTTAACAAAATATAATTTAGCATGCAATAAAGAACTACTAATTTGACACCATTTATTAAACAATTTATTTATGGTTATTTCAATTTTGTTAGTACAAAACAAATTACAAGAAAATTTAATTCAATTTTTCAAATAAGTGGTAGTCAGTTTAGTTCAGCGGTACAAAATGCATAAATATGTATAGATTAATGCAATTAAGCACACCCAAAAAAAAATTTGAACTGAAAATTAGACAAAAATATTAGTATTAACAAAATAATAAGCATTACATTAAACTACATGTGATGTTAAACAATAATAAACTACTTCAGACTAAATAAAAAATTAAATAATGAGAAATTAAATAGCAAAAATATTAAAAAAAAAATAAAAAAAAATTAATAAAAATAAAAGAAAAAAATTAATAAAAAAATTAAAATAAAATAAATATAAAAAACATTATTTTACAAATATATAAACCTGAAGGTAAACGTATATGCAAACTATTTTACAATAAACAGCATATGTAATTTAAATGCCGTTTTCCTTTACATTACTAAGTTTACATAGATAATACTTAAAATAGTTTTTAGGACTATTAAAGTGCAACAATAAAATAAGTAATACATAATTATATATATCCCCTAAAATATGTTTATTATTGTATTTTTTTTTTTTAAAACCCATAAATTTTCAATTGAATGCAATTGGTAAAACTTTTATTTTACACTACATACAGCTATTTTTAAAAAATATATATTTTTTAATCTTCATCAAGCAAAATACAATGCCATCTATCTTTATGTATTTTACTATAAAGCTATTTATATTTATAGTACAATAAATAAAGCTATTATAATCAGTTTTTTTTTTATCTTCGTCTACTATTATTGTTACGGGATGTGGCACTGCGACCATCGGGTCTATTGTGCCACCCCTTTCTCTATCTTTCAGAAAGCTTACTTATATTCAAAGTAAACAAATGTGTTCTAATTATCGATATAACAAAATACTATCTGTATCTAATTATTGTAATAAAGATATAGTATTTTAGCGATTTAAAAAAAAAAAATGAACGAACACTTGTTTTACATATAAATGAGTATAAAAAACCTATCGTTATCTTTTCTTTGTGTATTCTAAACTTTTTAGAAATTGTTGACATATTTCTATATCAAAACTTTAGAAATCTTGCTGGGATTTAGGTCGTGTTTTTAAAAATTATATTTTTATATAATAATGTATATTATATAAACACAAATTTAGAATTAAATAAAAGATATCACAGTTATTAACTTATGTATATATTTATTTAACAATTGTGATATTTGTTCTACTACGGTTCTACTTTGTAGATCGAAATATCTGTTGAACAAATATATACATAAGTTAACAACTGCGATATAATTTATTTAATCTTATGTTTGTATAACATACCTTCTGCTCAATAAGTATCCGGATTTTGTTAACTACTCCTTAAGTAATAGACCTTTTTCAATTTGTACCATATGTCCCTTTCTTGACATATGGTACAAATTTGAGCGCCAGCTGTCAATTAGTCTGTTTACAGTAGCTGTTAATGTGAGACTACCTTAAGTGCATTTAGCGATTTTTACTATGGAAAATTCAGTTGAACAACGAGTTTGTTTGAAATTTTGTGTTTTGAACGAAATTTCATGTGTTGAAGCATTGAAAATGGTGCAGAAAGCTTACGGGGACTCTTCTTTGTCTCGAATACAGGCATACGAGTGGTATAAATCATTCATTCGTTCTGGACGTCCATCAACATCAAATACCGAAGAAAACGTGGCAAAAATCAAGAAAATTGTGTTGGAAGACCGTCGTATGACTGAAAGGGAGATTCCTCGTGACTTAAACATCTCAAATGGATCCATTCACCACCTTTTACATGATATATTGGGCATGAGACGCGTTGCAGCTCGACTTGTAAAGAAACACCTTGAGTTTTTGCAAAAAGAATACCAAAAGAACGTGTGTGAAGAAATGATTTTTGAGCATGGAAACGACTCTACATTCATGAAACGCATCATAACAGGTGATGAGACATGGGTTTATGAGTATGACGTCGAAACCAGTCAACAATCGAGCGAATGGCGCTTCAAAAACGAGCCAAAACCCAAAAAACCGCGCAAAAGTCGCTCGAAAATTAAAGTTATGCTCACTGTTTTTTTCGACTACCGCGGTGTTGTTCATTACGAATTCTTGCTAGAGGGTCATACCATCAACAAAGAATATTACCTCGTTGTTATGCGGCATTTGCGTTAGTTCATCCGTAAGAAAAGACCAGATTTGTGGAAAACCAACAATTGGATTCTTCACGGCACCACTGTCATCGCTCAGGCACCATATTCGCCAGATCTGGATCCGTTCGACTTTTTCTGTTCCCGAAACCCAAATTGCCCATATGTGCATCGCTTCAGAAGGAACATATTTTGAAGGAGATAAAATAAATTTGGAATAAAATTTAAATTTGTGTGTTTTATTTACAAAATCCGGGTACTTATTGAGCAGAAGATAAGTAATCATATAAAAGTATAATTTTTATATACACTACCGAAATGATATTCAAAATAAAATCTATATACATTATGATAATCTACTACAACGAGATATTTTGAGAGTTACGATAATATGCTGGGTGCACGTCATACTCCATACATACATACACCAGAAACACCCGGATTTTATTAAAGTTTAAACAAGCAACGTAAGCTACTAATCATTCGTAGTCAAATAATATTGGAATAACATCATTAATATTGAAAAATAATCAATATCAACATTACGTCAAAGTTGTTTAAGAATTAATGTTTTGGGTACATACTTCTTGTCGCAGTGTTGTTGATATATCAGGAAGAATGGACTGCGCTGCGGGTATCAGGTTTCAAGTGTGGAACTAAACATTCCCGGAGTGTTAGTATGTAAATAAGGGCTGAATACACAAATTACAACACTTGCGATAGCCTATCTTATGTGGGGTGTGATTTATGGCTCACGGAAAGTCGTCGGCATACGCAGTATCAGTGTTCTTTCTGTAGAACTTGTATAGAACGATGATATATTTTTTGCTAGGGTGCTGCTAATAAGTCAACAATAAGTTGTCGACGTTCGTGATGTTATGTTCTCATTGTAAAACTGCATTTTCTTGTATTATAAGCATGCAGGCAATGGGTACATTGCATAGAATTGCTACATTCAGAATATCCTACTTGTTGGGGTGCTGTTGTTATTTCAGGAGAGTCACCGACTAAAATATTATCTTATATTGAGCGTAAAGATAAAGGATG
>NC_051846.1:227243823-227254632 GCF_002237135.1 Teleopsis dalmanni | reverse complement strand
ACCCTTTTACGTTTATTCTCATATGTTGAACATTTTCATATGGCCAGTGCCATCCTACAACGCTCCTTGCCCTTTTTCGTGTTTAACTATTTTATTGCTATTGGAATCGCTACGGTTTTTTATGCATTCAGAAGGATGTTATCCTTTTTACGCTTGCTGTTTGTAGTGTTGACACATAAAATACTTTTATGCTCTGTAATACAGTAATGACCCTCATATTGTGGTCCATTGTGTATCATTCATGCAACACTTTGCCGTCTTCCTTCCCTTTGCGGTGTCATTCAACTCTGCACAGTTCAATTTTCATACACATAAGGAGCGTTAAAATTTTCATTAAGGACATCAATAAAAAAAAACAAAAACAAAATACCGAAATAATGTTTGTCAACAAGTGCAATGTGTTTTTATATCCTTAAAATGCGTAAAATTACTTGTGAAATGAAAATTTACTGTAATTTAAATTTTATTATGCAGAAATTTTTATATGCGCGTTTTTTTTAAGAAAATTTATTCATAAAAAAATTGAGTTATTTAAATATTATAAAACATTATTTACACTTATCTTCCCAAAGGACTTTGAGTCTGTATTATTTATTAATTTTTTAAAGAAAACATAAAAAAACCCCGATAAACAGAAAATTAAAAATTAAAGTTACGATATTTGAAGAAATATGTATCGAATAAGTTTAGTTTAGATTCAAGGCTGAATCTGCGACAGATTCGACGAAGAGCGCCTATTGGTTTAGTTTCTTGAACAAAGTTCTTGAAAAGTGGAGTTACTTATTTTAATAAATGTGTAACAATTAAGTTTAGGTTAACGGGTGCGTTTGCGACAGATCTAACGAAGAGCGCCTATAGGTTTAAGGTTCTTGGACAAAGTTTTTAAAAACTGAAGTTTCTTATTTCAGGATATATGTAACAATTAAGTTTAGGTTAACGGGTGCGTTTGCGACAGATTCGACAGATACCAGCATAATGGTCTATGGGTCGATGGCTCTTAAACATATGAATAAAAGTTGCGTATTTCAAATATCAAAATTGGGGTCGGCTTTTGATTAAGATGAACTATAACGTTCCTTATAAACGCCACGGGCCCAAGGACCTTTATTTTAAGTGAGATTTCCATATATTGCTATTTTTTGTTTTAAGACTTCTGTATCTGTTAATCGATTTATTTTCTTTGAAATTTGTAGGCTAAATGGCAGCTTTTACTTAGTATGAATTTTAAATTTTTGTTATTGCCTACATCAGCATCAAATTATACTCAACAGCAAACTACGGTATAACCAGACAGAAAAATAATATAAATGAAATAGTAATTCCAAAAAATTTATCCACCCATTTAAATATTATATTTATATATAATTTATATTATATTAAATACATAAATAATTATATATTTTATACGTATATAAATTTTATATTATTATATTTTTTAGTTTTGCTCAATGATAGTTTATAAACAATAATGACATGAGAGAAATTAGAATATAAAAAAAAAAATTAAAAAAAATTAACTTACCTGTTAGTTGAACAAATTTGCCAAATATATAGAAGTATTTTTTTTCTCTTGTTTATAATAAATATTAAAAAAAATTGTTTAAATTGATCATATTTTTTTTTTTGCAAATAATAAATAATAATTAAAGTAAAAAAAAATTGAAAGTAGAAACAAACAAACATTTTCATTTAAGCAAACACTTTCACTTTTCTTAAAACAACAACTGTCATCTAATTTTAAGAACAAATAAAATTTATTAGCAGCGCTGTAAAGTATCTGTATTTTTACAGACTTTATTCTAATAACAGCGCTGCTCGCGTCATAACAAATGCAATTTCCAAATCATTATTCCATATTGTTTGCAAGACAGCGGCTTTGTAGTGCTGTTCACATTATTCGAAGTTTTTAAAAATTCGAAGTTCTTCGAATATTCGAATATTCGCATTTCAACGAAGTCTTCGAAGTTGGAAAAAACTTCGAAGTTTTTGTGAATTTTTGTTCTCGAAGTCTTCGAAGTTTAAATGTAGTGAAAAACTTCGAAGACTTCGAAGACTTCGTAAGCAAAAGGTGAAGTGAGAGCGCAAAATGCAAACAAACGTGCATCACACAAATTATTTGAGGGATGAAAGCATTTGCTTTGTTTGTACGGTTTTATGTTTTTTGTTGTTATTCTATGCAGAAAATTAAAAACATGTTTTTTTGTTTTATTTTATTACATAAAATTTATTTTATTATTAAATATGTATTATAATATATATTATTTTTAAATATGTTATTATTAAATATTTTTTATATTAAATAAAAAATTCACATTTTAAATAACTTATATTTATTATTTATATTTAAAAAATTATATTTATGAAAATTTTTAATATAATATAAAATACATGAAAATTTGATGGAATTTCTTTTATACAATTTTGCTTATACACTAATTTACATTTTATTTAGATACTTCCTTATAATATTATGTATTTCTTTTCCTAGAATAAGGGATTTAAAATTTTTCCATAAACAGTAAAATAACTGTAACTACAACAAAACATTCAAAATTTTATAATGCAAAAATAAATTTGCGCTTGCCTGCGTGATCATCACAGCTCATACAGGTCAAATAATTAGGCATTAATAAGCAAAACTCATTTTTCCATAACTAATTTTCAAGATTTTAATTTGTGATTTTATTGAAAAGGAAAATGAAAACTTTTATAAAATTCCATTACTAATAAAATCCATCAATATCAATATTTTCATATTATTACGTATATATTTTATATTATATTAAAAATTTTCTCAAATATAATTTTTTAAATATATATAATAAATATAAGTTATTTAAAATGTGAATTTTTTATTTAATATAAAAAATATTTAATAATAACATATTTAAAAATAATATATATTATAATACATATTTAATAATAAAATAAATTTTATGTAATAAAATAAAACAAAAAAACATGTTTTTAATTTTCTGCATAGGATAACAACAAAAAACATAAAACCGTACAAACAAAGCAAACGCTTTCATCCCTCAAATAATTTGTGTGATGCACGTTTGTTTGCATTGTGCGCTCTCACTTCACCTTTTGCTTACGAAGTCTTCGAAGTCTTCGAAGTTTTTCACTACATTTAAACTTCGAAGACTTCGAGAACAAAAATTCACAAAAACTTCGAAGTTTTTTTCAACTTCGAAGACTTCGTTTACTATTCGAATATTCGAATTTCTTCGAATACTTCGTAAATTCGAATATGAACAGCACTACTTTGCATTGCTGTTTTCTACTGCTGTAATAACAACGCTGCTTGCGTCAATGTAACTGCAATTAGCGGTTCTTGTTATTGTTTTACACGCATATTTACTACGGCTTTTGTTATTTTGTATATTTTGGAATACGATTAAAGTTTTCTGTTACATTTTTAATCAAAATGTTTTAATATTTTTAAATAAAAAATTTTGCACAATAATTTTTAATATTTTTAACACTGATATAAGTAAAATATTTTATATTATCATTATTATTTACATACACACATACATATGGATATTATGTTTACTCTGTATTTCAAAAGGCTCAATTACCACTAAAAATGCACTTGCAAATCATTCTCAATTAAAACTTATTTTTTTAAAGAAATTTGATTGTTTATTTAGTTCAAATATTGTTATTTGTTTATAAATAAATTAATACTACACCTTAAAAATAATGAAACAAATATTTTCTTGCAAAAACCGAACCGTTTAAAGCCGTGTCATAAACCGAACTACTCTCTACTTTAGTCAAATTTTTTTATCTGGATAGTTTAACGGTTCCTTCTCATTTGCTGTTAATGAACTTTATCTACGTCACAGATTCAAATTCATCGTTCATTTTGCACAATATTGAAGGTGGTGAAGATCGAGAAATTATGACGACATTATTTAAATTATTATAATTGAACTAGGTATATTGTGAAATGTACATAAATACGTCAAAAGTCAATGAACACAATGATTAAATTAAATAAATTACCCTTCGAATAACTATTTTCTTCTCCAACCACCTTTCTTTGCAGATCTAACTTTAGTTACGACTGGTTTTTATAGATATCAATAAGATTCTCCAAGCAAAGAAATTTAGTTCCAATGAAGAAGTAATTTTTGTAAGGCATCGAAAAGTAATAGAAGTATTGAAATAATTATGAAAAAAATTGAAAAAATAATTCTATATATTTTGAAGCATTTAAAACAAACTTTATTTGACCTAATCACCCTTGGTCCTTAGTTATAGAACCTAGTCATGATGGGAATAAAAGCACTAAGCCAACTCTTTAGCTGCATTTACAGTGACCATTGTTTTCTCTAAATTGTATCCCTCTATATGGCGGCAATCTGGATAGTGCGTTTTGAACTAATGAGTGCAGCGAAACCTTTCATATATGTATATGAGGTTATGTGTAGGGTTTGGAGCCTACCACTTTCAATGAAAACGAAAAGGAATTTTTGCATTAGGCAACACCAAATCACTAATTAGTTAATTTAAAAGAGGTTTTTCGAACAGTAGTGAACTACAACAACAAAAATTAATTTTATATTATTTTTATTAATTGAATTTTTTTTATTAATTTTGAATTAACTTGACTTTATTCATTTTTTAACTTAACTGATAATTATTAATACTTCGTTTTAGAAATTTCTGATTATTTGAATTTTAAATTATGTACATAAATTTATTTGGAAAAAAATAAATATAGAATAGAATAAAAATTTTGAAATTAAAAATATGTTTCCAAAATTTTTCCGAGAAAATTAACAACAATAGTAAATGAAATTGGCTCAATAATGGAAGAATATAACACAGAGGTAAATTAAGATAATTTTAATAAGTAAGAACAGAATATTAACTAAAGACTGACATAGAATACCAAAAATGGGTTTTATAAAGAAGAGTTTGTGGAAGATTCTAACATCACCATTGATGGCGGAGAACGAATTCAAAAGGTTGAAAAAAAATTTAAGAATTAATTTAGAATTTTATATGCAAGAATTTTGTTAATATATAAAACACGTAGGCTACTGACGATAATGCTTCTGAAGATAATGCTTCTGAAGATAATATGGAAATTGGCATCTGTACCAGCGAAGTTATTCATGAAACTGAACAATATGTATTTAAAAAACGTAAAGAGGAATATTTGCCTGAGGTAATTGACTGATTATTGAATAATTTAAGTAAATATTGTTAAGGGTATTATTTTCAATTTAAAAATAAGTTTACGCAACAAAGTTTTTCAAGCCTACAAGATATGAATTTTAGAGTTAAGGTAAGAAATGTTTTTCTGTATAAAAACTATTAGATATATGGAATAAATTTCTGTTTACATAGGCTGGTGAAAATAAGACTGTTCTTGAACGCTTCAGTGATCATTCTCAACTTAAAAGAGAACAATATATACCCAATGTAAATATTATATGTATCCATTTGAGATAGTAATTTATATCCACTTTCAAGACATCCATACTACAATACAATACTAATTTAGTGAAAATTAAATGCAATAATATTTATAATTGGGTTAAATCGAAATATTTCAGTTATATAATATCTGAATTAAATTGTTAATTAAATCTAATTAATTGAGCTTAGATGTAGTGTTTTACGACATTTTATATAACCATTTAAGATGTATTTAAATAATTAAGCTTTTTGTATACATATTTGAAAATTATATGTGTTGTGATCAATTTGTTCATCTAATCGTAAATATATATTTAAATTATAAAAAAACTTCAATAAAATGCTAACTTATCTATCAGAACGAATTTGATAATACTCATACTAAGAATGAAGCTGAAGAATTAAATAAAGATTTCATGGTATGTAAAGACAATATAATGAGGAAAAAAGTAGAATTATGGTTTGATGAGGTATATTTCAGCATTATTTTTACAAATTTTAATAATAATGATCAATCCCTATTTAGGAGAATATTGCTTGCGATAATACAAGTGAAGTTGAAATGGAAGTCTTTAAAAAGTTTAATGAGCGTAATACTTTAGATGAAGTCGATGCTGAGACCAAGACAAATAATATTTACTTGAATAATAATATTGAAATCGTGATTGAAGCTGAAACTATTGTAAGTAATATTTTGAAGAAAAGAGTAGAAAAAGAGGAAATAAATTGTAATAAATTTACTCTTAGAACAATGATACTTCCAACGATGATAGTGACATCTATGTGGAAATTAGTGAGCCGGTTAGTAATTCCAGTCTACGACACGAAGAAGATCTTGAAACTGAGTACAATGATACTTCCAACGAGGATAGTGTCATGGATGTGGAAATTTGTGAACAGATTAGTAATTCCAGTCTACGATACGAAGAAGATCTTGAAACTGAGGTAAAAAATATTTATTAGCATAATAGCTTTAACAATATCTTCATAACATAGTCCGACATATGTGAAAATAATAATATCGATGTTGATGAAGTTGAGAATATAACATTTCAACAAAATGAAACTTTATTAAAGGAAAAGGTAAAAAAAAACTATTTAATTATTTATAATAAAATTAAGCAGAAAAATTAATAGTCTTTTGAAGTTATTTTAGCTTTTTAGTTTATAGACTAAGAAACTATAAAAAATTTTAATGTTACAGTTACATAGCATTTTCATTTTCAAAGTTTCAATAATGGTAAACAATATTATTTTCATTAGGTTTAACTTAATCTAAATAGACCAAACTTATTGATGGTCCACGTAACCCCTTGACTTTTATTTTGATATCATCCCTTCCTTATCATTTGTTTTCTAAAGAGTCTGTATGATACATGTATTTGTGATGTAAACTCTAATTGTATCATTTTAACTTACTTATTTTGTAAGAATACCAATATCAGATTCTTTCAGTTCTCTAAGATCCTTTAGATCCTTAATTTTTTTGAAATTGCATTTCTGCTCTAAGCCAAGGCTGGACATCTACACAATAGATGATAGCTTGATATTTCTTTCCTGTTTGCAGAAACCACTAGAAACACCAGATGATACCCCACGCTACAAAAGATATAATATTTACGATTTCTGTCATAGTAGGTTATTATTTACATACTTTTTATTTTAGGTTACCAAAGACAAAGCCATTAAAACTGAGGTTGATAGTGAAGGCCTAAATAGGATCTCTAAATTGTATGCAACAAAAGAAAATGCTGTGCTTGGGGTAAAGAAAATTACTAATATTAGACAATGCTTTCTACCATATTTAAACTACCTATATATTTATTATATTTACTTATACTTCATAGGAGAATACACATATTACCGATGTTATTGATATGAAGAACAAACTGATTGGAATATACAAAACAATGAAAACTGATGTAGACCTTCACATTAATGATAAAAAAAATTTGGATGCTGACGTATATTATATTATTATTTTATTTAATAAGCTTTGTTAATTTAAATCATTATCAGGATACAACAACTGAAAGCATTGGGACTGATATTTCAAATACAGAAAGATCAGATGATACAGATATTAGTATAGAGGTAGTCTAAAAAACGTATGTAGTAATACAACAAAAACTATACGCTTTAACTGTTTAAGACTATTGAGGACGATATTGAATCCATTCAAATCCAAGGAGAAGAGTTTGACCAAGATAAAACGAACAGTGAAGTAATAAGCTTTTGTAAAAAAATTTCAAACTGATATTATATATATTTTTACTTGAGCAGGCCAACAAACTGAACACAAATGAAGATAAAGAAGAATTTACTGGGCAAACCGATTTCAAACTACATGAAATCAACCGAGTGTATTTCAGTACTGCATTTGACTTAATAGAACAAGAACGTGCAATGAATTCAAAAATTGAGTCGTTTTTAGAACGTCAAACAGCTATGAGATTAAGTCTTCCAAAAATGGATAGGAATTCAGATGAAAGAAAGGTTAAATATGAAATAAACATAGATTATAAGTAAATGGGTAACTTTAAAGCTAATAATACTTTCAGTCTAACATACTAAAACTTCAAAATGAAACAAAGGAAGTTTTGTTAATGGAAACTTCTTTTCTTACCAATGTACTCCAAGCACCCTTAATTATGCTGCTTTGTGCTTACTACTATAAACCATCAACAGAAAGTGCTGGGACTCATGGAAATGGTCATTATATCTTTGCCAATATTGCAAGACGTTTGCAAAAGGCTGATAACGACAAAGAAGAAGAATGTAAGAAGTTTGCTCGGATTTCTTCATTATTCAAATCACAGAAATATCTTCTAAAGCATAGCTATTTAATCAAAAGACAGTATGTAGATTATGTAACAGCTATCGCAATGCGCACGTATTTACATGAAAAAGAATTAACGCGCAGAGCTGTATTTCAATGTATTCTATTACGTCATATTTGGGAAAAAGTATATGGTTCGGATGATGTATATAAAAACTGTGTTAAAGATTTTTTTAAATCAGTCAAACATCAGTATTTCATATTAGAAAAAGTTGATTTGCTTATACTTAGCATTGAGAAATTTTTCTCTAATTACGATTGTTCTACTAATATAGGAGAATCTCGGTTTTTTCTTGACGTAAGTATTTTTATAATATAAACTTATTACAAAGTTTAACAATTTTTATATATTGGATTAGACGTTACTGGCGATTCATAAATGTCAAACAAAATGAAGTTGAAGTCTTCGAAAATAATACAACTGGTTAAAATTTTAGAGATTATCGCTTATTGGTTGTTATAGATATCGTCAAATAAACATTTTTTTGTACAAAATTTAGTAAAAATAAATTTAATAATGGAGAATGATAATGATATTGTAGAGTAACTTTTATTTCAACTTTGCCGCACCTATTTATTGCTTACCTGTACAATATTGTTGAGCACGCTTTCGACACTTCACTCAGGTTTATCCAAGCCTAAACAAATAGTTTTGTTTGGTGTATTATGAAAGAGTATTTCAATATTTTCATTTGTTGATCAAACTTCTAAATTTTTTGGGTAGAGGACTCAGTAACTGTAGAGGACTCGATTTTGTCCATAGTTTGATAAATATCCTCCAAATATGGGTGGAATAATAAAATTGATATATAACCATAATCCCAACAGACCAGAAATTGAATAATTCGTTTGCGAACTAATTTGTGACGAACGAAATATGGTGTATTAGGGACGGCGGCGAACAATTTACTTCCCACCTTATAATAGGTGTCTTTTCAGATATTCTCAATATTAGTTACAGAATGAGAATCGTCTTTGGCAATAATCACAGCAAATGAAAACGTACAACAAATTATGGATAGCTATATGAAACATGCTTCAGTGTGTAGTTTTTGTACCATCAGAAAACTGTTAGCACTACTAGATATTATTATCCTGCTATCAAGACAGCTAAAAAACTGCTATTAGTTTGGAATAAAGTTGATTGCACGCAAGTCAACATACCTGTTTATTGCTTGCAAACCATCACTACTACAACTATTACTGTACATAATCCAGCTAAGGAAAAAAGTGATAAAGAGAAAGGCGATTTTTATTATCTCTCCGAAAAGTCGTAATTGAAAGTTATCGAACTAAAATTCTGAATGAATAGGCATAAAATGTATATATGGGACTCCAGTCTTTGCACATAGAAACCAATTCAAATTTACATAGATGGTAAATGCTAATCTAATCTTAGTTACAGATTAGGTTATGATCTATGATAGCATCCGATTTTCACACAAACATTTATATAAACGAACTTGATAGTCGCCTAATGGTCGAACCATTAATAAAACTGACCATGTGATAGTTAGCTTTAGCTACATTTCTAACCTGCTGTTATAATATACAAGGAACAACGGTCTTGCTACATTTTATACAACACCTGAGTAGACAATCCAAAACAATATTCTCATGGTTTTAAAACTTTTTAACTAACTAATCTAATCTAACTTTGACTAATTTTACAGTCTCAATGTAGGAATACTGACTTAAGTAATATTTAACTCAGTATTAAGAATTAAGTCGCGATATGCACTAGAGTCGATCTTTATATATATATAAACTTTTAGATTGGTAAATTTGGACTTAATCTAGATTCATTCTAGATCTGTCAAATTTTGTTGCCGAATCGAACACTTTTATAATATAATTTAACATTTTTGTAGTTGTATTAGTAGACATTTATATTTTTTATAAATACATATGTCATATTACGAGGGCGGTTTTATAAGTCAGTGACTTTTTGAATAAAATCAATTTTTTTCGACAAATAAATATTTTATTTTTCTACATAATCACATTTTAGTTTGATACATTTAGTCCAGCGTTTTTTTAGTTTTCTTTTTCCCTCCAAATAATAGGTTTTCTCAAAGCTCTCAAAATACGCATTTGTTTCGGCCATTTCTTTAGCGTTTTACATTTTGATCGAGATTTTCCATTCGATAATAAAAATTGCACTATAAGTGAATCTCGATTATAAAATTTGCCCCAGGTTTACCAAAAGAAAACGGCAATAGTTAATAGTTCAAAACTGTGGCTTGTAATTCAACTGTTCGCTGTTTGGTGTTAAAGTGAAGCAAAATAATATTTATTTGAAGACTTCATATCCTACTTATATCAAGACCACTTTTTATTCTTAATGAACAGTACTAATGCTAAATTAGCAAATGCAATATCTGACTTAAACACCTACAGAACAATGTTAATCAAGTCAACTCTGTCTCTTGATGCTGTGTTCCAAACAATTTGCATTCAACTGAAATATTAAATCATTTTCCACTATATCGATCTGTCTCCTTTACAATTAAGTATTTTCTCCTATATTG
>NC_051846.1:227233411-227243723 GCF_002237135.1 Teleopsis dalmanni | reverse complement strand
AATTATTTTCACATGATATAAATCAATTTAACTACTTTTATTTATTTATATATTAACAAAAACAATTTGTACTTAATATTATCAACACTTTTTTAAATATAAAACAATGTAATTTATTTAATTATTTATTTTTAATTTGATTTATATTTATAATTTGATTTATTACATTTTTTATTTACTTATACTTAATATTATCAACACTTTTTAATAATAAAGAAATGCAATTTATATCATTTTTTATTTTATTTGATTAGATTTTCTTATAATTTAATTCATTACATTATTTATTTACTTATACATACTTAACATTATCAACACTTTATAAAACAATTTAATTTATATAATTATTTATTTTATTTGATTGATTTATAATTTAATTCATTTAATAAATAATTAAGTTAATTTAATAATTACTTATTTAATTTGATTTGATATGATGATTAATGTTTTCGCACTTTACTTAGAAATATTTATCCATAACATTTAAGTGTCATTTAAGTTGAATTACATAAATTTATAATTAATTATCGTATATCATTAAAATTATTATTTATACTCGTACCTTGACAAGATACTCCCGTAAGTGTGGCAGCGATTAAAAGCAACACCTTAATTTTTGTTTCTGATTTTAAACACATTATGTTCAGGTTTAATTTTTTTCTTAATTAAAATTAATATACTTTTAAGTTTAGCACAATTTTCAAAATTGTATTGAGCACAAAAATTATTTTAATTATAATTCAACAAAAAAGAAAAAAAACCAACACAAAAAAATAAATAAAACACTTAACAATTAAATTCAATCTTTAAGATACTTTATTAATTTAATAATAATACTGCTTTATATTTGTTTTATTATTTTATTTTATATTATTTATTTCAATATCAACAGTTTGTGTTCTTAGTCTAGTAACTGATTGTTAAATGAGCCTTGTTTACAGTTTCAACTGATTTTATATAAAAATTTCTTTGCTTTACTGGAATTACAATAATATTTACAATATCGCACTTACTATATTACGAAAAAGATACGAAACAGCGGTAACGTAGATAAAGTGACGTTGAAGAATAAATTTAATTGCAAGTTAATTGAATTTATCGAAACATCTTTGGGATTTTCTTACGCTACAGCAGATAGGTATATCGCTTAGGAATATCAACGTTCATCGCCTTAAAATACTGTTCGCAGAAAATATTTGTAGTTTTTTATATTTGATTCTAAAGAAGTTCTGAATGTTCGGCATTGTAACATTTTGCATGCTTTATTTTTGTATATATGAATTAGCATTACTTACATATATAAAAAGTATATTTCGTTTTAGAAATATTTAAAAATAAATATAAAGATAATATTTCTTTGTAAAATATTTTTACTGCAAATACTCGTTTAACACTATTAGTTGGAAACAATGTATTTTATCTATCTCTGAGTCATATTTCACAAATCCAGCTACTATGCTGGGTAGACTTTAACAAGATTTTTTCATAAACTTTTACTTTTTACTAACACACACAAATTCTTAAAAAGAATACGTATTTATATTTGAATACAAAAATAACGCCAAAGTCTAGCCAGTGCATAGGCCGATTTTATTAGAGAGAAATGATTATCCACTAATTCGAATCTCTGGCAATTTAGATTCCCTCATATTCCGGACAAAATTAGAAAATGCAAAATATGTATCATATGGTTTGACCACTGATTGGCTTATATGGAACTTACTTACTTATTTATTTGGCCAATAACAACTCGTTAGCGGGTTTCAAGTTCGGTTAGTACTCCCTCAACTTGATCACTTCTCCGGAGACACGGTCTACCTCTACGCCCTCTTTCTCCAACTACTATTTCATATATATGGATCGCTTATATGCATCACAAATTATAAAAATGTCTACTCGATAGTGTAGTAAAATAAATCATTAAAATAAATATAAAAATATAGGTTATATGCATACAGGCATATGTGATTTATTCGCATATATGTTTTTAGCCATTTACATATTTTATGAATTAATTCAATAAAGAGTTAGTTATTGCTTGGTTTCTATTCATTTTCTTTTTTTAACGCAAATATATAATATATATTATAATATTATATTATATTATATTTATTATATATATAATATATGTATATATATGAATTTATATAAAATGTAATATGAATAAGTATATTTAATACTTCTTCTTGATTTTGATGATGACTTTAGTAATACGAATGTCTCAGTAATCTGGATTTAATACATTCCGGATTATGTGAGTTCTATGTAAGCCGAAAGAGGTTGGAGTTGTCTGTATAGCTGATTTCGAGATGCCTGAACAGATGATCTAATTATTGTACTTTTAAATTTCTTTTAAGCAAATACTGATACATGCTTGAACACCATATAATGTTCAAACGCTTTTTAAAAGGTCGCTCAACAAGTATAGGTTGGATTATGTTAGAATGATGAACTTGCACACTCAAGCACATTTTAGAGGGTTTTACCAATTTTATATGGTATAGGTTAGATTATGTTGAAGTGATGGACTTATACACTAAAACCCGCTTTATCACAAATTAAATGTCGTTTTGATACTACGGATAAAAACGTAGTATGCACCAGACTAAAAAAGCAGTAAAACAAGTATAAAGACCAAAGTGGTCAGCTTACAGACAATGAACAGAAGTATATTTAAACATAGCTGTTCCAAGCTTCGAACAGCTCGATATTCTGCAGAACATTTTAAAAATAATTATTTATATATAAAATTCATAGCAGTCACATATAATAACATATCAGTTATTCTAAGTCTTAAATGCTGATTGTATGTATCTTGAGAATGTTTTCGTAGAATATTAAATATAGCATAGACATTAGTCATGTAAATAAATATATTTCAATAAACACTTCATAGTAGTAAAAACTATAAATTATAAATACCCAAGCGGGTTCTCCTGTGAGGTAGGCTAACAGAAAATGCTTTTCCAAGATACGAAAAAAAATTATTAAATTTATTAATGTAAATTTTTTTTACCTACTTTCAATTTTATTTATTTATATATTTATTTATATATTTAAATAAGTAAAATATTTATTTTTGGAAAATTTATTTAAAAATTTATTTTGTTTATATTATTTATAAAAACTTATTAATTTTTGTTTAACTAAATCAGGGCTTTACAGACCAGATAAGACCGTGGGCCAATTCAAATCATTAAACAGGTTGAAGGGTCGTAAAAATAAATACATACGTTCATTATTTTTCCGAAGAAAAATAAAAATAGGGCGATAATATTAAATTTAGTTTTATTTGTTTTTCATTAATTTATCTTTCACAATTCTATCAATATCAATATTATTATTATTAGCTGTTGACATACGAAAAAGATCTTATTTTTATTGTGATATTAAAATAATATATAAAGAAATACATACTTAAGTCTTAACCAGAAGTCTAATAAATTATTTAAAATATTTTAATTAATTTATTTGGGAAACTATAAAAAATAATATAATGTAATGTTACTAAAATATGACTCGTCGAGGGCCGCACAAATATTAGCCGAGGGCCGTAAGATGCTCGTGGGCCGTGGTTTGGACACCCCTGATCTGAATCACGTTATTTTTAAAGAGGTTTTAAATTCGACAGAAATATTTCAAGACTGTAAAAGCTTATTATTCTATTTTTTTTATTATTTTATCTACAATAAATATTTCAAAACAGACTTATATTTGCAATTATAAATAGGCGCAGCTAAGATATAATAAGACATTTTTTATGGATAAATTGTAAAATTAATTGTTATTTCATTGGATTTTACAATTAATTGGGAAATCAATTTATTGATTGCAAATTATAAGTAATATGGTATATTTAACATATATAATAGCACTTAAAATAAACACAAATATTAAAATACAAAGTATGGAGAATAAATTAAATAATAATACTAAAATTAAATCAATGAACTCTTATTTGAAATAAACAAAGTTTAAGTTGGAAATGAGAAAAATTATATAGGGTTTTTCCTAACCAGATGGCACACTTACAGTATTTATTTGGTCCAAAAATTAAAAAATCGTATGAGGTTCTAGAACAAAATATATTAATTCTGGGTTTAACGTTTAAAAATATCTTTATCACAACTCTGTTGCCAATTCTGTTATAACACTTAGTAATTTAATTATATTATATGTTAATTCTAAATAAAAACATATAATAGTATTGTTTAATAAGTAACAGTTGTCAAATTGAAGGCTCCTAAGATGAAATGAAGAATGATTTACTTCTTGAGTCAATTTCTTAAATTTAAAAAAAATTATTTCGATTACTGTACTGTTTCTAAAGGCAATTTCAAAAGTATATTTAAGTATTTTATTCGGACTACTTATTAACTAATTTTTGAAAAAGTGGCATTTATAAATTTAATCAAAATACCTTAAGAGGATGCTTATTTCATTTATACCTTATTTTTATCTATATTCGATATTATGACAGAATGCAAAACAATTTAGGAAATATGGAATTTTAAACGTCAGTACCTATTGGTGATATTGCGTATTTCATCCTCACATCAATCCAACCATATAGAGAGAAAGGTGCAATTCTTTATCAACAAGTGCCTGGGTATAGTGTCTATATCGAATATCAAATGTACGTCGGATGAACCAAATGAATCAAAAAGCAGCACTAACTGAGATTAAAACGAAAAAAGGGAAGTGGATAGGTCATAAACTTAGGCAACCGAAACATTACATAGCGAGGCAAGATTGGCATGGAGTCCATAAGGTAGAAGAAGACATGGTGTGCCAACGAAAACGTTATAAAGTTATTTATTTCACTTCTTTAAGATCACTATTGATGTCGTTATAAACATTCTTTAAAAATAATACTGCTCGGGTTGCCCTCAAGTCAGGACCACTTCTAGATCTCCCTGATGTTGTGTTCATATATATATAAAAATTAGGTTTTATATGTGTGAAGTTTTTATAAAATATAATTGTACGATAAAAGAAACTTGTACGCTATGATAAGGTAGTGGAGATGTGGCATAAAATGCAAAAATTGCAGCAGTATTTACTACTTTCATTCATATTATAAAAAAAATGTTATTTTATGCAAGATCTCATTTTATAACATTATTTTAAGATTATATACTTATTTATAGAAGCACGAGTAGAATACAAATAGAGGGAGAGAGAGAAAGAAAGATAGAGAGAGAGAGAGAGAGAGAGAGAGAGAAAGAGATAGGAAATGTACTAATAAATTATAATATTATATATATGGATATTTATATATGAACAGAATGCTATATAGGCATAGATTGTATAATAGAAAATACGTGTGTAATATAACAAATAAGTTATGAATTTTACATTACTTTAAGCTTTTACAGTTAAATGATTAACAAAATCTAGACGACCTATAAAACATTTAGGTAACATTAATAAAAATCTCTATATTACTTGTCATGCCATCGCATAGTTTGCTGAACCCCATGGTTCAGTGACAGGACAGAAAAACTGTAGGCTTGACCCTAAGGTTGAACTTATTACAATTTCATAGAGGAATCTAAATGCATATAATGCATATAATTTTGTGACACTTTTATTGCATTTAAAAATGCTATAGGAATAGTTATAAATTATTTTTTAAATAAATCCAAGAACTTTAAAAAGAATTTTTAGTGTGCTGTACTACATGTCACTCTTCGAACACCTATAATTCTTAACCTTACACAAAAGTATTAAGAAATGGCACATATCATATATAGAACAGATTTCTGTACAGAATCTAAATAAATTATGGAACTTAAAATTTTTTATTTGAATTATTTCATTTCGCATTTGATACAAATCTGTCGTAATAATATTATATTAAATTATTTAAAAAAAAAAATTATTTAAGTCATTCCCCGTTCGGTATAAAAACCCCGTTAGGGTTTTATAAAATTTAAAAAATGGAAATTACTAAACAAATAAAATAATATATCTTATGCAACACATAAGGTTTTCTTATTGAATTATGCAAATTAGAATAAAAGCCACGAGCTTCACATTTTAATGAGATTTATTAGGTATGCAATTTTTCTGAATTTGATTGGCTGACACGAGAAATAAAGAACAAGAAATTTTTAATATATAATTAAGATGTTAATATAGTAATATATATATAATTAAATTATAATTTTCTACTGTTCGTTCTATAATTATTTGTTATTCATGTTAACAAAATTTCTCACTAATTACTTTACTAAGTATAAATACTTACTTTGAATTTTCAAAGCATAGGCCACGTAGATGTTTTTTAACTATTAGAGGCTTCATGTATACCATATACTATCACACTTTTTCCATTTTAATGTATTATTATTATGCTTCACTCAAACAGTTCGTCTTCAGCTTTTCAGTTGCAAGACATAAATTAATGATTTTGGAGCCTTTGATTATTTCTATTTAATATTAAATTTACCAAGATATATGTAATGCAGTGAAGAAAACACTGGGTACCATAAGAAATATTTATACATTTTATAGTTTCGTCGGTTTTGCGGTGCTCATCTATCTCTTCATATATCTATGTCATTTATCTGTTTGTCTAGTTATGCGCCTATTTGTATCAATTTTATTTAATTAGTTGTTATTATCATCAATTTTCAAAAAGTTATTATAATTTTTAAAGTTACTATATACCGTCGACTCAGGTGGTTGTTTTAAGTGATCATATTACTTTTAATGAACGTGAGTACCTTTTGACGGTGTTGTTTTGTTTCATATGTTATGAGGGCGACTAGTGTGTCATCCAAATGAAAAAGTGTAGTAGTGAGCAGTCTTGGCATACACAGAAAAGATTTCACAACAACAACCACTATTTGAAAGATTCTCCTTTCTTAATGTGGTATTTCAGCCAAACAGTGTCCTCTTCAAAAACCCGGTAAGAATTTGTAATATCCCTACTCAGTGTAAGTAGTGTATAAAAACTGCCTGCCTAAGCCTGTTCATGGCCTTTACAGTACATGCTAAAAGTTGAGTGTCTTCGTATTTTCTGAATATTTCAACTATGTTCGGTTTTGCCTAAGGACAGTATGGTTCAGGTCCAATTTTCATTGCCATCGTGTCCATCATGTCCCGAAATCTATAACAATATAACGGGATTGCTTTGTCTTAGCTCATTCAAGAGCGATAAATAGTTTTTCAGTTGTCACACATTATATTGATTGTCGATATATCAAAGAGATTATATATCTTTTAAAATCAAATATTTGTGCCTATAGGTTTCGATGGTATATAGCTTTGCACAAAATACAGTGGGGTGTTTGCTAAAAGGCAAATTTTTTTGTAAAAGAGGTTCTAGTATATCAGTCTTAGTGTTACCATTTACTAGTTAAGATCCATATATGTATCAGACTTACAAATCCTACACAATTCTCCCAATTATGAATGGTAATATTGAATTTATTTAAGTAAGTATTTATTTAAGTATTAAGTAAATCTCTGTATAGTATAGTTGTACGAAACCTGCAAATTTCTTCTAATTATCTTATCAATGTTTTGTAGGTAAAATTTCTTTTAAATATGAATAGTGCCGACAATCTGAAAAGTAATTTGGTTGATTTACTAGATTTTAACTAAGTCTCAGGTTGAAATATTATTACACTACGTATTATGTTGGTTTAACCAAACCATATGTGGGTTTTCTTCTTTCTCTAACAAAATGATAAGGTCAATTTAACTAGTATGTAGTTAGAGCATATTTAGCACATTTTTTTGAGTGCTGTAGGGCAGTTCCTGTGCATTTTCACCCAATGCATCTGTAGAATTAGTTTTCATAGGCTTTATGAGACTTCCGCATACTTGTCTATATAGTTTATTTAAAGTGACTTTCGTTGATTTTTACTGAAATGTTTGGTCACCAAATAAGTACTGCATAATAGTGTAAATGTTTACTAATAGAGTTAACGCTTACTAATAGTGTAAGCGTTTACTAATAGAGTAAGCATTTACTAATAGAGTAAGCGTTTACTAATAGAGTAAGCATTTACTAATAGAGTAAACGTTTACTAATAGAGTAAAAGAGTAAACGTTTGCTAATAGAGTGAATAATAGTAAACTAATAGTAAACTATCTACATAGAGTTTTTATGAATCTAGTACTATATAGTATCTAGTAAGCATTTACTAATAGAGTAAACTAATATAGTAAACGTTTACTAATAGAGTAAACTAATAGATTAAACGTTTACTAATAGAGTAAACGTTTACTAATAGAGTAAACGTTTACTAATAGAGTAAACTCTCTACATAGAGTTTTTATAAATCTACGCAAATCAATTCAGTCAATAATTAGAATTGGTTGATTTTTATTGATAATACTTTAAAAAAAATTGTTTACAAATAAATGTGCGTGGGATTTTATGTAAATATAAAAAAAGATAGTTATAAAAAAAATGTAGTTAAAAAATAGCAAAATAGCAAATACTTCATTTATTCTGAGAGTATTTCTGTGAGAGTTAAATAAGGTAGACATCTTTCTTTGTTTCTTTTTTTACAAAATTTGGATCAGTAAGTCTTTAATATAATAGCTCAAGTAATTTCGTGATGTCATTATAAAATGATACTGTACAAAATTTTGAGAATATCAATTTGTGAAACCCAAGAACAACCATACACAAAAGTCATAAAGTAATGACTTTTAATAAAAATTTTCTTTATTTAACGTAATTTGATTAATATGAGAAATTTCTAAAATTACAAAATATTAGTAAAAAATATGAAAGCTATAAAAACTATCAAAAGTGTGCAGTAATCTTGACGTCGATTTAGAAAAACCAAAAGTAAATTTCTAACGAAAATGTATTTTGGTCCATTAAAAATACAAAGTAAAAATTTATAAAAAAAAAAAAAATAAAGTGTTTAATAATTTATGTTGCCTTTGTAGGTGTTTCCAATTTTTGGGGAATTTTTATTTAGAATTTTTATTTCTTAAAAGCGAATTCTTTAAAATTCGATTGAAATATCTTAGTTAACCAAATTAAACTACGCAAAAATAAATAAATTTATCCTTAACACTTTTTTCCTTAAATGGAAATTTCATTATTCATACGAGTGTTAAGTATTAAGACTTAAGTACTTTTATAATAATAAAATACTAAAAAGATAAATATAAATTGTTTTGAAACTCTTTACGAGTAATTTGTTGCAATTTTACTGATTATAAAAAGTCCCCATATAAAAGTAATTAAATCGCATTAAATGATATACAATAAACTTAGAACTCAGAGTAAAAAAAAAGTTCAAAAGACATCAAAATTATCGTAAATTACATACTGAATAGCCGACAAGCAAATTAACATGAACTAGATTGATTGATAGATCAGTTCATTTTTAGTTCAAAACCTGTGAAAACATTTAAATCGTAAATAATTTAATTATAGAGCAATAAATGATACAAACAAGCATGAATTACGTTAGTTTTATTACTATTTTTATTAACTATAAGTAAATAATAATAATTTGATTAATTACTGTATACCTCAATATACATGAAGATGGATTTTGTAGTTATAATAATAGAATAGTTATATAGTAAACAATATATTTACTACGTTATAAATTGATAGTTCACATTTTTTTTTACAAATCGAAAGTTGTAAATATGTTAAAGGTTTATACTCGTAATACAAAAAATGAATGTCATTCATTTGATATATTTGTATAAACATACGTTTGTGAATTTTAATATAAATGAATACTTAATAGTCTTATAAACCAGGGCTGTCCAAAGTATGGCCCGCGAGCCACATGCGGTCCGCGGTTAGCGTCTCTACGGCCCGCGCCATTTTTTTAATCTACTACAATTACGCAAATTTTCTTTTGGTATACAGGTAAAACTACATTATTTTATTTTTATATTTTACCAAATAAATAAATTTAAATTGATAAATTAATAAAAACTAAATTTAACATTATAACCGTATTTATAATGTTATAATGTATTTATAATAACAACTATGAACGTATGTATTTGTTGCTGCAACAATTATTGTAGAGAATCTCTACAATAATTTCTATTGGCCCACGATCGCATCTGATTTGGACAGCCTTGTTATAAATAATAAAAAAAATAATATTTTCTTAAAAAATTTTTTTTATTACTATTCCGACAATTTTTTACTAAAATTACTCCAGCTTTATTAACAATTTTATTCTTTTAAAGTATTTTATTTATGTTAAAGTAATTCTGAAAAGAGGTTTCAACATAATGAATGACGCGCTGATAATATATTGTCTACTCAATAAAGGACCATGCCAACTCCATGAGTTTGGTATAG
>NC_051846.1:227218538-227233311 GCF_002237135.1 Teleopsis dalmanni | reverse complement strand
CAAAAACTCTCATTGTACGTTTTATTAGATTGTCCTTAAATCTCCAAATATTCGGATCCATAATAGTTAAATTCAAAGTATTCTTATCATCTGGCTCTCGGTAATGTTGAAGCTGTGCATCAGTAGTATTCATATCAAGATCTCGACAACCCAAATAATTCAAACTGTAATGATTATGTAGTGTTAACGCGTATTTTGTATTATGTAAACATTTTGTTGCAAAGCCACTTGGCATATGTTTTTCAATTCTCTTTACATGTTGCAACATATAAAAGTAGTTCGGAATATCGGTGGAATAAGGCGGTTGACCTTCATATTTCGGATAATAGGTGTTTCGAAAACAGATACCAGCAAATGTTTTACAATTAGGACTTTTAAATTTCTCACCATATTCAACAATATCATACCAAGATGTCCAATTACCAAGTGGCATAATCACTTCATCAATATCAATACCCGCCACATAATCATATTTATATATGTTCCGATAAAAACAATCGTTGTATGGAAACATTTCGTTTAATATCATATTTAGATAATCCTCCTTCATAATGTAACGCTGGAAATTAGCAAAGACCGGCTCACCGCGTGCATAAGAATATGGATATACCCTAAGAAAACCCTTTTTCTTATAATAATCAATCACTTTTGTCGCATTTGGATGTACAGCAAGTGAGTAAGCAATAACTTCTTGGGCACCTAGTATTCGCATCATTTCCATCCACTCCACTAAGCGTGCGGATATATCTGCAAATGGAAACATGAAACCCTTAACACAAACCGCGAAACCACCTTTCTTTCTTTTGCCTAATGGTGGTTCATAGATGACTTTTAAATGATTTGTAGCTTTATCACACTCTTTATTTACAATGGATATACTTCGTGGTGCTTCGGAAGCTTTCTCTTTAGGCAGTATACAGGTTAACATATGTGGATACAAGTGATTAAATTTATTTCCCCAACCCTTAATCCATACAACTAAATATTCAGTTATTGGCACAATCACAGGTTCCTTTTGTGATTCGAACCAGAATTGACAGTAATTCGTATTGAATTTCTCTTCAATTTGGTTTATCATCGCAAAAATGCGTACTACGGGATGTTTTGGAATATCGGTGCGATTATCATAGTATGCAGCAAACAATTCAAATGTTATATTCTTATTACTGTAGTGTTGATAAAAATTATTATGGAACTGTATTTCAAGTACTTCCGGATATGGAGCACATGTGGTATTTAAACGAAAACCTCTGTAGCGATTTTTCACATGAAGCTCTAGTGGCAGATTAGGTAATTCTTCATTTACCGCTTTCACCATTTCTTCGAAGGTGGGTTCTAAATATAATTTATTAGATATTAAACATTTTAAAGCAATTAATTTTCATTACCTCGCACTGATGTATCCAATTTCAGTTCTTGCGGATATATGAATTTATGAATTTTTGTAGAAAAACTGATATAACCAAAATTCAGTAATATAACTGCGATAAAATTAATGAAAGTGATAAATGCCAAAATTTTGAATCCGCGTTTTTTAAACATTTTGTTCTAACTTTAATTATACTATTAATAATTAGTAATTGTAGTTATAATATTTTTTAAATAACACAAATTAAATGAATTAAAATTAGTTGCCGATTTTTGAGTAACACACTTTCTTAATCGCAATTTAACTGAAAACTAAATATTGGAACATTTTTTTATTTTTATTTAATTCAATATATTTTCAAAACCAAACAGAAACAAGCTGAGTCAAGCTACCAACATATTTGTTGATATATCTTTGTTAATCCAAAAACTTTATTTAATATAGAAGCAGACTTCGCTAAAAAATTCGCTCAAACTGACTACAGTACTGGAGTCCTAGAAGAATTACACATGTAAGTAGATTAAGACAGAACTATCTGAACTTACAACTGAAACAACGTGTCTTTATTTGGTTTACAAAGTGAGAATTTGATAAGTGAGAATTGAAGTATAATGAAGGTCTGTAGAATTGAACTTTTATAATATCAAAGTATCTTAATATTTTACAACAGATCATAAACTAATTTAATTTTTTTTTATCAGGTTGTTAAAAGATAAGAAAGCTTTTCTTTCTATAAAAATGTCGTTTTTATTTCTTAATGGGATTTTGAAAAATAAGTCAGAAAAGTTTAGACTTAACTTTCCATAGAAAATCAATTAACATTCATTGTTTTCTTAGAAACATCAACACAATATGTATATTTCAATGTGAACATATTTATTCAATTTATAATTACATTATTTAAGAAATACGATTAAATACGACTAATATAATATATTGAATAACTTGTCACATAACATAATATGTGATATCATGATAAGTTAGTATCGCTTATCATAAAAAAATTTTTATCGCAAATTAAATAAATATATATGTTTTAATTAAATACGACATCAGAATATTCTGAATGAAAACTATTAAAGCTTTCATCTTTAAAATTTTTTAAAGATTAAAATGATAAGAATGTACACTTTTTTGCAATTGATTTTGTAGTTTGGAGCTTTCCACACCTGACAGGGGTGTATGTCTCGGATTTTATTATGAAGTGTTGTTATAAGTAAAATCCTTTTCATAAAAGTAAACGAAGAGCAGAGCAAATATCTAATAAAATAAACCAAAAATTAAAGCAAAAATAAAGTGGAATAATATATTTATTAAAACTTCTGCCATAATACAAAAGAATAACTAACTTTATAAGGACATAAGAGTCAATAGTCAATAGTTAATAGAAGGTTAACGTCAATGGTTAATAAAAGCCTTCGTATAAATACACGAAGTTCCCACCCATTTACTTTAGATAACAGCACAATCGACAATGTTAGCTTTTTCAATAACCTAGGCTGCACCATGGCTGTCAATCGCGGATCTGCAGAAGATATAGATGTTAAAGCAGTAAAGCGAGAAATGTTTTCGATCGATTAAAAAAAGTATGACTATCGAATCAGATTTCAAGATCAATAAAACTGAAAATCTATTCATCATATGTTAAATCTGTCATGCTCAATGGTATCGAAGCTTGGCGCAACAACGCCAGTGAAATAAAAAATATTTAAATTTTTAATAACAAATATCTACGAATCATCTGTAAAATATTCTGGCTTAATATAATTAGCAACGAAGCGCTCTGGCAACTTTGTAATAAAAAATAAATTAAATACTGTGTAATGAGAAGACGCTGGAGATGGATTAGGTACACACTCCGTAAAAACCCTATTAATATATCAAAAGCCACATTAGAATGAAATGCAGTGGGTAAACGAAAACCTGGCAGACCACGTAATATATGGAGAAGGTCATTGTTAGCAGAGCTTAAATCTACAAGACTGAACTGGTCACAAGTAAAATCATTATCTCTAAACAGAATAAGATATTGTAATTGAATTAAAATATTATGCTTCCAAGTGCATTAAAAAATGGGGAGAAACAACAAAAATTCCAAGGCTAAAATTCAAACTGAACCGAATCGTGTTGAAGACCTCTTATTTTAATTTGTGTAAACGTTCCCAAGCGGACCACAAAATAGAAGCTATATCTTTAGCAAAATCAAATGTCATATGTCTTCTTATTATTCATCTCACACAGCATTGAGTTCTGTTCAATAATTATACTTTTTCTTCTTAAAATTAGCAAATACTTATTCCTCCATAATTGTTAGTAATGGAATCTCTTTACTTAGTTTTTTGACCAAAAGACTCTTTCACAAAAACACCAACTGTTAGATCATCTTTTTCATAAAAGATGATCAGTAATCTGCTCATAGCCTTACTGCTTTGCTTTGACGAAACCTTTCATTGCCAATCAATTTTTCTGTACCTGGACTTATTAACCCAAACTATTGCTTTTGCTCTACTGTTAATAAATCAACATTTATGTCTACTATTCCTCTCTCTAATAATAATAACAATAAATATAATATTTCACTAATTGCTTTAATATTATAGTTATATATTGGTATAAAATATGTTATAGATATAATATATTTAATAATACTGTAAGACTACAATAAAAACATATTTAACACAAATAATATTAAAAATATATAATTTTAATATAAAATTAATACATAAATGTAATGTATATAACATTAAATAATATACATTTAATAGCATAACATAAATTAAAATAAATTTTTTCGTTTTTGAAATATAGGTACCTACTTTTATCCACTATTCTTATTGATTTAATTATCAACTTTTTATAAAACCCAGTTTACGAAAAACTTTCACTGAGCGATCCAATATTTGATCCTTAAATCGCATAATATTTGCATCTATTACAGGCTGTTCCAGCGTATCTTTATCGTCTGGTTCCCGGTAATGCTGCATTTGCACATAAGTGGAATTTATATCTTTCGCACCACAACCCACCCAGCTCAAACTGTAGTGGTTATGCAAACTTAATGCATATTCCGTGTTGTGTAGACATTTTGTGGCCATCCCTCTTCTCAAATGTTTTTCCACCCTTTTTACGTGTTGCAACATATAAAAGTAACTTGGAAGATCGTTATAATAAGGCGGCTCTTCTGCATATTTTGGAAAGTAAACATTCTGAAAACAATATCCTGCATTAGTTGAACACTTCGCATCGGCATCTGTAAGTTGTTCCCCGAATTTTATTATATCATACCAATTGGTCCAATTACCAAGTGGCATAATCACCTCATCTACATCAATGAGTGCTATGTATTTGTATTTGTACATATTTCTGTAGAAACAATCGTTATATGTCACCAATTCGTTAAGACGCTTATTAAGTCTATCACTTTTGATCAAAAAACTCTGTAAATTCGACAAGTTGGGTTCGCCTCTTGCAAATGTATGTGGCCGTACATCTATGAAGCCTGTACTCTGATAGTAATCCAAAACTTTTGTAACATTTTTATGTGTTTTATATTTATACATAATAATTTTATCTGCACCAAGCAAACGCAACAGTTCCAGCCATTCAACAATACGTGCTGATAAGTCCTCGAAAGGATACATTAATGCTTTAACACAAACGGCAAAACCACTTTTTGTTTTTGGTTTTTCTGGTAATTCATAACTTATTTTTAAATTATTTGTTGCTCTGTCACACTCTTCTTTCACCAAAGACACAGTTATTGGTATATCATTCATATTCTCTTCAGGTATAATACAACTTAGTAAATATGGATAAACACTTCTAGCTGAATTGCCCCACTTTTTATACCAAATGGTCTTATATTCAACTATTGGTATTATTACTGGCTGGGTTTTATTTTCATACCACAACTGACAATAACTCTTCGGAAACTTTTCGTCTATTTGATTCACCATACTTAGCACGCGTATCAATGGTGCGCCTGACACATCCGTTCGATTGTCATAATAAGCACCATATAAAGCAAAACTAACATTTTTATTTTCAAAATCTTGATAATACACATTTCTGAATTTTATATTAAATAATGTAGGATACGGAGCACATGTCTTGTTCCAACTTTTAAATCGACTTGCGTACAAAAAATTAAGTGCCAGTGCTGGAAGTTCCTTATCAACCGCATTGACTATATCCTTATCATCGGGCACTAAAAGAATATTTAAAAAATATTTTGATCAAATTTTTTATCACTTTATTTCATCTTTTGTTTGTTTTGTTTTTTTTTTGTTTTTTGTTTGATTTCTGTATACCTTCTCTTCTATCCAAAACAATTTGCATTAATTTATTTTCTTCTCTTAAATCCCCATTGATGTATATAATTAATATTAACATAAACACGAGTAAAATTATGATGAGTAAAAAACTGCGAACCAAGTACTTCTTGTGAAACATTTTGATTGAATCACTTCCAGAGAAAATCGATTTCGTCTACCTTTGCAAACTTGAATGGATTGAGTACTCCACTTGTTGAGATAAGTAGTAATAATTTTCACATAGTTCGACACTTAGTTAATTATTTTTAAAAAATGTTGAACCACTTATAATTTTATTTTAACCACTACAATGTTAGGAATTTTTGGTTTATCTATAAAATGCGTCAAAACGCACTTCCAGTTGTGATTGATTGTACTAATGTTTTGCTATAAATAGTTCTAGACACCCCAAAACAATCAACTCGAATGTGAATTTGCGATTTCGTAGTGAGTTTGTATTAAACTATTGATGCTCCGCTTGGGAGAAATCCAGAACATTCGCATTATCGGGAGAATTTTTACTCAATTTAGTTTAGTAAAATAATTACAAATGAGCTTTTTGATTATTTCAGTTAGAGGAAGTTCGTTTACGACTATGTATGTATGTTTATTGCCACTGATACGGAAAGATTACCAAACTTTATTGATGTTAAGATAAAGAACTACTAAAAAATATGTTCATTAGTTTTTAATTGTGAAATCAATAGGAAAATTTTGATTTTTGAGGAACAAAAGCTTTACATAATTGTCTATTTATAACCGTTTATGAAACTTATCAAAAAATTGATTTACTTGCTCACATACTTATGTATGTTACCAGTGATTTATGTGATTATCTGCCTTAACGACTCAACACACATATTAAAATAATCCACCGATAGAAGCCTCTTTTGAAATTCTAAAGAATTTCCAATTGTACCAATTGAAGTTATGTGTTTGGCACAACTTTCTCTTTTGTAAGGACCGAAGCCTATCAATACCTCTGCTGAGAAAGTAAATAAATACAATCATACTACTATTCATACTACATAACATAAGTTGGAGTTTTAACCACAACCTCGTGTCCAATCTAAAATGGGCAGAACAGTCGAAGCTGCATGCACTGACTCCCATAGTACCAGATATACACTTCCAGTCAGATGTCGCAAGTGAAAACTGACTCACTATCATTTATACTCCAAAAAGTGTGGGATGGTGCCGAAATTGTAATTGCCTTAGGCATGCATTACCTCGGGAATATTCTAACTCCAATCTCGCAAGATAGTTGCTCGTATATAATCAGTCAATGTCATACAAACACAAGATCAGGTTAACAGTCAGGGTTGGATTAAAAAAGGTTATACGTACATCGACTATTACCAGGCCATTAACTAATCCATTGTAATACTATTTAGAGAAGAATTGGATTTGATATATTAACCGACTATGCTCCTATAGGAATCCAGAACTCTGTGATATTCTGTTCAATTCAGATAATCTTTACTAATTTTTGAATAAGTTAAATGAAATTAATAATTATTTGTTATTAAATTTTTATCTTCATATATGTGACTGAAAATAAAAGACAACACCCTAAATATATTTTATAAAAAATACAGTAGTGGCTATAAAAATTGCTTTAATCTTAGAACTTTGTATATAAACCAGCTCCAATATGTATATTGTAAATGGATTTATTTAAACTAACAATATTTAATAGAATTATAGTTAGCTTTTTGTACGAGAATAACTCAGTTGATTTTGTGAGTTTTATAATATTAATGTATATTAGGGTTGATGATATTGTTTTTATAATATTTTCCTTTTTATAAAAACAAATAATAATATTATATATAATATTGAAGCGTAAATACATGAGATAAAATTTTGATATATATTTATTTATAGTAATATTTGTAATTATAAAACTATATTTTACAATACTAATTTATTAAGCTTTATAAACTAACAACAACCAATTACAACAGCAAACTACTATATCAACTGGAATTCAATGGAAGAGATCCTGATAGTTTCGGAGGCCTAGTAGAATCCTATAAATCCTACTTTTGCATGCAAGCACTCCTACAAAAAGGTAACCAATAGTACAACCCAATGTTTGCAATGTTCTCAGCGGTCAATTAAAAATTAGTTTTAGACAATACCGCAGTAAATAAATATCTCATCTAAAGATAGAAATAAATATCATATCTAGTAATAAGAGTAAATTAAGAAAATCTATGTATAACAATAAATGTTGGCCATTCATCTTTATAAAAACTATCATAAATATTTAATTGCTTAAAAATTAAAAATAATGCATTTTCTGAAAATAGATTCAATTTCATTTTTAATATTATTCCATTTTTAATATTTTTTAATCGTATAATTTAAAAGAAAATAACTTTTAAGGTAATATTCCAGGCGAATTCTTAGACAATGAATAAATTGAGTAATATAAATTCGTATAACAGAAATCCTTTCATTTTTTGCAAGATCTTTGTTGAAATTTACATTCTGATTCAAGCAAATCTCAATATTTTTGTGAGATTTAATATTCCATTTAATTTCTTGATATTCAATTAGCCATTCGCTAATTAAGCCGCATAGTGTGAACACTTTATTTTAATAGTATGTATTACTATTGTTATGCTATTTTTTTTCAAATGGCTTTTAAAGCTTAAAAGGGTTAATTATATTTTTCCATCAGTTTTAAGTTCTTTATTTATTTAGCAATCATTATAACATAATACTTATCTACTCTAACACACTTTAGAAAATTTGCCGATTTTTACAAATGTTACTAGTTAGTTTTTTATATGTGCCATAAATGAAACCAGTTTATATATCTTATCTATTGAAAAAGTAATGACTTCATTTAAATTTAAAAACATTCTTTCTGCATGTACTTTAACTGTACTTTGCACTTGATTCATAAACACTTGTTTTTTGTGTACTGTTCATTCCAATTACACAAAATGAGAACGCGTCAGTACACAAAATTCATTACCAAATAAGAGTCAAGTGTGGTAAGTGTGGCATGTGTTTCTTAGCGTTTACACGTATTGCAAATACATTTAAGTAAACAATAAAATGATAAAGAAATTTAATTATCAAACAATAGAACAACTTTAATCTATGAATTGTCAAAAAAAATTCATTTCATTTGCATGATTGCAACATTTTAAAAAATTTTATAATTGATGGTTATTAAAGGAAAACCCAATTAGTCATTAAAGCCGGTTACTTTACTGACTAAATTGCATTTGTTGCAATATATATGTGATTTTAAAGTACTTCATAATAATATATAATAATATTTATTAATATATAAATTATATATATAATGTTATTTATAACACTATGTATCACCATTTATATTTGTACCATATCGAGTTCCTGGACACGCCTATTTGTCAATGGGCGTGTACTTCATTCCACAGTATACTTCACGATACTTAGTCCACTATTATGGTGGCTATTACTACAAAAATTTAGACTGTTACTTACAAAAATCTACTTTCCCAAGTACTGATTCTATAACGTGTATGATTATGGATGCAAATTAAAAGTATAGATCTTCATCAATGGAATTGAAACTATTAAGGCAGTATTGTTTTAAATATTAAGTACTTTGAACTATAGCTTAGTATCGATAAAAAATTAACTTGCTAGTATCATACAGCTGATACTATGTGATGGTAATATGAATACTAAGCAAATCTGATGAGGGATGGATGCAAATACTAGATTCACACAATAGTTTTGTTTGTAATTTTGGCAACAGTGGCAAAGGAAGTGGAGTGTTTTTATTAGTGAAAGACCAGTACAGAGTGAAATCGTTATACAGATCACTGTAAACTGTAAATTGTAATGATGACTATCGATTGCACCGATTCATATAAACTTTGTATAGGCGCTTGCCTTCTTTGTAGAACTTAAAAATCTTTACATATTTTATAGAAATTATGATATTTATCGATATTCTTCATGTAAAATTTATAGAGTATAATAGTCTCTCTATATAAATATATTATTTTGATATGTAGATACTATATTCATATTTATTAGTCAGTGCAGATTTTTTTTTTCAAATTTCATGCTATTTATCGAATCATCGTTTTTTATCGTTATAAAAATCCCCTGTATGTTGAGCTTAGACATATATGTATGTAGATCAAATTATAAGAATCAAATACAATTCAATTGAAGACCATATAAACTCAATAATTTGTATCGCGGAACCATCATATCACTAGAGATATTTTTATATAATTTTAAAGAAATCTCATTTTAATCATTACGTTCTGTGATTTTAAACTATTAAATTGTTTTCGACTTCAATAATATCTCCTATGATTACTTGATTACTGGGTACTTACTAAATTTATTTCATCACTAAAAAGGTGTTACGTCTATAACAAAAATTATTTGACCTTAGATACTCTATAACAGTTAATTGTTTTACACATACCCACAATGAAGAACGATAGATATTTTATTTGATTAGATTATTGAATATTTTTGTTTAGCGATAATTTCAGTTTATAATTTTTTGGTTCAATTACTTGGAGACCCAAATTGTTAGTTAATCGCTGTTAGAGTTATAAGTCGGTTGTGTGAACTTGTGGTTGAAATACTCTTAGTTTCTATTTTAATTATTATTAGAATAAATTTTAAAAACACAATATGTATAAATTAAAGTTAATATTAGTGGCTATTTTGGCTATTGTGGTTACTTTCCTACAAAGTAGTAGCCAAGCCACGTCTTTAGGTCAAATTGAAAGTTTGAAATCACAATTCTTACCGAAAGAATATAGGAATACAAATTTTACATTGGGTATGATATATTTAGATATTAATATAATTTTTGATTTTTGTAAATAACAAATTTGCTTAACAAAAATTGATAACGATTGAACACTGATAATAGTTAAAATCTTAAAAGTGATATGATTTGCTTTGTTAAATCGGTTTTAATTGATTAATTATGTTTAATTATTAAAATTGTTAATTTAAGAACAGACAAATGGAAGTAATTTAATAGAATATTTTTAGTTCACATACATTTTCTGCATTGTATCTCAATTGTGTTCATGTGATCATATCAATCGCCTAAGAAATTGTATCATCTCTCCAGTAATAATACATATTTTTGAATATACCATAAAAATGTTTCTTTCATTTAATTGTTAAATAATGTTTATAATAAATAAACCTATTCGAAAATCATTTTACCCCTTTAAATCTAATATATAGACCAGTGGTTCCCAACCTTTTTAGTAAGGATACGTACAGTTGAAAAATAATAAACTGTACGATTATTTTAATATGCTTTATACATATCTGGTATAATGTATAATGAACTGTATAAGTGCATAGGTATATTATATAGACTATCAAATAGGTATATAATTACTTGGAAATTGTTTTTGCTTATTTTCTAATAAGTCAGGTCTAATAAGTGGACAAACTACAAGCTATGTATCGACACCTGTTAAATTTGATTCACGGACCATTTTTAACCATGATATGATTTTCCATCGTACTTATTAATAATAATTGTAATATTAACGCTTAAAAAAATTAAGAAAAATTTTGAAATGTTTATCAAAAGTAAAATATACTTTATTTCTAAGAATACAAAATGACTCAAGTTCTGACAAATATTCAAGGTAACTGATAAAGACGTTAAACATATGCGGTTAGAATTATGGTCAATTTATTACTGCAGTGCCGAATAATTATGACAATAAAAAAATGGTTGGATACAATTGTTGATTTGAATAGTGAAATTGTAAAATATAATAAAATTTAGTTATGTAATTAATACATTACATAAGAATGGAAGAATGGAAGAAAACTATATGAAAGAGTTCTCTGCTCCCAGTGTAAAGAATCACTGTGGGCATAATAGATCTTTTGGGTAAACATCTAAACTGAACCGAACAAAAGTTGTTTAGCTTTTAAAATAACATTCGATGAGATTTTTTTAATGGAAATTCATTCAATTGGGAAATAGAATCAATATGATCTCAAGTCATATGCTCCCACTTAGAATTGTCTTTCTAATCCCGATTAAAACCGTGTTAATTTAATTTTTTATAAGTCGTTTCTCTTTGGCCAGCAAGACCCTATGGTTTCCATGTTAAATAACAAAAATATTAAAAATTATGATATAAAATAAGTTATTACATATACTCTAGTTACAATATAAAAATGATTTATCTTCTTTATGATATTAAGATCACAAGATTACACGTTTCTACCATCGGTATAATCGATGTTTTCAACCAATATCGATTCTCTTTTATTTTTCATTGTATTTCTAATAAATTTGTGGTATCAGAACTTTTGAAGACATCTTATATACGTTTTTATTTTAATAATAATAATAACAAATCCGATCTGCCATTGTAATATATAAGCAATTAGTACCTTAATTTTATAAATGGACTTAAGGTTTATTCCATGAAACCTGACAAAAGAGACGATAGATGATGTCTTTAAGTACCTGTAATAAGCAAATATATCAGTTTATGTATATCTCAAAAATAAGTATATTACTATTTTTATAAATACAGGTTTTCTATATTTATAATTTATATTTATTTATTTATCTATTTATGACATCCATAATTTTGCATATTGACTAGACGCAGTTAATTTCACCTGTAAAAGATGAAAGTTTTTAATAGTAGTTATATGCTGAAAATAGACCCTTTAAGAAATATATGGTATGGTTTCATAATAATTCAATTAATTAATTAATGAAGATACAATGATAAAGCATTATTTATTTAATAGAGCTTTTTATTTTAAGTGTAACTTTTCAAAGAACTTAGTAAGGCTTTACTAAGTCATTCAACACTAGCCTCCATTATGATAAAATGTATAGCAGACTTTCCTACCGTCTTCCTGATTTCAAAAAACCGACTTTTAATAATTATGATCAACTTGCAATTACGTGTGGCAATGGTCAATAAAATATCTACCGACAGTATTCCTAGATTATACAACCTTGAATGTACAAGAGCAAGGTTAGTGACTTAACAGATGATAAACGTTCTTGCTAATCTGGAACTGTCAAATTTGGTCTCATACAAAAATATAACTTTTACCCTTTATTTGAATACTTTCTCAAGGCGGAATTTTACTATAACTGATTACGAAAATACATAGAAATATGAATACATTATAAAATAACACAAGTTTTTTGTAGAGCCTTTTAGAACGTTAAAAAAATGTTAGGAAACCGTTCATTACTTCAAGATAAATCAACGTTAAATTTTGTTATCGTAACTCGTCATCATTGTTATTTGATAGTCATTCCAAACTTTGATAACTGAAATATCATTATAAATATTTTAAATAATTTTCTTTTATCCTTTATATAAGTATCCTTTAAATGAACTCATTGAGCTATATACATTAAGACCGAAAAGTTTTCGGAAATTCTCATTTAAAATTCGCGCGCTGTATATTTTTCGATATTTTAATTTATGTAGTTTGGCAGCACTGTCCTTAATTACTATGCCAAAAATGAGCGCGATCTGTCAGACAGTTCGTTTACGGCAGCTGTTGAAACCAGTTCACCTCAGTAGGGCGTTGCGAAAAAAACAATGGAAAAAAATATTGAACAAAGAGTTTGCATCAAATTTTGTGTTTCGAACGAAATTTCGTGTGCAGAATCGTTGCGAATGCTACAAAAGGCTTATGGGGAATCAGTTTTATCGAAAACTCAAGTTTATGAGTGGTACAAAGCCTTCCAGGACGGTCGTACGACCGTCGAAGACATTTCGCAACGCACTACTGAGGTGAACTGGTTTCAACAGCTGCCGTAAACGAACTGTCTGACAGATCGAGCTCATTTTTGGCATAGTAATTAAGGACAGTGCTGCCAAACTACATAAACTTAAAATATCGAAAAATATACAGCGCGCGAATTTTAAATGAGAATTTCCGAAAACTTTTCAGTCTTAATGTATTTAATCATAAATTTTATTCCTGAATCATATTTGTATCTTCTGTTAAAATCATTTATTATGTACTCCTCTGATTTTCATCATATTTTTAAAAATATATATATATGGATATAAATTAATATATGCTAAAAACCAAAATTCATATAAATTATATGCTATTTTTATCATTTACAGATGACATAAAAAAGGTCTATCGCGAAAAATGCAAGAAAGTATCAGGTATCGATAACTCTACTCTCTACCATGACATTGAAAAGGGTGCAGCATCTTTATCCGCATGCGTTTCCGGATTTACAAATTTCTCAGCAATACAAGAGGAAATCGCAAAGGCAACTCCTATTGGAGAGTTGGACTCAGTTTTTCACAATTATTGCACAAAAATACCAACCATAATGGAATGTGTTCAAAAGTTCAATCTAAAAGTACAGCCGTGTCTTAGTCCCGAAGAGAAGAACCAAAATGCGGTTATGATGCGTGTAGCTAAAAGTTTGCTTAAATTCATGTGTGATCGTGGAGGCGATCAAATTGCACTTTTCGTCGCTGAAGACGGACCTGAATGTATTGAAGCAAATAAAGAAGCTATAACAAATTGCATGAATAATTCATTCTCTCAATATATGCCAAAAGATGGAAGTATACCAGATATAAATGATTTACCAGAATTAGTTTTTCAACCAAAACAATGCGTTGATCTTGAACGTTTCGAAAAGTGCACCATACATCATCTGGAACAATGTCAAGAGGTGACCCCAGCGAATATAGCTGAATCGATTTTCAAATTCATTAAAAATGAAACCAGTTGTCAATCATGGATCGATGCAAAAGCAAATGAACGTTCAGTACTCAGAGATCCGAAAAGCAATGGCACTCTAGAGCTAAGCTATAATTTACTTTATATACTCATATGCAGTCTTTGGATTTTAGTACACAGAAGATATTTTTTATAAAAATTTAAATATATTTTTATATGAAACTTAGTGTAAATTATTTAAAATAAGTTGACTTTAACTCAAATTTTAAACAAAACAAAATTTTATTAAATTATTTTTCAAAATGAATTTGCTTAAAATTATTTCATTGTATCTTATCAGTAATAGTTTATCAATTAGAATTGTTTACGTATAACT
>NC_051846.1:227214370-227218438 GCF_002237135.1 Teleopsis dalmanni | reverse complement strand
TCGAATTTATTTTTACTTCCATTCACTGCGAAAAGCATTAGGGTGTAAACTGACTTTATTGACTTAATTTGATGTATTTACGTATCTTTTATTTTAGCGAGCATTCAAATATATTTTTATCAATTTATAACTTATCCTTTATTGAAAGCAAATTTAAAGATATTCTTACAAACATCGTAGGTGTTTGCAAAGAAATAGCAAAAGAAGTATCTACAGACGTACGTGAGTATATGCATGAGTATAAATATTAGAATATAATTTTGTTGATGTAAATTGAATGTTTGTATGTGTGTTAATACTTTACAAAGAAAATATCTTTTCTTACAAGCATACAATCATATACTTATCAAATGCGTTACACATGATTGCGGGAAATTTTACGATTTTATTGATTTTCCCTTACATTTCTTTCAGCATTTACGTGTTTGTTATGAATTCATGATAAAAGCATGTAAAAACAACGCAAAACGCCGTGTCAAAGGTAGAAAATAATTCTCTAAAATGTCTGAAAGGATGTTTATTCAGATCGTTACACTTCCAAATGAACACTGAATATTCGAAGAGAATACTAAAAATGTTTATGAGACTTAATTTTATTATTTAATGTTTCAGATGGGCCATGAAAAGGCACTTTCAAAATTTTAGTTCTTACCTTTTTACATTTTAGTCAGGGTTACAAAATCCAATTAGTTATTTTATTTAAGTAAATTATGTAAATTTAACACATATTCTTAAATATTATAATATATAGATAATAAGTATTTATCGTAGAATATCTATAGTGTCGATAAATCAAGTAAATCAAATCAAATTTAAGAGAGAAGAAAAGAATTGTTTAAGTAAAGCTTTAGCAAATGTGTGCATAATATTTAGATACATCGATTTAAACAATAAAAAAATATTTTTAATATTACAAAAAGGGTTTCTATATAAAAATTACATTTCAAAAATATACTATAAAAAATTTTAAAGACATTTGAATACATATTAGCCGTAATTTTTTCTTTCAGAGTAGCAAAAAATACTCACAACTTACGAAAGAAAACATGTGAAGCAACAACAATACTCTTAAAATATTCAGAGTTAGGTTTTACTCGCAAAGATCTTTACGTCTTAAGTTTTAGTGCAGCCAATTTGAAAAGTCAGTCTATTGTGAATGTTCACTGGAAACATGTTGCAAAACTGCAGTCATCTGTTAAATTCCTATGAGCATTTCATTTACTAATAAATTAAATATTAAAAATAAAAATTAAATAAATTAATTTCTATTATTTTTATATTTCAATATTTTTATATTTCATATTGTGCAAAACACAACAAAAAACATATGTCGAAAATAAGCATTTAACATACTTTAAATGTGATGCCAATTCGTTTTAACCAGACTTAATGCTGTTTTTTTACAACTCTGAAAGAAAAAATTACATCTATTATAACATTATTTTGTAATAATTTATGAAAACAAGCTACAGTTACAATCTATATTCTAGATGTCAAAAATGAAAAAAAATTTTACTTATACTTGATTTCAACAAAATCCGGTAACATAAATATTAAATTCAAAAAATATTTTGATGTAATTTCTATTAATTTGAATTCTGTGTCCAAGTATGTTACATACAGCTTTTTCTGGGCACAAAATTTTGCACTACTATATTCTATCTATAGTTGTGTATCACTCACTTCTTGGCTCATACCATTTTTTGAAAACAAAGTACATTTACAGTCTATATTCTAGATGTCAGAAATGAAACAAAAGTTTGTTAACGAACTCTAAATCCTAACAAAATCCTTTAATATAAATATCACATTAAGGCTTAAGGCCTTTAGATTTAAGGTTCTAAACGAATTATGTTACACATAGGTGCTTTGGGGTACAAAATCTTGTTCTATGTGCTACTCTATCTATGTTTATTTATCACTCTATTTAAAGACGGACGCATAAGTCGTGTCTAGTATCTGTAGTTATATAAAGAGATCGGTTATTCGACTATATAACAAACAGTAGATACATATCATTTGTATTCTATATTTTTGGTTATAAATAACTGTCTATTTAGAAAAAATTAGAGAAGGCACATATCAGTGGTGTCCTGTTTGTAACAGAAATGTAGCGTATTTTTTTTATTCATGATTATTTTATGTACTATTTTATGTAAAATTTGTAAGTCTTGTTCAATGACTTGTAAGTCATTCACCCATAGTACACTTGATACATTGTACATTGCGATTATACACAGAAGTAGATCGCTGTCAATGTTTTTTTAGAATTAAGCCGGACGGTAAGGTCAAATGCACTTTCTTTACATTTCTGCAAAACCAATTTTATTTGACACATTTAAGAATGTCAAAACAGTTTTGAAGAGAAAGGATGTGGGTCAATATTTCATATACCTTCGAGCAGAAAAAACTTTTTATAAATAGTTAAAATTTTGTAATAAAAAATAGTTTCATTTTAGCATTTAAACTTACTGTTCAATTTTCCATATCACAACTTCTCTTAAGAGCGAGAACTGAATTTCTGACTTTCAATAGGGAACTTATCCTGCATTTTAGTCACTATTTATGACACTATTTATTCACTATTTATGAGATTTCAGCTTATATAGGTTGTTTCCGTGTTCAAACTGTAATCGTCTGCATTATATTTGTACTTGCCGATCCTGAACAACGAACTTTGCATAAGTTTTGAAGAAAAATTTAATCATAATGATTTCGGCTTCATTTTATCTGTTTAGTTAATTTCAAATTTTTATATGTGAAAGTTAAAAATTGATAGGAGTTTTCGATTTTTCAAAATTTAATAAATATAAATCTACAATAACCTGTCAAGGAAATCAAAGAATACGTTCCAACAACAGTATATCCAATGAACGCACTCATCTACAGAGCTACAAAAGGTCGTCCAAAAACAATCATAAGAGAGGAGTACAAAAGAAAATTACTTGTCTTCCCAAAAAACTGATATCCCAACATTAGAAAAACCAAAAACAAAAAAGAAATGAGTGGGCAAAAGACTAAATATAGCTAAATAAAGAGCATAACTTCATTGTTTGATTCCATTACAGGACATAAGGAACAATTCATGGGATAGTTAAAAACCTTATTAGTCGGTTTACTAAATATGATTTTGTATGGTAATCCAGTCAAACAGGAACAAACAATTAAAAACAAAATATCTTAACAATCCAGAATGATCACATGGATACAATATGTATAGATAATAGTTATTATCGGTGCTTTATTATAGATCTACAATACATATAATACCAGTTTTTCTTCCTATTTCGGCCTAGTTGCTGATCTGCAAATGCGAATAGGTGTGATTTGACAAAATTCACGAGGTTTGCACATTCTTGATTAAAAAAATGCTGTTCGAGAGATGATTTTTATTATCAGTGCTTTTAGTTAATTACATAAAGCAAGTTAATTTTTGTAGCGTAAGTGAAATTTATTGATGGAACACGAAGAGTTTAAATTTGCCAATTAACAATTATATCACAATAAATCCTATACTTTTACGAGTATAAATACTACGAAAAATTAAAATCGATTTTCATTCTTTAGCATTACTTAACTTGATTTTATTCTTAAAACCAATATTTTACTTTGGCAGTAGTTGTGTAAGCTGAATAGAAAACTAATTTTAAACTGGGTCGTTGGCACTTTATGTTCGACCGACTGACGACAGCATTCTTAACAAGAACAAAAATCATAGTTGAAGGAATTGAAATTGCACTACCAACGATACTATAAAATATATCGAAGGAGCTTTTTACATTCAGTGAGACATTCATTCTTAAATTTCTATTTTCATTCATTTTTCTATTTTGCCTTTCACTATTGTTGTTTTTGTTTTAATTTTCTGCAAATAACGCAAAAATATAATGTACTAGTTTCGTAAGGAAGTTCTTTTAAACTATGTAGCATTGTACTCTAGATATGTTATATGGTATGTCTGTATGTATGTAGCAAAAATAGTAAGTACGTTAATATAGGTGGGCGTATTACATGGGTTTCAAAGAAAGAAGAAAATAAATCAACAACAAAATAAAGAAAATAAAAAAA
>NC_051846.1:227207396-227214270 GCF_002237135.1 Teleopsis dalmanni | reverse complement strand
GTATTAGAAAGAAAAATTTTGGTAAATTGGTAAATTTTTAATTAATGAATATTACTGCACTCATGGCAAGTAAAAAATTTATCAAAAAAAAAAAATGAATAAGAAAAAATGTTTAAACAATCGAATTGTTTTTGTTATTAATTTTATATTTGTAAAATAAAAACCAATTGTTGTATTTTTCGTGGGAGAAAAAAAATTTTGTTTGTTGTTGCTTACTCTCCAACGTTGTTTCTGGCTTAGTGCATTTGAAAATTGGCTACGTTCAAGTAGTGACTGCAAATAGGTTACTTCAATTAAACACTAATATTTTAGAATTCTTTAAAATATTATTTACAAAAAGAAAAAAGAAAAATAAAATATGTAATGCATACAATGTGGAAGTAATGCATATACAAATATGAGGAAATAAAAACTAACAAAGCACATTTCATGAAAATTAGCAAATCAAGAATTGATAATGTCTTTGAAAGATACTGCGTGCATAAATGTCAATTGCCTCAATAATGAGAAATATTGATTGGAAACGTTGCTGCTGCTCTTGCTCTATATATTATAGATTATATACATACATACATATAAATGTATAGATATGTGTATATTAATTGATTGTGTTTACCTTTTGCCATGGATGACTTTTTATTTGTGGAAATTTAAATTCCGTATAATTTGGATTCATTTCGCGAATTTGTTCTCGTGTTGGTGTACCCAAAACTTTAATAACTTCAACTAATTGATCAACACCGGAATCACCGGGGAATATAGGCTGACCCAAGAGTAATTCAGCTAAGACACAGCCAGCGCTCCATACATCTAAAATATTCCATTAAAATATAATTAGATAAAGAAACTTATTCAACTTTATTCAACAATATATATACTTACCGATTTTTGTTGTATAATTAATTGCACCAAATATTAACTCTGGTGCACGATAGTACCGAGAGCAAATATATGATACATTCGGCTCACCATGTAACAATTGTTTTGCGCTACCAAAATCGCATAGTTTCAACACTGCTGTCTCTGGATCTAATAGAAGATTTTGGGGTTTAATATCGCGATGACAAATTCCCAAAGAGTGTATATATGCCAAACTTCTAAACAACTGATACATGTAAAGCTGTAAATGTATTTTAAAAATATTAATAATTTTATTTAACTCTATTGACTCTATATTTTTTTTATTTTTTAATACATACACGAATAAAGTTGATTGGTATCGTTTGTTTAGTTTTAGCGTATTGACGTGCAACTTTGTAAACAGTTTCTGGTATATATTCGAGGACTAAATTCAAAAACACTTCATCTCGCTGAAATTAAAAAAAAAAACAGGTTAATGATTTATATTAAAAGATTATTTCTTTTTGATCTTTTTTATGAATATTAATAAATTAATATAGAAAATAACCTAAGGATAACACCCATCAAGCAGATAAATACTAATTAATACTACAATTAAAAGAAAAAAATTTTATTTTATTTTTTAATAAAATTACAAAAGTAATTTTTAAAACCAATATGTAGGAAATGATAAAATGTAACTAAGACTTCTGACAATGAAATATTTAACGTAAACTTAGATAGACATATAAAATATATCTTTTAAAATTTCTATAAATATATTATTCAGCACAATATATAAGATATGATTATCAATACGATATGATTGATTAATTAACACTTGCCACATAAGTAGGTTAATTCAGATTATACTGGCGATCCTAACAATCTACTTTGGGCTATTGATCCATTGCTTTATCGTATAAAAACTTAGAGGTTTAAAAACCAGCTTGAAGTTTTACTTCACTTTACTAGTTTTACTTTTTAGAAAAAGGTTCTGGAGATAACCAAGATCCTCGAAAAAGAAAGCCAATATAGAGAACCTGCAACGCGGTTACACAACAAGCGTGGTTACAAAGCAGATAGAAGGCATATGTGTAATACGCTCCACATGTAGTACAGGAATGCTTTAATGGAAGATTCAATTTTTTTCGCATGGCTCTCCTATCGGGTGTGACTCTTCAACAAATCTACCTCAAGACTAATGTCTTTACGGAGGACTTCAATGAATGATGATTTTTTTTTCTGAATAGAGAGCGGCTAACTTGCATATCGTTAAGTCTTTCCATCTTTTATTAAAGTGCTAACTACCAAACTAAAATTCAAATTCAAGTCTAGCATTAAACCCATATGTCTTTATATTTCATAAACCTGGCACATTACACGTGCAAGTGTTTGTGAACATATTTTCACGTTATATACAATATTGAGGTGATCTTCAACACAGAATTATATCTGTTGATGAGAGAGCTCGGTGGCTTTTGAGAGGAAAATTAAGTCAAGAAAATGGAATTGGATGGGCTATTTCTTGACGAAAGTTTAGAAGAATATAGGAAAAATGGTGTTTGAATAGAAATAGGTGTTTGTCCATTCATCTTCTGGATTCGCTCATTACGTGTGTAGCGTCAGAGTAAAGGCACCGGATCGGAAATTAAACACTGTCGCAAAATCATAAAAGATTCCTATGCTCTTTCATGAGCAATTTTTAATATTTAATTTATATGTATTAAACATTTCTATATATTGTAGGTTGAAAAAATCAAGAATTAAAAAACAATTTCAAAAATATATAATATAATAATTATATAAATATATTAATATATAAATATATTAATATTTTATAAAATATATAAAATATATATTAAAGACTGATTAAAAAAGAATAGATGCATTTTTACCATTTATGCATATTTGAATATTAGAAATCTTTTACCACAGATCTATCTTAATTTTTTAAGGATTGATATATTCTCATACGCTTTTTTTAAATAATTTTAAGTTGTAGCTAAGTATACGTACTAATATCTAACCACACTTAATAGTTGTTTATATAATGTAGGATTTGAAAATTTCAATTAGAGGAAGTAGAATGTAAAAAATTATGTGATAAAATATGTTAAAATGTTAAGCTTTTAGTATTAAAAATAAAACAAAAATTATACTTAAAAATGTAAACACAAAAAGCTTCAACTATTTGACACTTTTATCAATTTCTATTTCATAATATTATGATATATATAACGTGTAGAAATATGTTAATCTAAAAATGAGTATGTAGGCGATAAAAAAAAATGTTATTTATAAAGTATAAGTAATAAAATTCATGCAATTTGCATTTTATATAAAACTTTTCATTTATAAACTTTATAAATGTTTCAAAAATTACTCATGTTTCCAAAATTCAAATGAATTTTTTAGCATATTTAACAAATGTGTCGCATGAGAGAATAAATGCTGGCTGTTTGCAATTAATTTATTTTTTATTGTTTATACATATATACATAGTGTCGTACATATTATATTACAATATTGCATTAGCGAATACGATGAAATATTTACGAAGTTCATTGAACTGATTGATATTAATTGCTACATTATATGTCAAAGAGTACCTGTGGTTTGAGAACACCGGCCAAAATCCCAACATCAATGGGAAACTCGGCTAGCTTTTATTTTATGCAGAAAGCCGTTTTAATTATTTTGAAAATATATTTTTCAAATATAATAGATTATATATTTTTTTGTAAGTTTTATTATTTTTATTTTTAATAAATTTTGTTGTACATAGAATAAGAAAGAAGAAATTTTATATAATATTTTATTTAATTGAATTATTTGGATTTCAATATTGATTGCATTTACACTTGAAATATATGTTATAAATTCATTTGAATTTTTTTATTACCATTATCTTTACCTACTAAAATAAGTGCATATTTCACTATTAATTAAAAAGAAATTTTAACAGATATAAACTAAAGGTTTTTATAGACATTACTTACAGAAAAAGTAATATTAAATTTTTGCTTACCTTTTCACCACTCGAATAGAAAAAGTACAAAAGTTTTACAATATTACAATGTTCCAATTTACGCATTATTTGCAATTCACGATTCTATAAAATAAAGCAAAATTAAATTATTAATAATAGATTTGAAATAACAAAACAAAAATATTAATATTTACCTTAAATCGTCTGTCTTGTAAAACTTTTTTAATCGCTACCAGCTCCCCTGTGTCGCATAGTTTAGCTTGAAAGACTACACCGAAACTTCCATTGCCAATCACCTTTGTATCTGTGTAGGAAACTTCTTGTACACGGTCGGTACCTTGGCCGGGTGTTGCAACCACTGTAGTAACCTTGGAACCATCTCTGCCTAAAATTTCAAGAAAACAAAACCACAAAGTTGTTTATCAAAATTTAAAAAAATTCTTATAAATAATCGAATATAATATAATAATAAACAAAGTAAGGTACAAGAAAATTATTTAGAAACTTATATATTATAAATCACAAAGTTCTATAATCAACTATCATATAGCACATATATATATAATTATATATTTTATTTAAAATCTAAAACCAATAATCATTAAGAGTTCACTGAGAAAAAAATTAAGTTGAATGATATAGTGATAATATATACATATATATAGATAAAAATGTATTTTACCGAGCTATAATTTTTATTCCATATTATGCTAAAATTGAACTAATTTTATATCTCATTTTCAATAATCCTGCGGTTACTAGAGACATAATTATGTTGTGGTTTATGTAAGTATTATATTCTTTTGGAACAAGTCATAAAGGGATGGATCTTAATCATAAAATATTTACCAACAACAAACCAATTGGCAAGTGGTTCTACTAGTACTTTGGGATTATAGAGGTCAAGTATTGAGGTCAACTAGCAAAATGATTTCGAGATATTGATGATTTCTCGACCATTTGCTACCGCTAGTGAACTCATTCAATCTATAGTTATATACAAATCAGTTGACAGGGGATACTAATTTCTCTGTATGTAAAAGTACATATAGATATTAAAAGTACTTAAACAAACGCGGATATCTTCAGTTACAAATTTTCAGTGCTTTCCTGCCAGAATGTACATTTTTAATCAATATGAAGATATTGTCTGTCTTGTTGTAAATAGCCTAAATAATTTTTGAGCTAATCGAGTTCAGATTTATTAAATTCATAAACCCCAGTAGATTAGGTCCTGAAAAATAGCTGCCGAAAATAAGTTTCAATGAAGAAGAAAAATTTTGAATTACTAATAATTAGTTTCTAGAACCCGAATGCATTTTTAAGTCGTAATTTAAAAAACCTATAAATTTACTTTGATTGTATATAGTATATGAAATAAATCTTTTATTACATAAGAAATTTTATTTAGCAATAAACGATCTATTCCGGGAAAAAATCAGATATCAGCTTAACTGATAAGACAGTGTACACAGTGAAGTAACATTGAGCAGTAGAGGATACAATCTATAATATGAGCAGTAGAGGCATATTATATGTGTAAAGGAAGAAAACTTTCCATTCACTTTTTGAGTATTTATCTGACAATATACATTTAAGTGTGTTCACGTTGGCATATCTATAGAAAGAAAAAAAAATTCATTTTTTAAAATAGTTTTTTAAAGAAGTGATAATTAAAAACATTGCTAACAATCGTTGCAACATTTGAACATAACATTTTATATTCTTAAATTTTTTAATGGGAGCTAAATTCACAATTTATTTAAGAAGAAACCTGGATGTGAACAAATACGATAATAGTATACAATTATATTGTTAAAGTAAAAAAAGAATTAAATATAGGAAGAGAAGAGATTTTAAACATACCAACAGTTTCTAACTTTCCCAGGCTGTGTATTACTGCACCTTCCATTTGGCGGTGCTGAGGATCTTTGGTTGATGTTATAAGAGACGTTATAAATATTGCAATTTAACGTTATAAGAGACGTTATAAATATTGCAATTTAACTAAATATTTTAGTAAATTGATTGCTGCTCTATTTTGATTTCACATAAAATTATTTCGTTTACATTATATTTTTATATAAATTTCATAATAAATTTTTTCCATTTTGACAATTCGAATAGAAAAACAAAAAGTCAACTTTGAAGTTTTATTTTTAATTATTTTAAAAATTAATAAAATGTATTGTACACTTTAGTACTTTAACTAAAAAAATTTATTTAAAAATTTTGTATTACTTGGAAAAGAGGTAATAAACAAGTTAGTTCTTTAACTTTAAGCCTATCATCAGATCAATAAATTTGATTAATAAATTATACCATATTAGAAGAAAAAATATCTATCTTTGAAAATCTAAACGTAAGCATTGGTTCCAAGAACAGACCGATCCACGAACCGAGTCCGACGACAAAGTACCATTCGCCACAACAAAAAGGAAATACACAAGCAGATCCCTACTGATAACAACAACAATAACAGTTTAACAACATTTCTGAAGAGAAATAAATTAAATCATACAATAAAAAAAAAAAATTATAAAGAAAAAATACTGTTTGAGAACTCAAAGCAATAATATCCAAAATAGTTCACCTCAGGACGCACAGAAAGATATGCTGATCTACGGTCCGTCATCAGTTAAAAGATAAATACATTATAATAATTCTACTATAGTTAAAGCTTAGTGTGGGGCAGCGATAAGCCCCCCAAACCATAAAAGAGTAAAAGTGCGCAATAGCACTAACTCAAAGCAGAACAACAACAACAACAACAAAATAGTCCTCGTAAGAATGTACGAGTAAAAATGTAAGAATATCAAAGGGCACTCAGTCAAACCAAGACATTAACATGCCAATAAAGTAGAAAAGGGATATTATCTAAAACAATAATCTAATCTGAGTAGATTTACCTAGAGAACAAGCTAATAAAATAACAACAACAAAATATTCCTCGTAAGAATGTATGAGTAAAAATGTAACAATATCAAAGGTCACTCAGTCAAACCAAGACATCAACATGCTAATAAAGTTGATGTCTTGGTT
>NC_051846.1:227200362-227207296 GCF_002237135.1 Teleopsis dalmanni | reverse complement strand
ATTAAAATTAACCATCTAGGACAATCTTTGACTATACACATTCTAAATGAGATGTCGACGGAGTTCAGTATTTCTCTGATCTGGGTTCCCGATCATAAGGATATTTTCGACAATTGCAAACCAGACGAGTGCTTCAGAAAACCACTCGGAACACCTAAACAATCTGGACATATCGTTGACATTATGCAAACTGGCATTCAGTGCCAGTTCTTTCTGTGCCGAACTTTTTAATAAAAGACGGGAAGACAATGATATGCAGGTATCTGTAAGCAATTTGACCATGCTTCAATAAAAGAAAATCAAACTCTATCATTGAGATGTCCCGTAGAGATATCAGAAGTGTAGTTGGTTTGCTTACAGATCACTGTATTTTAGGTAACCAACGATATGCAGACATCTGTAAGCAATTTGACCATACTTCAATAAAAAAAAATCAAACTCTGTCATTGAGATGTCCCGTAGAGATATCAGTGGTGTAGTAGGTTTGCTTACAGATCACTGTATTTTAGGTAACCATGACAGAAAACTAAATATCCCATTTAAATAATACCTACCGCAGTTGTAGTAAGAACGATTAAAATGTCTCCCATCTGCTTTGTTTCTGTCCAGCACTTTAGGGGCTTTCTTTTCTGAGAATCTTGGCGAACTGCAAGACCTCCCTCTGAATAGCATTATAAACTTTACCCACGGTTCTAAGTGGTTCGGTTAGAACCACTTGAATAATACTGTAACACAATGGGCCTAAAAGCCTAAATGGATTCCTTGGGATAGCCAGTATAACCTAAACTATCCTAACTACCTCTAGTATCGAATAAAATCCAAATTTTTTTTTGTGAAACGATTTTTAAAATAAACCAAAGCTGAGGAAAAACCTGAAAATAAATTGGTGCAACCATTGTTTTTGTTTCTTATTATTACTAGAATGTATATATGCTTATATTCGCAACTATGCATGTAACTAAATATGAGATGAAAAGTAAATTTATTTTTTATTAATTAAAATAAATTAATTTCTTATCTTAATCTTAAATTAAGATTAAATTAATCTTATTAATTTCTTATGAAATCAGTTTTTATTTCACAAGTATATCAAATATACTTGTTAGTCTATAAGTAGTAAGTGCACATTATAGTGACAAAATCTACTACCAATTGGGTCTCTTATTAATGGGTATCCCTCTTATAAACATCGACATATATTTTTTAATTTAAATTTATTTTTAATATCTGACTTAAGTATTGTACCTTGTTAAATGGCGTTAATGATTTGCTTATAAGTGTTTTACATCAAATTAAATTATTAATCAAATTTCAAAACAAAGTAATAAACTAAAAATTAATAAAATGCATAAATGCAAATAAACAAAAACAATTTTAAAATATTTTTCTAATTAATTAAATAGTTTTAAATAATCATTTAAAAATTAATAACTTTATTTGTTTCAAGTGCATTTGTAATTTAATTAAATTATATGTATTTATAATAAAAAAAATATATATATGTATACACATCTGTACAAGTATAAATACATTCATTTTTTATATATACGTAGGGGTTCAAATATATATACAAATTTTATGCATATGTATTGCTAAAATACATACATATATATTGACAACTACGTATGTAAGAAAAATCTTGATAATCTCTCATCTCAAGAGGTCAGTCGCCATTCAGATTAACGTAAGAAGAAAATAATTTTAAAAAAATATGTTATTTTCTGTGTAGATTAAGTTTGTACTCATTTTTCGCGTTGATATTATCACAAGAAACTTAGTGCCGATCGCAAAATATTTTATTTAATATTGCAAACTATAAAAAGTTATAGCTTTAAGCTCTCAATGAAAAGTATTCATGTTCTATGACTGTAAGTGAGAGTGTTTCGGACCCCTGACTTGGAAATAGAAGGCTTTCAAGGGCAGTGGGTGCAGTTCGAAAAGATTTTAAGCGATTCAAATATATTTCATCATACAATATGTTTAATGAAATATTGTTTTGCTCATTTATATAAGAATATATATATCAAGTATTACGATTATTTATAGCAAATTAAGTGCAATTTTGACGATGTAAGAAAAAAAATATTGGTTCCTATTTCAACTGAAACATGGCTAAACCCATAATATTTCCAGTTTGACGTAAATGTATATAAACAATTCAACCTGAAAATTCTCCAAAACTTATTAGGGATTTTGAGCATTTCTTTAATCTCATTTATATAATACATAATATAATTGAAATACTTTTCAGTATTCGGGGTATGATCACACCATTTGACTTTTTTTCAATTTTTTAAAATTTTATTGCACTTTAAAATTTTATTATTCATATGCTGTTAATTTTTTTAGGGGATAGATAGATAGATGACAAGACCCTTAAGCTATTTTAATGTGTAACGAATATAGATAATAACAAATGATAATGTAACCCTATGACTTAACTTTATTTATAAATGCTTATAAATAAATAAATAATAAATTTCCTATATAGAATGCATATCGTATTTCTTATGCGATATCTAGACATATCTTGACATAGTTTTCGAGACAACACAATTTGGACCTTTGTCTACTTCACTTGTCACTAAGTTCGTAGGCTAACAAAAATGGTCAGTAAATATACTCATTTGAAACGGAACTAATGCTCTTTACTCCAAAAACTAAAAGGTCTATATTCAAGATGTGTAAACTAACTAAACGAAAACTAAATTTCACTCTTGTGCTATGTATTTCACTGTAATCTAATCTGTGTGACTATAAACCTGAATTCTATCAACCCTAATGGATCCCTTATGTAATGCAATACATTACATAAGGGATACTAAAGATAACCGCATACGAGTAGAAATACTTAATGTAATAACAGTTCAGTTTCATCAAAATTAATTAATTACCCTAACCTAACCTATGAACATTTTTGGAAAATCCTTCTTCTAGCTTGGATTTAAGCAATGTACATGCTAAACTTTATTGTTGTATGACTAAAGAAACAGGCAAGGGTGTATGCTGTCACCCCTATTAGTCAACATGTATTACGAGCAGATCTTACATTAATCAATTTCCAAAATTGATTAAGATGTTTAAAACTGGCGATATGTTTATTAATAACACAATATAAGCAGATGACATCACACTTAGACCTGAGAATAAAAAACTTTATGAATTCATTTAATAAAGAATTGTTTTTAAATTAATATAAATAATATATATATATATATAAATATATATATGCTTTTAAACAGAAAAACTATTTTAAATAATGTAATTATTAATAATTATTAATAAAATATTATATGAACTCTTGTAGTCTTAATCAATTCGGCAAATGAAGAAGAATAACCCAAAAGAAGAAGTATTTTTTTCGAGATTATCAATATCAAGTTAGGTGTATTCTTAAGTGATATATTGTAGGAAATGCAAAATTATACGTACTAAATGCAAAACATTATGCGTACTAAATGCAAACCAGAAGATACTGCTGTTATTTATAACAAGAATTCTGCGGAAGTCAAAAATGCAATATACTATATTGTATTAAGTTGTAATATTTTCATTAGTAACCAGATGTGTAATAAGAACACAGACATATTCTCAAGCAATCAGATAACGGTTGCAAAAAAAGAAGAAAATAGAGTCTGAAGTATACTGCATTTATATGTATATAATAATACATATAAGTATATAATAACTTATATATATAAGTACTTTATAAGTACTTATATATAAGTATAGTTCTGTAGGCTCTTAATATATTTGAAATTTAAATGAAAATTATAAATGTTTAATAGATCAATTTTCCACAATTTTTAAAGTGACCAAATTTCTGCTTTTTTCCATGGAATGATGTTTTCAAGACTGACGATTTGGATGGAGTTAATTTTTCACACTCTGTATCTTTAATTAAGTGCAATTCTTTATATTAAAAATAAATCTTATTTCTTCCATTATTTACTTTTCGATTTTTTCATTTTCGAAAAAAATCATCTGTATTTCATAATTAAAAGCAAACATACTATATTATCACACAACATACTATATTATCACATGCAACAGACTGCAACAATAATTATTTTAATTAATTATTTTAATTTTTAATGAACATGATATTGACAAGCATTCATACTGGTGAAAAACACTGGCACCGAAGAAAAGTAATAGAAAAAAATTTAAAACAAGTTAACATTAAATTTAACTGCTCTAAATTTAACGACACACAGGACCTGGTTTCAAGGCCCACTAAACCTAGTCTAAAAACTCGTTTAAAAATATCTTTATGAAAAAATTAATGTTTACGTTCCTATTATTATTATTATTATGTTGAGCCTTTTCCGAATTAATGCATCTGGGCACAATTAATTTTTGATATCCTGAAAGTGATATTCAAGCACTCCTCAAATTCTATTTTATTCTTGTATAATTTCTATCCAGTATCGATAGAGACACAGAGGTTTATGTTTGGTTTACAGGCAGCCAGATTAATCTTACCTAAGATTAAATTAATGTGAGAATAAATTATTTTCTGTAGAAAACCCTTTAAAAAACAATTTGATATTTTCTTCTATGAAAATAAATAATTTTCTGTATAGAACCCACCAAATAACAATTTGAAAAATTCCTCTTCATTTTATACATAATAACATATATTAGCGGAAAGCACAATAGATATATGAACATAATATATTGTGTTTCAATTAACTGACAAATTAGCCCGTCCTATAATCAATATACAAAATGGTTGGTCATAAAAATAAATAATATATAAATAAATTAAATTTTATTTAGTAATAAAATATTTTTTTTACAACTTACCTTCGCATTTTCCATATGTCTTTTGGTATTGCTCTTATTTTATTACCGCCAATATATAGATACTTAAGATACCGTAACTCGACCACTTGTTCCGGGAAATGCGTTAGTAAGTTGCCACTTAAATTCAACTCCTTGAGATATGAATTTTTCATAACAAACGACTTCGGCAGTGACTTATTTGTCAATTGGTTATTCTTTGCAATCAGTGTAACCAATGGTAATTGACATATGGCCTCCGGTAGCATCGTCAAGGAGTTCGAACTCAGATCCATAATTTTTAAATTCACAAATTGTTTAATGGTGTTCGGTATGTGCGTGAGACGATTGTGATTTAAAAGCATGGTTTCGATATCCTTGTGATTTTTGAGACGAGTTTTACTTTCCGAATGTAAATCGGTATCGAGATAGGGTTCATTATCCGTTAACCCCATATGTCCATAATCCAAAGTTTTCTGGTCGCGCGTATCACTTTCACAGCTATCTGATGTGTAGACCTCCATTTTAAATATTTTTTTATAGATAATATTTGTAGATTTTTTTGATTTTTGAATTTTTTGTGCCGATTCAGATTCACAATAAAAATATTTTTAATTAAATTTTTTAAATTCAACTTTCAACACCAATTGAAATGATTTTAATATAATTTTTAATTTTTAAAATTTTATATTATTTTTTATTTTGTCAGAACATTTTTTTGTGTATTTTAATTTCGTTTTTCATATTCAAATGAACCAAGCAAGCAGCTTCTATTAAATAAACTCGATTCTATGCGCGACTTCCGTTAACTGAAACCTTTGTCGACTTCATACACTTTTAATCTGAAGTTCTTCGTTCGAAATGTGTTTTTGATTATACATAAATTTAATTACTGTTTTGCACTTGTAGTTGTTGTTCTTGTACTGATAGCGATAACGAGAAATTAGCGTAAGAGACCAGACGAGATATTTTTAAGTTTTATTGTCCATTAAAGCAATTACAATAACAATAACAATAACAATAATAAACTCAAATACATATTCGGTTAGTATTTTATTTTAATAAATCAGCTTTATTAATGAGTTTTAACCGCGGGTCTGTTATTTTTGAATTTTTAAAAATTATTACCATATAATATGGTTATATAAATCTGTAGAAATGGTTACTTAATCTGTAGAAGTGATTACTTAATCTGTAGAAACGAATCTGAGGTATCTAGGCTAATATCTGGCTTTACAGAACACTAGTCCATAGGACGGCATAGAGCTAGAGTCGGCCTACCCTGTGGTACTTCTTGTAGTGCGTGTCTACCAGCTCTTGAGGAAATGACAGCAGAACACCTGATGCGTCTTTGTCCAGGTCTGACCAGAATTAGGTTTAAGTTTCTAGGGATCCCCTTCTTCAATTCACTTAACGATATCTCCAGCATCAGCATTAGCCAGATTCTTGCCTTTGTTAATGCCTCTAGCTGGTTTTAGTTTGACCTTCTATCTACTACCGACTATTACGAGATTTTTGTGGATTCAAAACGTCTTTTTAGCTAATTGAGGAGCACTCGTCCTCTTTCCACCTTAACTAACTAACTAACTGTGGTTATATTAGAGCATTTCATAAATATTTTCATCACTGAACTTAAAATCGTAATGCCGCGTCAAATGTTACAGTCACTTAGGTCACCTTTCTTGGGTAGCTTGATTATAATGCCATGAGTAAACAACATTACTGATATAAAGGACGTAACGTTGAGGCGAGAAAGGTGGAAGCGACTTATAGACAACCTATGCACAGTATAAGAGGCTGCTCGAAATCTTTGACGTCGAGCAAGGCTTATTATTATTATTATTATATTAGAGCATTTGGACATTTTGACTCTAAATCGGTAACTCTGTATAATTCGGAAAACTGCGCGAACTTCTTGAAATTAGCAAATAATAAAAATTTATTGTTTTCGGTGTTGACTACTTCTATTAAAATTTAAAAAATTAAGTTATTGATTCAAGTTCTAAAGAAAATATATTTGATTTTCTATCCCCGAGTTTCTCAACTCAAAATGTACTACAGCTCGGTAAAATAATTAATATAGTTTACAAGGACCATTTCAATATTTAATATGTTTTACAAAGATCAGTACTAAGATATTCCCAAAAAT
>NC_051846.1:227193374-227200262 GCF_002237135.1 Teleopsis dalmanni | reverse complement strand
TTAAGTTTTCTATAGCGAATAATGCTTCTTTATCCAAATTAACTACAATTTTTTTAGAAGTATTTTTTGAAGTTCTTCCGTTGACCCCCGATAAGTATTTTGTTAAAGGTTTGGCAATTAGTGCATAATTTTGAACAAATTTCCTATAGTATCCTGTTAATCCTAGGAAACTTCTTAATTCCTTTAACGTTCCGGGAATGGGGAATTTTACAATTGCTCTGATTTTTTCTGGATCGGTTTTAATAACTTTGTGGGATACTATATATCCTAAAAATTCAACTTCTGTTTGAAAAAATTTTGATTTTTCCAGAGATATTTTCATATGTGAGTCCTTCAGTATTTTTATGATTGATTGTAATTCTTTAGAATGCTCTTCCAAGCTATTGGAATAGACTATAATGTCATCCATATATACATGACATGTTTTCCCTATTTTAACTCGTAATATGTCATCCATTGCCCTTTGAAATATTCGAGGTGCATTCTTCAAACCAAAAGGCATCCTCGTAAATTCATACTTCCCATTGTTAATTGAGAAAGCGGTTTTTTCGATATCATTTTCTCTCATTAGAATTTGATGAAATCCTGACTCCAGGTCGATTGTTGAAAAATACTTAGAATTCCCTAGATTTGACAGGATTATACTAGGGTCTGGTATTGGATACGTATCCGCTATGGTATGCTCATTTATCTTTTTATAGTCGATAACTAGCCTATGTTTACCAGTTCCATCTTCGTTATTTCCTTTCTTAGGAACTATCCATATCGGGGAATTATATGGACTCTTGCTTGGTCTGATGACTCCATTTTCCCGCATTCTAGCTATTTCGTCATTTACGTAATTGTTACAAGAGAGAGGATAAGGATACTGCTTGCTCCAAATAGGAGTGTCTAAGTTAGTTCTAATTTCTGCTCTAACGTCCGTTCTAAAGGGTAAGCTTGTATTTATTTTTGAATGCGTCGATTGTATTTGCTTTATTATATTGTTTTTGTATATCAATATTTTTTGTGACTCTTCCTTTCTTGTTATGTCATTATCCACGCCGGGAATTTTTCTAGCTAATTCAGTATGATCTTCCTGTCCCAGTATGTTCATAAGGTTATCCTTCTCTGAAAGATTACTGCTTACTGTTTTGGCAGATTCTATTCTCGAAAAAGTGCTGTTTATTTCTTCATCAGTTTCGTCTTTTTTCAGTGAGTCCAGATATTTATTTATCATTATCATATCATTTTTCTGTTTATGTTTGTTCGAATCTATGTATATTCTTTCGGTTTTTCCATTATATCTTAATTCATTGTTTCCTAAATCTACAACAGCATTTATTCTTTTTAAAATATTATATCCTATAAGTATATCTGCTTCTAAATTTTCAATTTCATAAAATCTTTCTTGCACTCCTAATAAGGTAATAGAGTGATAATATTTTATTGTACTGTACCCATTTACAGTTCTTACTCTTTTAAATATTGGTAATTGGTTTTTATTCTTGTATATTCCCTGCCTAATATATGATGCTGTAGCACCTGAGTCTAACAAAATTTTAAAGGTTTTATCAGTTTTTAAATCTGTTAATTGTATGTAGGGGAGCTCTAGTACTCCCTTTGGCCTAAAAAATGATTTTCAGAAATATTGTTTATCCGTTGAGCTTTTGGTAACGGTTGCCTACTCTGAACACTCTCATGAACTCTTTTTTGAGTTTGGTTATTGTGATATCCCGATCCCTGCATAAAAGAATGCGAGTTCCTATTTGAGTTGTTCCAGTGATTCCTATTAGATGATTGATAACTGTTGTTTCTTTGGAATTGGTTGGATACAGATGGATCCACTTCCATTGGTACAACAGGTTCTTGAATTTGATTTTGATTATTAATATTCGCTTTAGGGAATCTTAAATTATTTTGGATTGTGTTCCTAGGTGTGTGATCGTATCTCCTTTGTCTGTTGTACTGGTTTTGATAGTGGTTTGAATTATTCATTGGAGTTTGTTTCCCATTGTTCTGAAAATTTAAAGCGAATCTTGCCCTCAAATTGTTTGCTTCGAGTTCCTGAGCTTTTGCTAATGCATTTGGCAAGTCTTCCGGACAAAGTGAGAATAAAATGTCAGATAATGGTGTTTTTAGACCAGTTATGAATATTCTTAAAGCGTTTTGCCTATTCTTTCTATTAAGTTCTTTAGTAATTGACTCATCGCTTCCGTGGGTCATTATAGTCTTATTTATTAAGAGAGTCAACTTTTTATTGACTAAATTGTAATATTCCATAACCGAAAGATTGCCCTGTCGTAACACGCTTAATTCCTGTTCTATTATATGAATTGGACGTTTGTCCGAATATGCAAAATCAAGCCGAGCAATAATGGCATCCATATTTAGACAAGTGCCGTGATTTGTAAGAGTATCGTTGGCCTCGCCTATAATTTTATTTCTTAAAATGGTTAGTGCACCGAAATACTTCCTGCTACCTCTATTGTATAAACTCATGGAATTTATGGCTGCGGCCCGCCAACTAACATAACTATTTTTTCCACTAAATTCGGGAAGTGATTTTACTATGTCCAAGGTCTCATCACATATTATACGGCTGTCTACTACTTCCGTTTCGAATTCTACTACTTTGGGAGTATTTACTGCAGAAAGCTGCTCTTTTAGCAAAGCTATCTCATCCCTAAGAGAGGCTGTGTTTGCGACTATAAGTCGACTAATTAAGTCTTGTGTAAAAGTATTATTTTCGAGGGTCATTTTAGCAAAATTCTTTAACAGATTTTCCAGTTTTACAACTTAATAAATACAAAAAAAATTGATTTTATTCCCGTTTCACGATAGTATTTCAAAAAATGAACAAATATTTCAATAGTATAAAACAAAATCTAATAACAGTAAGCGAAGGGAAAAGATTTTACACAATAAAAAATAATAATTTACTTTTATATTTATAATTTAACTAAAAGAAATTTCCACCTTTTACAAGTCCAATTAACAATTTTATATATTCATTTATACTTCTTTCAAAAAGAAATTAATTGTTTGACTTACTTATAAAATGTTTTCTGCTTCTCCTGAGTTGAGTTTTGGTTTAAATGTATCTTCCTTCAATTTGTACCACAGGTATTAAATTATTATTACTTAGACAGTCACCTGAGTTGAGTTTCGGTTTAATTGTATCTTCCTTCGATTTGTACCACAGGTATTAAATTATTATTATTTAGACATTCACCTTTAGTTTTGGGATTTTTTTTTGTTCTTTTGTAATTTATATATTTTATAAAATGTTTTCTGCTTCTCCTGAGTTGAGTTTCAGTTTAATTGTATCTTCTTTCAATTTTTACCACAGGTATTAAATTATTATTACTTAGACAGTCACCTTTAGTTTTGGGGTTTTTTTGTTCTTTTGTAATTTATATATTCTTTTTTTATAAAATAATAAAAAAAAAATTTCACGATTTCAAGTTAATTAAATGAAATTTCACGTTAAATAAAAAAAATTTTTGAAAATATTAATTTATATTATATTATTTATATATTTTAAATATTATTTATTCCTTTTTCTTAGAATAATCTCTCTTTTCTCATCTGCAAAGGTTATTGCATGTTTTGTTAAATGCAGTGATATAGTTCGAGCAACTCGTGTTGCGTACTTTTTATTTTCCGCAATTGTAACACGGGCTTCACGTTGAGCGCCAATTAAATATAAACTATTATTTTTTTGTGTAGCTTCTGCTACCACTTTATTTGAAATGTTTCTTAAGACTAACTACTTCCATAATTTTTACTCGTATTTATACCAAGAATTCGAAGTATCGAATCCCGATAATATATTTCGTTGTTTGCTTAGGACAGGCAACGATAATAAAAAATATTTGGTTTTTCCAATTTCCTGTTTAATACAATAGATAATATTTTAGGACAGACAACGATCATTAAGAAATGTTTAGTTAATACAATAGATAATATTTCGTTGTTTATTTAGGACAGACAACGATCATTAAGAAATGTTTAGTTACAATGTTTGGTTATTTCCAATTTCCTGTTTAATACAATAGATAATATTTTAGGACAGACAACGATCATTAAGAAATGTTTAGTTAATACAATAGATAATATTTCTTTGTTCCTTTAGGACAGACTACGATCGTTAAGAAATGTTTAGTTAATACAATAGATAATATTTCGTTGTTCCTTTAGGACAGACAACGATAAACACAATAATTAGTGTAGGAGACGAGACTTGATAACTTGCACATAAATGAGTTGAGCAGCTCGATACAAATCATGATCTGTGAACTGTTTAGAAGGGTTCACGATCGCTGTTACAAATGACTAATACACTAATCGCGAAGGCTATGAGATCGTTACGACCTAATCGATTAGATTTGAGAAGCAGTAAATGAAAAGCAGAAATTATCATAATGAAGTAAAAATAGAATACATTAATCATTTTCTATGTATATGTCTAGGTTTACAGATGAAGTGATTTCAATGTTTTTAATGATTGAAAACCGGAATGAGGTGTGATTGGCATGGCAGAGAAAACAAAAGTAGACTTGCGGAAACTCCTAAGCTTTATCTGGACAACTAATAATTTAATAAGCATAATATTCGGAGTAACAACAATTAATGTTCCACGCCACTTCTAAGCAATTTTGAAAGCTTTACAATAAACAATAGATATTGCCGAGTGGATGTGTTGATAGTTGTTTCAGTACACACTTTCTCAGCCATCTAGTTGATATTAACCGTATCATTTTTTTGACACATGATATTTTTTGGACTATACCACGATGAAATCTGTTGTGTACAAAATGAATTATTCTCTCATATAATAAAAGCCAGAAATTATCAAGAAAAGATATAGTGTTTCATCGAATTAACACAAACCATTTTACAAGTTTGATAATTCATTAAAAATATCAAAAATGTCTTGGATCAGTTCATTGTTCGCAAACTTCAAAACATGAATGACAATGGCGAACATTTTGTAGAGCTATGTAGTATAAACAAACTCAAAATTGGCGGCACGCTTTTCTCGCATAAAACAATGCATAAAGTAACATAGGTATTACCTGATATGTGAACACAAAATCAAATAGATCACATTTGTGTTACGACAAAATGGAGTAGATGTTTAATCAATGTAAGAAATAAACGAGGTGCCGATATCAGCTCTGATCACCACCTACTAGTTCGCAAAATACTAGTTAACACAATAAAAATTCAGAAGTCGAGTAGCTGTAGCAGAATCAAATAAAAGGTCTCTAAGTGGAAAGCAGAAAATATAAAGCAAAATTTTTCACGTTCCATCTCTGAAAAATTTACTGCTCCTACTAACAACCTACATCCCCAACATTGCTGGAACAAAATAAAAACGGCTATTAAACAAAACCTGCATGGAAACCTTAGATAGAGCGTCATATAAGACCAAAGACGACTTCATCTCAGCACAAAACTGGATAATGATAGAACACCGAGCAAAACTGAGAAATGATATGAATACCATGAGGAAGCCTAATGATTGAAAGAGAGCGCAAACGGAATACACACACCTGGACAAATGTGTCAAAATGGTAATTCGGGACAATAAGCAAGAATATACACATAAATATATAATATATAATATTTAAATATACAATATATACAATATATAATATAGAAAAACTGTCATTTTCACTTAAAAAGAATTTCTTTACGAAGAACCCAACCGAACTTTATACTAAAACAGACAGACGTCTTTGCAGAAATACCTAAAAAAATATTTGCTCGGAAAAAATATTTAAATAAAAATAAAAAGGCGATCTATTTAATTGTTTTAAGGTTCAACTTTGTATACAACAATAAGTGGAATTTTTGTTAAGTCATGATCAAATTTTTTGTATATATGAGTGCATGTCTCTGGCTGAGACGATTTGCTTGCCATTTGTTTTATGTTCGTATGTCGAGTGATTAAAATATATTTTATTATAAATGATTATTGAGACATTTTGAGATATTTTTACGTTGTATATGGCGTTACTTTATAAGTTAAATTTACGTTATCAAAAACGAAAATAACAACACTTGTAAATTGTTGTCAGTATGTTTATGTGAAAAAAATACGAATATTTAATAAAAGGTATTTGTTAATAAAATATGTTGATTAATATTTACAGTTTTTTTTTATAAAATAATAAATAATACAATTTAAGAAATATAATTAAAAAAAAAAACAACTTACCTGTACATATAACAGTTTTTATTTTGTTTATTAAAATAAATATAACTGCTGTTTATTTGGTACTTAATATGTTTTAGTTTCCACGTTTAGTAATTTAAATCACTTAATTACAATATCAAAAAAAAAAAAACGTAAACAATCGATAAATAAACAAACACACATTCATTTGAAAGTCTCATTTTTATACGACGCACTTTTATTTTCCCGTATTTGGTGGCAGGTGATCGCTGCAGCCGTCAAACTTTACCGTTATTCCTTTGCAATGAACTATTCTCACTTTTCAATGATTATTATATTACACAATTAAATTGATTAAAGAACACAATTTATGAATAATTAACATTAGATTTCGTATTATTAATGCGTTTTGTTAAATTATCTTAATTTAAGAAAATTTAATAACACCGCAACCGCTTATTAACCCGACAGCACTATTTTGACGTTGGAGTTGTTGGAGCACCGCCATTACTACTACTTCGAAACAGTGTAACAATGAAATATACGTTTATGAAATGTAAACAACACTGACGATTTTATTGTTATAATATAATTATATACCACATTCAAATCGTTCTAGTAATATTCATTTAAATTAATTTACGTGTCGATAACAAGAATTTTTGATTTAGTTAAGCCTGATTTGTTCAAATTATACTTCGTCTGTATGATTACACAATGAA
>NC_051846.1:227183793-227193274 GCF_002237135.1 Teleopsis dalmanni | reverse complement strand
ATATAAATAGAAAAACAATAATACTAATGAATAAATATTACTAATTAACAACAAATATATAATATTTATCGAATTAAATTATATTTCATATAAAAGAAACCGACATGATTTGTAGAAATAATGAAATTTTCAGAAATATAATTAAATTAATAAAGACGATATATTCCTTTTTGATATTAAGCTAATTACCATTATTCATAGTTATTCCAACATGCTCTAGGTCAAAGCATCCTTCGTCATTTTTCTCCCATACAAATGGTAAATGGCTTTAATGATTTGTAAGTATAAATAATTTTAACTGTTAAGTCAGCCAGTGACTGAGGCTACTGTATTGATTCCTCGATCAATTTCGTACCCTAATGTAATCTTATTTCGATTTCTTTCCTGTTTTCCTTTCTTGCTATCTTGTTTTCTTTTTAGAAAAGGCTTGGATATCGTTTTTCTTTTCATCCATTCAGAGAGAAGATGAAAAACAAAAAAAAATATACTGTTAGATATAACTACCAGAGCTATCACAATTGAAATAAGGAAATCGCATGTCTCAAATTAAAACTATTTAAAGTAAAAGTGATTCCAGAATCACTACAAAAATCTGGATAAGGTACCACATATTACTATTAATATATGTATATTATATATTACTATTAACTTACAAAACTAGAACTTACAATGTATACAATGCGTCAATCAAGGCTCCGATGAAATTCTGAAGAATTTTGCCGGTTTCAATGTAGTTAAGTATTCAGGATATAACTTCCTCCTTAGTAAGGAGCAAGGCCCATCTAAAACTTCTGCGGATCTTTGGGTCATAGCACCCGTTGATGAATACGCAACTCAACGCTGAATGATGATAAATGAATACCAATCAGTCTACTCGCGAAAGTCAAGTTGTTTTGTAACTAAAACGAATATTCTGGAAACAAAATAATGCCGTTGTAGAAGTGATGAGATTTAGATTGATAAGATGGGCTATATAGTATATATTTATCTATCTTCGTTATAAGAAGATCGCTTACAAATCATTCGTACAAGGGGGGAAATAAAACGTTACTTTGCGGTACGACGGGTATTACTTAATGTATGTTACTGATTTCATTTTATCTAATTAAGAAATAAATCTCTGATTGTTGAGAATATTATAATGCGTAGTAGCGTTTTTTGAGATTTATCTTAAATTTGAATAGGTGATCCCCCTAACCACACTTACTAAATATTGTATTATATATTTTAAGAAATAATTACGCAATTTTGCATAAACTAACGAGTAGAAAACTAGCATCAGATTAACTACAGATTTATGCAAAATGAATTTTAATAAAGATTTTAATAATATTAACTAAATAATATTTTTGTACGGCAATCTACGGCGAGTTCTGAAAACTCGATGTACTATTAATACTTTTATTTATTTTCAAAGGAAGTTCGATAATAAAAAAGGAAGTTGATATCACAAATGGTTTATGACTTCGAAATGTTATTTGTTCATATATATATTATATTATGTAAAATAGGCGAAAATATTTAAAAATAATTTGTTTATCACTTTAAAACACTTTTTGCATTTTTTTTAATTTATAAAAATAAAATAATTAAAAAAATCACAAATGTTTATAAATTTTTAATTATATAAAGTAATGAGTTTTGCTTTTTCTGAATGAAGTAATTTTTTTATTGACTTATCAAAAACTATTCGCACGCCTCATAAAAACTTAAATATATTTTAATTACTTTTCTTTAAAAATGAGTAACAGATTTATTATATTTTTTATTCATTTCCGAAAATAAAATCTATTTAAGCGCTAAAAAATATTTTGTTTAGAATTGCAAAAAAGGCGTGTTTATAATAAATTGTTTAAGTAAGAAAAACATTTAAGAACTCAAAACGATTCAGAAACGTTCGTCTTTGACGAAAGTTAAAAAAATCTAAATATTTCACATATAATCAGTTAATAATCAGTTACTCTGAATATTACTAAATAATATATATTGTAAAATATATTATTAATATTTTCATTATTTATTTCGTCTGCATATAGTCGTTTTAAATTAAACATTTTCCCTATCATTTGCACTTTCGAGGATATAGTAATGATCATATTTGAAATAATAAGTGTTGACATACTCTTACATATAAATACATTATCTCATATCTAAATATATTGTTAACAACTTCATCGAAACTCTCTTTGCGACATGCTGCATTCCATAGTTCCCTTATTCCGCATCTACACTACATAGACTATGGCAGAGGATTTAACTTTTTCGTTCTATTTTCGCACTATAACTTATAGCAGCATTTTTATTTATAACTAGAAATTTCAGTCCACAAGAAAACGTTTTAAACGAACAGCTATCTAACCACCTATCTAACAAAGTCTATTCAATGTAGACGTAAGGTTATATTGCCTTTGGTCGTCCAATGCTCGATATTTGAATGGCATGACATCTGCTTCCTAATAACGTAACGTTTTGTTTTTTCAATTTTATTATCTGAATTTAATTGTAGCAGTTGATATTTTTGATATCCTAAAATATGAGAGAGGTGCATTGCGCTTTAATGTTGGATCATTATTAGAAGTAGGGTATTCAAAGAATAGATAAATTGCATATGTTTGAGGTTCACTTTAGGAAGATTTCGATTGCTCGACAATGTTTATAAGAATAAAAATTCCTAAAACTATATTTAAGAAAAATTTTATTCTTATCTCTATATTGATATAGAAAATACTGAGTTTTCAATACAACACTGATCATACGTATTTGTCTTGTCAGAGATATTTTCAAAAAATTAATCCTTCGAGCCGGATTTGAACCAGCGACCTATGGATATCTATTTTACTTACTTAAAGTTTTAACTACAGTCCACCGCTCTACCAACTGAGCTATCGAAGGTCTAGACACTTATTACTTTGCAAACTATATGTTTATTTATTATTAATAAATATGATAATTCACAGATCTTAGAAGGCAAAAAGTTTTGTTCCTTCGAGCCGGTTTGAACAGGACCTATGGCTATCTATTTTACTTACTTAAAGTTAACTTCAGTACCGTCTACCAATGAGCTATCGAGGTTTGACACTTATACTTTGATACTATATGTTTACTTTATATATAATAACATATGAAATAATTAAACAGATCTTAGAAAGGCAAAGTATGTTCCTTCGAGCCGGATTTGAACCAGCGACCTATGGATATCTATTTTACTTACTTAAAGTTTTAACTACAGTCCACCGCTCTACCAACTGAGCTATCGAAGGTCTAGACACTTATTACTTTGCAAACTATATGTTTACTTTATATATAATAACATATGAAATAATTAAACAGATCTTAGAAAGGCAAAAAGTATGTTCCTTCGAGCCGGATTTGAACCAGCGACCTATGGATATCTATTTTACTTACTTAAAGTTTTAACTACAGTCCACCGCTCTACCAACTGAGCTATCGAAGGTCTAGACACTTATTACTTTGCAAACTATATCTTTACTTTATATATAATAACATATGAAATAATTAAAGAGATCTTAGAAAGGCAAAAAGTAAGTTCCTTCGAGCCGGATTTGAACCAGCGACCTATGGATTACTGCAAATTATACATACTTTAAGCCACTACAGTCCACCGCTCTACCAACTGAGCTATCGAAGGTTTTTGAAAAATTTAATATTTATTTTAAATAAATTTCTAAACATGCAATTAATCTTTTGCCGCTCATTGCTGCTTATTTTATTTTTGATTATTTTGTGAACTTGCAGTTTTTTTCAGTATCGCAGCAGATAAATATTTTAATTGCAATGTGTGGAACTTTAGGCAATACCAAAAAAATATTATGCATATATATATGAGGTCAATGGTTTTAAGAACTGTTTTTTAAAAAGCTTGTACAAGGCAAATTATATTAAGTAATAGTTTAGTAATAAAAGTACTTACTGGTCAATAATCTATTTAGGTTTGAATTTAACGATTCTTAAGATTTAGATTTTGTTAATTAATTATTTTAGGGAAATATATCATAAAATTAGATAATTAATCAGATAATAAAATTAAATAATTAAATTTATATGTAAATAAATTTATATGTAATGAGTAACCGGATAACAGTAACTAGCACCACTAACAAACTGGTGTCAATTTGCATTGTAACTTTATTACTCGATTATCGAGTTCGTTTCCGAAGATTGTGATACCATTAAGTTTTATTTAGAATATATAAATGTGAGTATTTCAATATAAGATCGTACACATATAATGTGACACTAAATCAGAAGAGTGGAAACAATTCTAATGTGAAATCAATTAAATTTAGTATTTAACAAAATACCAGAATAGTAAATTAACTATTTTATCTTCCATATAATAAAATATTAAAATAGAAATGCATTTTAATATTTTAATTTAATTTACTTAAATTTTAAATTTATTATTTTATCATTTTATTTTAAATGTATTTAATTAGCTTTTAATAATATAGAAATTATTTAAATAATTTTTCGAACATTTTTAGTCACAATTATCTGACAATATGATTTATTTGATTATAGTGTGTTTCGTAAATATATTTAAAATAGCTTGCATCACATCTAAACCACCTCCGATAATAATTTTGTGGTTTAGAGTAAATAAATTTAATTATAGCTAATATTTTGGCAGCGCTGCAGTTTTATTTTTAGTTTAAAATTGATAACAAATTTTGCATTAATCTGCTGAATCGCGCTTAATGAAAAACTAGAGCATCTCTTCCCAAGACCTTCGATAGCTCAGTTGGTAGAGCGGTGGACTGTAGTTAAGACTTTGAGTAAGTGAAATAGAAATCCATAGGTCGCTGGTTCAAATCCGGCTCGAAGGAACTTACTTTTTACCTTTCTAAGATCTCTTCAATTATTTCATATGTTATTATATATAAAGTAAACATATAGTTTGCAAAGTAATAAGTGTCTAGACCTTCGATAGCTCAGTTGGTAGAGCGGTGGACTGTAGTAGTTTAAAATCTTAGTCGCAGTAATCCATAGGTCGCTGGTTCAAATCCGGCTCGAAGGAATTTTTTTTAGTCACATTCAAAATATAAGAATCTATAGTAATTGTATCTGTCATGATTAAGTTTGGGTTGTATATATGTCACAAATTGATATATCTTTGATTAATAAGATTTCAATATCTGTGTATTTGAGTATTATTAGATATCTGTTCCAGCATCTATTGTCAATTTAGAATACTGACATTCTTAAAACGTTATATCATTGACTTCAATGAGGTCGACATAATCGATTTCAAATTTAATTTAATTATTAAAAATTCAAGTATCAATAAAATAATCCTTTCTCATAAAAGTATTATAAATTTTTCCACTAATAATAAAATGAAATATTTGTTATATTTTTCGATTTAATTGAAAATCACTTTCGTTGTTACTTTGCTTTGTTCTAATTGTCCCTAATTAAATTACCATAGTGTAAACACTCACACGATTGTCGCTAATTGATTAAATGTTATATTCTCTTTTTTTAATAATATTATTGTTAGTTCGATTTTAAGCAATTTTTTATTCTAAACTTTTTGTGCTATAAGTAAGTCCTTTCCGAATTTATCCCGTAGCTTATTTGATTTTATTTTGAAGTTTGGCGATTTAATTGCCATAGTGTAAACACTTATGCAATTATCGTTAACTTTACAATGTAAACATAATATTGTACAAGTTTATTATTAATTCAGCGTTTTTATATTAATTTTTCAAGAAAACTAAATTTATACTAAATAAATACTAATACTTGAGTTGTTGAAATAGCTTGTTAGTGAACATGTTTCTAAAAGTTGAACTTTGGTTTCTGACCACTATTCCTTTCTTTGTTTCTGGAATATTTTACATTTTTTTGTGGCTTATTTTATGAAAATATAATTTTTTTAAGTTCCTTAAAAGTGTTATTTTATCACTTACACACATATCTGGAAAAGATACTTATACTTCGACTGTAAGACAAACCAATGAGATTATTAAAAACGCAATAAAGAAACTTGAAGCAGATTATGATTGTACATATTTGTGTAGAATTTTAAAATTCAGTGGAATCAAATCATAGGACTAGAAACACTCTTAACGCTTCATCAAGATTTTCTTATGTGTCCAGGATGCACAGCAATGTCTGCGACGTATTTGATGGCAGTGAAAATTGCGTAACTTGAATTGGCTTTGTATTTCCTAGAAGAACATGAATGCCACTATTAATGTGACAGCCACAAGAATAAACCACAACAGTACAAATACACAACTTCAATGCCTTACATCGCGTCTTCATCCTGCATCCTGCATCTCGCATCCCACATCCTTCATCCTTTGAAAGAAGGAATAAAGAAATAACGTAAGTGAAACTTAAGTAAAGCCTTAAGCAGACTCAAATCAATGTCTTTACAAAACAATCCACAGGAATCCGTTTAAGTAGCAAAAGAATGTGTTGCACGTTCTGGCGCAGAAACTGTCTAAGCAGCAACAAAGGATTTTGTTATGTAAACCAGAAAATGTATCTTCAGGATTTTGTTGTTCTGTGAGCTTGTCATCCATTGTGTCGCAGTTGTGCACTACTAAGGCGATGAGAAATTGATTATGTGTTTAGTGTCAGGATAACTGGTATCCTTTTTATTGAAAATATGTGTAGGAATGTTTTAACAATCACTTGAATTATGACAATGAAGTTTGGCTTGTGTAACCAAAAGGTTTGCAAATAAAGTATAGTTTGGGTTGAAGTATCTCAAATGCTTTCTTTATATCACATTGATGGCGTAATTTAAAAAAGTTATTTGAACTTCGACAAAAAATGTTCATATAGGTGCAATTGTTGTGATATAAGTTTCATTTTATATAATTAAAAAATGTAGGAGTTTCATATGTAGGAGCTTAACTTATTTTTCTGATATGTTACGTCTTTTTAATTTCTTAAAATCTTTTTTGTAGTTGAATGAATCAAGTCTTACTATTAAGGACAACTGTCGAAGAAAAGAGCACAAGCATCATATGAATAAAAAATTGTTTTCAGTTGATTATGCTTAGATTTTATTGATATTAATTTCAGTAAAAGAAAATGCGTAATTCCCATAAGACCCTAACAAACCTCAAGTCCACCTCAGGATCCACATGAAGATATGCTGACTTACGGTCCGTCATCAATTAAAAGATAAATAAACGATATGAATTCCTGCATAGTTAAAGCCTAGTGTGGAACAAGGATAAACCTCCCAGCTGCAAAAGAGTAAAAGTGTGCAATAACACTAGCTCAAGAATTCACAACAACCTATATACCAAAATATTGTGATTTCCTAAGTACGTAGGAGTCAAAGAGAATGCATAAGCAGTTTAAAGTAGTACCTCCGTAAGTAATACCTCCGTCGTACTTCCGTAAATCCCAAAAAAAAAAAAACACAAATCAAACGCCATTAACGAACATGGTGAAGGTTTAGGAGTAGCTGTAGATTGATCAGCTATAGATTCAATCTTTATTAAAGGATTAAAAGTACTATAACCATAATCATGTCATTGTGTCCTCAACAATACAGTCCTTTCAAGTACTACAAATAGTAAATTAAACTATTTTACTGCTGTGGTCTATGATTTCGTTCTAATATATTAAAAGTGACTTTTAGAGTAAAAAATATTAAAAATAACAATTATAAATCCCCAAGTCAAGTACGGAACTGTGGCAGTTGGAATGACTTATACGCCATTAAATTGACAGTTGTCGGAGTGGTGTTCCCTACATATCAATATATAGTATATATAGACTAAAAAGTCTCTTCGGAGACACTTATTCTCCTCCCTCCACCCCTATCTTTGGAACTGGTTTCGCATTCTTTTATATTAGCGTTGCAAACTATTCCCATTTGATTTCTGATCTGCGTTTCAACCTACACGTTTTCACCATATTTTTTGGTGTCTGTTCTATTTATTACCTTAGTTTTTATTTCTTCTTTCTAGGTCTAATTTTTTCCCTTTGAGGACTTGACATATCACATATGACTCTATCGTTCGCCAGTTCTCTGAGCTCGCTTCCATCTTTTCCACTTTGTTCTCATGATTTACTGGTCTAACTTCAAGTAATTGCTAATGACAGGTATAACGATAATATATATAGTCTTTTCTTTTAAATTTTCAAGTGTCTTGTCTTTCAGGAAAGCGTGACTTTTTTATTCGTACAAATTTAGACAAGTAAGGTGTTTGTGTAGCTTTAATTCCATTTGGGTTGAGTACTTCAATAACAATGAGCTTAAGTACCTACCTCTTTATTCACAGTATATAGTAAAGTACAACAATAATTTTGTAATAATAATTCCGTTCCGAACTCCTGAACATGTGTGGATTAAGTAAATTATATAGTAAGAACAAGATTATTTTTTGTATTAAAAATCCAAAATTATAGTACTATCAATTAGTAATTGGTAAAGTATAAATCTTTGAAAAGTTTCCCACTTTTTGCCAAAAAAGCACACTATTTTCAGATATAGAAAATACTTTTGCATGTGCTTGTAAGGTTGAAAAAGTAAGATTTATCTCTAACTGATATTACAATAGTTAATTGGTCCTCAAAAAAAACAAACCTCTTTATAAAGTTTCATCATAAGAATTTATATACTTGTTAGATATGATATCAAAATTATTTGATCTCCAACTGATATCACAATAGCTGGATGGTTCCCAAAAAAGGCAAACCTCTTTATTAAACTTCATCATAAAGATCTATATGCATGTTAGATACGATACCAAAACCATTTGAAAGACTTCTGCTGAAACATATACAGCCAATTTTTAAATATCAAGTCTTATTCCATCACATCGGCTTCATTTCCCAGTTAAAGACTCAAAAATATGATTCTTAAATCAGGCAAACCCCTTCCATTAAGCATTATCATACGGATCTATATCCCTATTTTCCAAATTTAAATATTATATATAAAACCTTTGGTACTTGCATTCTCAAAAAATAATAATTAAATTAAATAATTAATAATTAAATAGAAATAATTCCAAGATCAGTGATGATGAATATTTGCAGTACTCAAAAAGTTGTATGGTTTGCCAAAAATTCATTTAATTCAAAATAATATAAATTGAATTTTTGTTGTTGTAGTTCACTGCTCTTCGTAACCTCTCTATTAATTATTCGATGTATAATCTTTGGTCAGATGTGTCCAGTCGCTGTAAGGTCCCAGTTATCTAAGAAAAGGAGAATTCTATCAAATAGGATAGATTGAAAGTGCACCTCTAAAATGGTTTGGATCAAGTGCATCTTTTGTAAATTGAGTTTTGTGACAGACAAATAAAAGAAGAGCCCCAAAATATTATAAGTGACTATCGCACCTGAAATATTTATAAAATTTAATTTTTGTAAATGCATACTATACGTCCTTATGTACTGTATATCAAAAGCCTAGAACTCTCATAAATTATACTTCAAAATTCAAGTCCACATTTAGTGAATTTCGTAACCACTGGCACTC
>NC_051846.1:227168892-227183693 GCF_002237135.1 Teleopsis dalmanni | reverse complement strand
GCCAAGTTAACTTTTTGTATCTTATTTTTAGCTCATTTAATTTTTTCTTGACGTGTACTTTCCATCTCAGTTTGGCATCTAGACTCATACCCAGATATTTCGCAGAATTTGCAACTGGAATTTTTACGCTATTTAGAAATAATGAAATTTGATTTTCTCTTTTGTTAGTAAAGTCTACATGATTAGATTTTGAACTGTTTACTATCAGCTTCCATTTATTTGTCCACTGTTCAATTTCTTGAAGAGCGATTTGAAGCTTAGTGGTAGACACCTTGTTGTTTGGACCTGTAGCCATTAATACCGTGTCATCTGCAAAAGTTCCAACAATACATCTTGGGTTCACTGGCAAATCATATGTGTACAGCAGGTACAGCAATGGGCCTAGTATACTTCCCTGAGGGACCCCGCGATTTATAGGATATAATTTCGAATACGCGTCAAGTAGTTTAACTCGATAGTACCTTTCGCCAATATACGATTCCAGTAGTTTACAATATTGCTGTGGCAGGATAGTGTTTAACTTATATATCAGGCCAGAGTGCCAAACCCCGTCAAAAGCCTTTGATATATCCAGAAACACAGCTGAACAAGTTTCTTTGTTTTCTAAAGCCTTTTCTAATTCGTGCGTAACTCTGTGTACTTGTTCGATTGTTGAGTGTTTTTTTCGAAATCCAAACTGATGATTTGGAATAAGATTTCTTTGACAAACTACTTTTTCAAGTCTTTTACAGATAAGCTTTTCGAACAGTTTTCCTATGGTTGGCAGGAGAGAGATTGGTCTATATGAAGTTGGAGAATGTTGGTCCTTATCTGGTTTTAGTACCATCACCACTTCAGCGACTTTCCAATAGCTAGGGACATGATTTAATTTTATACTCGCATTAAATATCTGTGCAAGTTTGGCTACTCCTTTTGGAGGTAGCTTTTTCAACACTTCACTAGTTATGAGGTCATATCCTGGTGATTTCTTTAATTTCAATTTTTTGATTTCCCCAGTTACTTCTTTATTTTTTATCCGCATAATAGCTTCATCATCTATGTTGTCATTTGGCTCTATATGATGGGTTTCTTCTTGATTGAAGGTATTACTTAAGTATTCAGCCAAAACTTGTGCCTTTTCAATATTGCTTTTCGCCCATTCATTATTATCTTTTTTTAATTGAGGATTATGAGTGATCGGTCTTTTATATTTTTTCATAGCTTTCCAGAGAGAATAGTTAGTTTTGCTATCATATGTCAAGTTTGTAAGATATTTCTTAACATTTTCATTTTTAAAATTACTGATTTCTCTTCTTAATTTTTGAGTGGCATTATTAAGGTTTCTTTTATCTTGTATTAATCGTGATTGTTGCCATTTTTTACGTAATTTTCTTTTATTATAGACTAGATTTAAAATTTCGACCGGATAGTTTTTATCAAATTGCTTACTATTCTGCAGTGGAGAACTGCGCCATGCCGATTTTTGAATCAAGTTTGTAAAGCAATGCGTTTCACTCTCTAGGTCATTTATACTTCGTATTTTGCAGGATAGGTCAATATTTTCATTTATCTGGGCCTTAAAATAATTCCAGTCTGTTAGACGGTTTGTTAGTGTCGGTTTAGGTAGCGTAGATAGAATATTACATCCATAAGTAAGCAATATTGAAGAATGGTCAGAATTTAAGTCAAGTCCTGTTTTAACTTCAATGTCTCTTTTTTGAATTTTATTTACAATAAAGAAATCAATGACATCTGGTAATTTATTTCTATCAGTTGGCCAGTATGTTGGAGAGCCAGTGGAGAGAACTTCAAAACCTGTGGCCTGACATGCTTTAAGTAATTCCTTACCCTTTGTGGTATTTAGTCTTGACCCCCATTGAACATTTTTTGCGTTAAAATCACCACCAATTATTGCTTTATGTTTGTGTAATTTTAATAGATCTATGTATTGTTCATATTTTATGTTATGTCTTGGTGGACTATAGATGGACGTTATTTGTATTTTGGAACCACTCTCTTCGACTGCAACGGTTGTTGCCTGAAACTCTTCATTAGAGAGTTTATTATCTTGATAATGCTTAATGTTGGATTTAATTATAACGGCACTTCCGCCTCTAGCATTATTGCTTGGATGAATAGTATGATAAATATTATAGTTTTTAAAATTGATATACGATTCTTTTGTAAAATGAGTTTCGCTTATTAGGCATATGTCTATATTTTCTGTTTGCAGAAGTAATTCTAATTCGTTTTTGTGTTGAAGCAAACCATTTGCGTTCCATTCCATAATTTTAAGAGCAATCATACAGATGTACAATTATGTTTTTGTTCTAAGTTGTCTAGGCGATTTTCTATTGCCATTAGTTTTTCAAGAATAACAGAGAGGACATTTTGTGATTCATCAGATATATTTATTTTTTGGGCTACGGAGGTTGTTGGCTTAATAGCGTCTGCATATGATACTTTAGCGATTCTTCGACTTGTGTATACTATTGGTCTTTCGATATTATCTGTTTGAACTGGGACAGGACCTTTTTTTGTTTTTTGGTCTCTTAATTTTTGAAGCTCCTTTGCGACTACACAACCGCGATATGACGCTGGGTGTTGCTCCCCACAGTTGCAACATTTTGGGTGACTATCATCGGGTTTTTCACAATTTATAGTTTCATGCTTACCTGCACATTTCACACACCTAGGTTGCTTTTGACAGTAGTTTTTGGTATGGTTGAAAGATTGACATTTGGTACACTGCGGGATAAGTTTAGAGGGTTTTATTGTTTCTATAGATACTATTGTGTTTAATATTTCTTTGATTTCATGGATTTTGTTCGTATCTTCTACTGACTCAAAGGTTAGTATGAACATATCCAGAGGTTTCTTGGTTTTAAATTGTAGCTTATTAAGTGCGCTGACAATTTTAAAACCCTTTTCTGTAAGGTCGCCTACAATATCTTCAGGGTCGCATGAGTGATGCAGATTTTTTGCTATAACTCTTATTGGTCTAACCTGTTTATGTTCATAAGAGTGCCATGAGAGATTTGCTTCATTTAGAGCTCGAGTTACTTCCCGATAATCGTTACCATCGAAAGTGCTAATTTTACATAAGTCGTTATTCATTAGTTTCAGCAAAAATTTATTTTTGCTTTCCTTTGTGATAATTTTTCTTATGTGATTGTAATTATCAGAGACAGTTACCATAATTGGAGGTGGACGAAGCTTGGTTGATGTCTCTTCCGTTTCGTTAGAATGCTTTTGTGTCACATTGTTGAGAATTGGTGACACACTTGGAGATGTAGTAGCTTTGCGCTTTTTTGAGGCTCTTTTATTATTTTTTTTAACGATCCAGTCGGTTTCTCGAGCAAGCTCTTCCTCGTCTGTTTCGTAAGTTATGGTGGTTTGCTCTTTCGGAACATTGTTGTTAGTAAGTTGCGACCTTAATTTTTGGTTTTCACTTTTGAGTTGGATAATTTCTTGATGAAGTTTGCCGCATAAGACTTCTAATTCTCTCATTTTTTTATTAAGAGCTTCATTATTTTTGTCATTAGTGTGGCTGGTGTTTGTGGACATGTTAATTTCGTATGGAACTATATCCTTTGGACTGTTTGGAGAAGTTATGTTTAAATTATTATTTTTATTACTAATTAATTTAATTTTATTTGCTATAGCAATCTCACTAGCGGTTTTTTTAATGTTTATTTCGGTTTTCGATTTACCTATAGATTATTTTATAGGTTGATCGTTTATTTTAATGTCTTCTGCATTAAACGTTATGTAGCCATTTAGGCCATTTTCACTTATTAGTGACTGTCTTCGTATATTACTTTTAGAATTGTTCATAAAAATTAAATATTAAAAGAAATAAATTTTTTAGTTTGACGACCACTGATTATATAGTATATATATAGAATATTAAATTTTTACAAAAGAATTAAAAATATACACTGTGGCAACGCCACTTTTATAAATTGCAACTTTCGTTAAAGAATAAACAACAAATGCTGTCTCTATCAGCTGTTTTGAAAGTATTAGTAGCTAATAATTTTATTGCTTTTGAATAATTTGTTTTGATTTTTTTTTATTTTTTTTATTAAAATTAAAATTCAAAAATATATTTTGCAATTTAAACATATAAACCGCACTTTTGCTGACACGGATCGCGACAACTAGAGTGTACGTTTATTATTTAATCTTTGTGTGCACTTATTTAAATTTGTTTCTTTAAATTTTAGATGTAAATTTAGATAAAAAACGGAGCGTCTGCAGTTCGTGACCTATGTTTGCACTAATATGTGAAGCGTCACAGTTTATCTTATGTATTAATACGTTGTTATAATTTATGTAAGGCAGAGAGTCTTACATATTTGAGTATATAATTAAATTCCTTCCATTGCATCATATTTTATGGTGAATTACAGTGTAGGGATTTTGATTATTTACGATTACTTTTCTCCGATTTGATTTGGGCAGATTATGGCGAGGTAGGTAGAGTACCCGTTATTGAACATTAGATGGAAATGTTTGTATTAACGGGGCTGTAAAGCTTTATGTATACTAAGGCCTAGGATAGTGGTGGAGCCCGCTTATTATTGTATTGAGAATGAACACATCTGATCAAATTTGTCAATAAATTTTATTGGCAGATGTGGTATAGTTTGTTTATTCATCAATAGATATGTGCCGTCTATTTTTAAGATATAATATAAGTAGAGTGAAATATATGGCAAGATCACTGCATTAAAAATAGGTATTCATATTAGGGTAATTTAAGAAGGGGTGATGAGGAGCCATCACAACATCTGGGTTTTTTTGATACTTTTGCTATAGCGCAAAATGTATAGGGTATTTAGAACACAATGTTCGTAATATATATGTTATTATATGGTATTTATATAGAAATTAACTTAGGAATCACACCATAAATAGGTATTTATATAGAAATTAACTTAGGAATCACACCATAAATAGATTTTAATAACATGTGGAGCTTATTGATTTTGGAATAAACTTATATTGTGATCTTATCTGAGTAATGGTGGTTCCCATAAAAAGATATGAAAAAAGATGGCAATGTCTGTGGTTCTAAAATTTATAATGTTGACATCTTAAGGTATAATTGATTTTAATAATATGCGAAACTTATTAATTTTGGAATAAACTTATATTGTGATCTTATCTGAGTAATGGTGGTTTCCATAAAAAGATATGAAAAAAGATGGCAATGTCTGTGGTTCTGGAATTTATAATGTTGACGTCTTAAGGTATAATAGTCTGTGTGTATACTAATTCCACAGGCTAAGATGCAAGATGTAGGCATAGTAGTTTTATTTTCATTTTTAATTTTATTTAATAATATGTGATCAATTATAGAATATGTATTAAATTATGTACACTTAATAAAAACAATGATAACATAAACTATGTAATATAGCTTTTCATTTATGTTCATTTACAGTCTATTTTATTTGCACTTTAATTTGTTAGGAATATATAAACATTCTGATAGGATAAATTTATATTAGTTATTTATTAATGTATTTGCTCAATAACTTATACTTTAAATTTATATTCTACATTTTATTTTATATGATCCGAATATAAATTATCCTCCGTAGACCCATGCAAATCCACCAAAAAAGGATTTCGCGGTGAAGCTTCATTGTTGGTTGCTGATATACCTACTTTGTCGTTTCTCACCACTGACGTTTCATGTCAAGTCACACGAGAATGCTGTCGAACGGGATAAAAAGTATCCTATGTCCTTCTCCTGGCCTTAAACTACCTCCCTGCCAATTTTCAGCTAAATCGGTTCAGCCGTTCTTGAGTTATAAGTGGTGTAACTAACACAACTTTCTTTTATATATATAGATTTATTTATCTATTTATTGGCATTATGCAAAGAAATAACGGCAACTTCTGTATGTTCTCTTGCTTGCATATGGATTTAACTAGGTCATTGCTAACCAACGTACATACATCACTCCGTTTAGCTTTGTTAACTGAATTGAGAGTTTTGTATTTTCTCATATACATATGTATTCTTACATACATTTAATGATCACTATGCATATATATAAAAGAGATTCTAACAAGAGATTTTAACAAGAGGTATTAACAATAGAGAAGTTTGTATTTGCATACATTTGTATTTTTCACACATGCATGCATGTAGAAAGAGGTATTAACAAGAGAAGAGATAATAACAATGGAGGAGTTTACATTTAATGATCACTATGCATATATAAAAAAAGATTCTAACAAGAGATTTTAACAAGAGATATTAACAATAGAGGAGTTTGTATTTGCATACATTTGTCTTTTTCACACATGTATGCATGTAAAAAGAGATATTAATAAGAGAAGAGATAATATCAATGAAGGAGTTTATATTCCCATATATGTATTGTTTCATGTATATTTGCTGATCATTATTGCACGTAATGAAGAGCTATTAACAGGAGGTATTAATAATAAGAAATATTAACCAGAAATTCTCAAATATAAAAAAGAGGGAGAATGGGGGTATATATTAACACATACCTAGTATGTGTCAGCAAGATCAAGCCGAGGGTGTGGCTATAGTATATTATTAGAACTACACATACTTCTGGCAAGAGATTTTGGTTTTCTTTGGGTTATGTGTGTAGCACAGGTGCGGAAGCTGAGTTATGCGGTTTTTCGATATCAATTTTATTAGAATTTTATTAGAGTTGTATAAGTGGAATATGGATATAATTGAAAAAGGTTGTACTTACAATGAATGTATGTATGTTAAACGTCTACTTTAATTTAGCGCTTTATGTGATTTCTTATAGCCCTTAGTGCATCTCTTCGAAATAGTTTAGCTTTTTCGCCATATCGAAACCTTTTGAAATATAATATACTGGAGCTTCGGTAAAATGTATATCCAATCACAATGGTTATTCTTGATAACACAGTTAACGATATTTCATTTTGTGGATGAATGTAATATAATAGCAAAGTAATGAGGAACGATTTTTCCCGTTTCGTCAGGTATATGAGGGACAAACAGACCACCTCTCCCATTTGAACTGGGAATATATGATGTATATATGTAATTTTATCGTAATCTAAATCTTCTTCAGCAAGTCGGAGATGTTTTTTTTCTGCGACAAAAGCCTTCAAGTCATACCAAACATACCAATTTTGGAAAATCAATTGGTTATTTACCAAACAAATCTATTTTTTTTCAATGAAACATAAGTATGTCAATAACAAATGTTTTTTAATTTCAATTACATAAATCTACAATAATAAATAAATTGCTTGATTGCTTCTTATTTAGAACTTTTAGTTTTAAATTTGAGTTATATTTGAATCGACCTATAATCATAAATCTAAAATCACTTGGAACATACGTTTTGAACTTTATGTATAATATTAATAATAATACTATTAATTAATAATAATAATATTAATTAATAATATTAATAAAAGCAGCGTGTATAATAATAATATTGTATATTAATAGTATGTATAATAATAATATTGTATAATAATAGTATGTATAATAATAATATTAATTAATAATATTAATAAAGACAGCGTTAACAGCTTTTATGGAATTTAAAATGAAAATTATTATATGTGGAAAAATTTGAAAAAAAAACGAGCTTATAAAAGAAATCAAGGTACAATTGTACAATAGTATTATTGGAATAAGATAAAATGGTGCTCTTAGATGAGCAATAGATATTCTCTAATGGCAAGTTTTTTTTTTAACTGGAATTTTTGCAAAATAAACATATTCGTCTATAAATAATAGACTCAAAAATTTTGCGTAGTAAAGATAGATTATTTGATTTGTTCAAACAATATTTTTTAAATAAAATGTACATTGAAAATCTTCAATTTTTATTTTTGATTTAAATTTATCATGAAATTCTAATATAAAACTAAAATTTTCCCGGTTAGTTTCTCATTCATTTTTACTTAGAAATCCAAATTTTCAAAATGGTATTATTCTTAAAAGTATTTTTAAAAAATTGTTGCGCGTATATCAAGCTATATTTCTCTCCCAATTAAAAATAGTGTTTGTACATATTACTAAGAATATATAGAAGTAGTACCCTTACAAAGTAGTACCCTTAGATGTTGCTGAAATAGAAGTGGCGTTTAACCTTGATGAAATTAAAGAAATAATCGGCGCAGTGCGTTATCCAATGTCTATGAAATAATCATTGCCAAATAGCCATTTTAATATTTTATACTTCTGAAAATACAATATCGTAAAGTATTTGAATAATTTCAAAAAATCTACAAAAAAAAATTTTAAATAGTTTATAACGCAAAAAAAAAACGGATACCATAGAAACTATATTGATATACCTATGATCCACAAGATATGTCAAACATATTTAACAATATTCGTAAATACCCCGATTTTAAAAGATTAAAAAAGAAACCACGCACGCACTTCACTCACTGTACCACTTGAAAGAATAGGAAGGTGAGTTAAGTTGGATGCTTTCAATAAGTAACGAAACAGGACCGGAAGTCGTGCAGAGTTGCTTTTAACAAAAATTGGACGCTTAAGCACAAAGTACAGTCCAATGCGGCCAATTTGTTTGAGGAAAGCATTTATATACTTAGCAAGTATACAAAAGAGACTTATGTTCGATTTTGTTAGGTTTTTGTTTAACAAATGCATATATAATGTATAAACATATATTCAAATACAATATATAAGCAATTATTTTTCGTTTTATTAATTTTTTTTTACAGAATTTAAAAATTGAATATGTCAATTTATTTTATTTTAATAAATTTTATTGTTTAACTTGTTAAACACAGGAATAAACTACATTAGTTACAAAAATTATATATCGAAATAAATAACGTAATTAAAGATTGAAGATTATACAAAACACCATTGCAATATATATTTTAATCTTGAACCAAGATTTGTTTACTATATATGTTAACCATTTATATGGGATCTGCTCTGATTTTGATGTAGTTTTTTTTTATTAAATTGGAAAGTGGAAATGAAAAATACACTTCTCTATAGTTTTTTCCATTTTTTGTTTTTTTAATACATTTATTTAGGATTACGAATTTGTTGCTGATATGTGTCTTTTTTTTAACTGTGTTTTTATTTGTTTTAAATAGATCTATATCATATTCCTACAAGTTTTATATATGTCATTTTAATTTAACAATGACCGACCACTTGTGGACCACTTGCACACTTTACAAAATAGGCAGGAAAAGTGAACATACGTTTTGCAAACATATATGATAATATTGCCGCACCACAAATAATAAACAACGTATATTGTAGCTTCACATCAAATAAATACTGGGTACTTTGTTTGATATGATTTACAAAATAATTAAGTTCGAACGTGCTAATGTTGCAGATATGCATCACGGCCGTATAAAGGGTTAACAGAATTATCATTGTGCCTGCTAACGTTTAGATAAATGTTATAAGAAATTTTGAGAATAAAAAGTATTTATAAGAATTATCTCTTAGTACACAATTTTCTTTTAAAATATCCTGATTCAATTCTTGCTTATAATTGTATTGTATATAATCAAATTTTGAAAAATTTTTAATTTTTTTAAATAAATTATTAAATATGTTATTTTCAATTTTTTTCTCATCTATTTAGCACAAACAATATATACAAAACATCTTTAAAAAATACTTTGACCTTGTAAAAAATTTTATTATATAAATATTTATATTAATTTTTCGTGGCAAATGAATGTTAGTACACCCATACCTCGATTTACGGCCGCCTCGCTTAACGGCCCAACCATATTTACAATACAAATGAGGAACTGCCAAAGCTAGATGATTTAGTAGACTTCGATGAGGAAAAGATAACCATATCAGATAATAGTATTTAACTAACATCTCAAATTCTAAAGAAGAGTTGATAAAATTGATGAAGTACTCAGAAATAGTAAAAAGTGAGAGTACCTAAAGTTATTCCTTCGTTATATATGCTTTAACAAGCGTCCGCACTTGCTGCGGCCAGATTTTTATGTTCGAATGCAAATTTGTATTACTTTCGAATTTTATTTGTTCGAATGCAAATTCGTATTTTTTTCGAATTTTATTTGCGTCCAAAAATGTGTGTTAGTGAAATTATAAGGGAGAATGAAAGAATTTTGTTAGATCTCTAGCCAGTGTTGCCGTCGGGTTCAAATATTAAGTCGGTTCCACGAACTACTCGTAGTAAAACTCAAGTAAAACACAAGTAAAATTTACACCAAAGAACACAAAAATTTACTAATGGAAAGCAATTGTGTATACACAGTGTAAAACAAAGTTACTATGAGTAACTCGTGGAACAGACCTATTATTTACTACTAAAAGTTTAGTTAGAAAAGTCTATTACATTTACATGTTAATTAATATAAACTATTATATAATCTATTTTTTTTTTTTTTTTTTTTTTTATTTATATTTAAACAAAATGTAGAGTTTAAATTTACAACAACTAGTCATATTGACTAACAAGAGGTTTTTTTTTTTTTTTTATTACAAGTAGGTTTATCTAAGTCTATCTAGGGTGAGCATATAGATACGAACTAGTCATCTCCTTGCTGGTTGAAACGCCTCAAAAGGTCATTAGGTTTGAAGCGGCATAAGCGTCTGTGAGTGACATCACAAAGTAGCGCTGGAATGGTGCTGTTTAAGTGTTGTCTCAGCCTGTCATAATGTTTTTTAGCAGCCTTCTGAATTTCTTGTTTGACAGTAGGTATTTCAAGGTTACGATGTAGATCAGAATTTCGCACATACCACGGAGCGTTAACTGCATCCCTGATTGCTTTGTTTTGAAATCTTTGCATCATATCGATTATATGTTTTTTCGCACAGCCCCAGATTTGGACACCATAGAGCCAGACCGGCTTGAAGACTTGTTTATAGATCATAAGCTTGTTTTGCTGAGATAATTTAGATCTTCCAATAAGCCAAGTTAACTTTTTGTATCTTATTTTTAGCTCATTTAATTTTTTCTTGACGTGTACCTTCCATCTCAGTTTGGCATCTAGACTCATACCCAGATATTTCGCAGAATTTGCAACTGGAATTTTTACGCTATTTAGAAATAATGAAATTTGATTTTCTCTTTTGTTAGTAAAGTCTACATGATTAGATTTTGAACTGTTTACTATCAGCTTCCATTTATTTGTCCACTGTTCAATTTCTTGAAGAGCGATTTGAAGCTTAGTGGTAGACACCTTGTTGTTTGGACCTGTGGCCATTAATACCGTGTCATCTGGAAAAGTTCCAACAATACATCTTGGGTTCACTGGCAAATCATATGTGTACAGCAGGTACAGCAATGGGCCTAGTATACTCCCCTGAGGGACCCCGCGATTTATAGGATATAATTTCGAATACGCGTCAAGTAGTTTAACTCGATAGTACCTTTCGCCAATATACGATTCCAGTAGTTTACAATATTGCTGTGGCAGGATAGTGTTTAACTTATATATCAGGCCAGAGTGCCAAACCCCGTCAAAAGCCTTTGATATATCCAGAAACACAGCTGAACAAGTTTCTTTGTTTTCTAAAGCCTTTTCTAATTCGTGCGTAACTCTGTGTACTTGTTCGATTGTTGAGTGTTTTTTTCGAAATCCAAACTGATGATTTGGAATAAGATTTCTTTGACAAACTACTTTTTCAAGTCTTTTACAGATAAGCTTTTCGAACAGTTTTCCTATGGTTGGCAGGAGAGAGATTGGTCTATATGAAGTTGGAGAATGTTGGTCCTTATCTGGTTTTAGTACCATCACCACTTCAGCGACTTTCCAATAGCTAGGGACATGATTTAATTTTATACTCGCATTAAATATCTGTGCAAGTTTGGCTACTCCTTTTGGAGGTAGCTTTTTCAACACTTCACTAGTTATGAGGTCATATCCTGGTGATTTCTTTAATTTCAATTTTTTGATTTCCCCAGTTACTTCTTTATTTTTTATCCGCATAATAGCTTCATCATCTATGTTGTCATTTGGCTCTATATGATGGGTTTCTTCTTGATTGAAGGTATTACTTAAGTATTCAGCCAAAACTTGTGCCTTTTCAATATTGCTTTTCGCCCATTCATTATTATCTTTTTTTAATGGAGGATTATGAGTGATCGGTCTTTTATATTTTTTCATAGCTTTCCAGAGAGAATAGTTAGTTTTGCTATCATATGTCAAGTTTGTAAGATATGTATTTCTTAACATTTTCATTTTTAAAATTACTGATTTCTCTTCTTAATTTTTGAGTGGCATTATTAAGGTTTCTTTTATCTTGTATTAATCGTGATTGTTGCCATTTTTTACGTAATTTTCTTTTATTATAGACTAGATTTAAAATTTCGACCGGATAGTTTTTATCAAATTGCTTACTATTCTGCAGTGGAGAACTGCGCCATGCCGATTTTTGAATCAAGTTTGTAAAGCAATGCGTTTCACTCTCTAGGTCATTTATACTTCGTATTTTGCAGGATAAGTCAATATTTTCATTTATCTGGGCCTTAAAGTAATTCCAGTCTGTTAGACGGTTTGTTAGTGTCGGTTTAGGTAGCGTAGATAGAATATTACATCCATAAGTAAGCAATATTGGAGAATGGTCAGAATTTAAGTCAAGTCCTGTTTTAACTTCAATGTCTCTTTTTTGAATTTTATTTACAATAAAGAAATCAATGACATCTGGTAATTTATTTCTATCAGTTGGCCAGTATGTTGGAGAGCCAGTGGAGAGAACTTCAAAACCTGTGGCCTGACATGCTTTAAGTAATTCCTTACCCTTTGTGGTATTTAGTCTTGACCCCCATTGAACATTTTTTGCGTTAAAATCACCACCAATTATTGCTTTATGTTTGTGTAATTTTAATAGATCTATGTATTGTTTATATTTTACGTTATGTCTTGGTGGACTATAGATGGACGTTATTTGTATTTTGGAACCGCTTTCTTCAACTGCAACGGTTGTTGCCTGGAACTCTTCATTAGAGAGTTTATTTTCTTGATAATGCTTAATGTTGGATTTAATTATAACGGCACTTCCGCCTCTAGCATTATTGCTTGGATGAATAGTATGATAAATATTATAGTTTTTAAAATTGATATACGATTCTTTTGTAAAATGAGTTTCGCTTATTAGGCATATGTCTATATTTTCTGTTTGCAGAAGTAATTCTAATTCGTTTTTGTGTTGAAGCAAACCATTTGCGTTCCATTCCATAATTTTAAGAGCAATCATACAGATGTACAGTTATGTTTTTGTTCTAAGTTGTCTAGGCGATTTTCTATTGCCATTAGTTTTTCAAGAATAACAGAGAGGACATTTTGTGATTCATCAGATATATTTATTTTTTGGGCTAAGGAGGTTGTTGGCTTGATAGCGTCTGCATATGATACTTTAGCGATTCTTCGACTTGTGTATACTATTGGTCTTTCGATATTATCTGTTTGAACTGGGACAGGACCTTTTTTTGTTTTTTGGTCTCTTAATTTTTGAAGCTCCTTTGCGACTACACAACCGCGATATGACGCTGGGTGTTGCTCCCCACAGTTGCAACATTTTGGGTGACTATCATCGGGTTTTTCACAATTTATAGTTTCATGCTTACCTGCACATTTCACACACCTAGGCTGCTTTTGACAGTAGTTTTTTGGTATGGTTGAAAGATTGACATTTGGTGCACTGCGGGATAAGTTTAGAGGGTTTTATTGTTTCTATAGATACTATTGTGTTTAATATTTCTTTGATTTCATGGATTTTGTTCGTATCTTCTACTGACTCAAAGGTTAGTATGAACATATCCAGAGGTTTCTTGGTTTTAAATTGTAGCTTATTAAGTGCGCTGACAATTTTAAAACCCTTTTCTGTAAGGTCGCCTACAATATCTTCAGGGTCGCATGAGTGATGCAGGTTTTTTGCTATAACTCTTATTGGTCTAACCTGTTTATGTTCATAAGAGTGCCATGAGAGATTTGCTTCATTTAGAGCTCGAGTTACTTCCCGATAATCGTTACCATCGAAAGTGCTAATTTTACATAAGTCGTTATTCATTAGTTTCAGCAAAAATTTATTTTTGCTTTCCTTTGTGATAATTTTTCTTATGTGGTTGTAATTATCAGAGACAGTTACCATAATTGGAGGTGGACGAAGCTTGGTTGATGTCTCTTCCGTTTCATTAGAATGCTTTTGTGTCACATTGTTGAGAATTGGTGACACACTTGGAGATGTAGTAGCTTTGCGCTTTTTTGAGGCTCTTTTATTATTTTTTTTAACGATCCAGTCGGTTTCTCGAGCAAGCTCTTCCTCGTCTGTTTCGTAAGTTATGGTGGTTTGCTCTTTCGGAACATTGTTGTTAGTAAGTTGCGACCTTAATTTTTGGTTTTCACTTTTGAGTTGGATAATTTCTTGATGAAGTTTGCCGCATAAGACTTCTAATTCTCTCATTTTTTTATTAAGAGCTTCATTATTTTTGTCATTAGTGTGGCTGGTGTTTGTGGACATGTTAATTTCGTATGGAACTATATCTTTTGTACTGTTTTGAGAAGTTTTGTTTAAATTATTATTTTTATTACTAATTAATTTAATTTTATTTGCTATAGCAATCTCACTAGCGGTTTTTTTAATGTTTATTTCGGTTTTCGATTTACCTATAGTTTTTTTTATAGGTTGATCGTTTATTTTAATGTCTTCTGCATTAAACGTTATGTAGCCATTTAGGCCATTTTCACTTATTAGTGACTGTCTTCGTATATTACTTTTAGAATTGTTCATAAAAATTAAATATTAAAAGAAATAAATTTTTTAGTTTGATGACCACTGATTATAT